>NC_054567.1:1353734-1677690 GCF_017654505.1 Polyodon spathula | reverse complement strand
AGTGTGACGTGGCTGCATGCAACTGGACACCTGGAACGGGTAAGCAGGGGGAAAACGGTTGGGAGGGGCCCTGTCTGATTGACGTGGTTTTAGGGAATGTGAAAACCCACGCGTTAGTGGACACAGGGTGTGAGCAAACCTTGATCAGGACAGCTCTCTTGGGCGGTATGTCGTGGCGGCCACAAGGTCAGGTGGCCATCTCCTGTATCCATGGAGACACGGCGGCATACCCCACCCTAAAAGTATATTTATCGGTAGGACCGATAAAACGTCACCTTGTAGTCGGGGTGGCGGAAAGGTTGCCGCACCCAGTTATTCTGGGCCGAGACTGGCCAAAATTCAAAGAATTGGTGCAAATAATGGCAGTCTCAGCCACACACGTAAACGTGGCAGAAAAAGGGAAAAAGGAACGGATTGGTGATGTGTTTCCTTTTCATACTGAAATGTTTTCCCCTCTTTTCCGTCCTAGAAAAACAAATAAGGAGAGACGGACCGCGAAATGGGAGGGAGCGTCTTTGAGACAAGGCTGGGGTCTGGTGGGAGAGTGCTGTAATGGTAACAAACGCCAGTCGAAGGGAGTGGGAACGCAGTGTGACCGAGAGAGCGAGGTTACTGGGCCGACTAGGGCAGAGGTTATTCCAGCCCCTCTCAATATACCGGACCCGTGGTACTCAAGCGCGGACCTAGTGTGGGGCCAAAATAACGACCCGTCACTGGTGCACGCTTGGGGTCAGGTCCGGTCCATTGAAGGAACATAAGAACATAAGAACATAAGAAAGTTTACAAACGAGAGGAGGCCATTCGGCCCATCTTGCTCGTTTGGTTGTTAGTAGCTTATTGATCCCAGAATCTCATCAAGCAGCTTCTTGAAGGATCCCAGGGTGTCAGCTTCAACAACATTACTGGGGAGTTGATTCCAGACCCTCACAATTCTCTGTGTAAAAAAGTGCCTCCTATTTTCTGTTCTGAATGCCCCTTTGTCTAATCTCCATTTGTGATCCCTGGTCCTTGTTTCTTTTTTCAGGCTGAAAAAGTCCCTTGCGTCGACACTGTCAATACCTTTTAGAATTTTGAATGCTTGAATTAGGTCGCCACGTAGTCTTCTTTGTTCAAGACTGAACAGATTCAATTTTTTTAGCCTGTCTGCATATGACATGCCTTTTAAGCCCGGAATAATTCTGGTCGCTCTTCTTTGCACTCTTTCTAGAGCAGCAATATCTTTTTTTATAGCGAGGTGACCAGAACTGAACACAATATTCAAGATGAGGTCTTACTAGTGCATTGTACAGTTTTAACATTACTTCCCTTGATTTAAATTCAACACTTTTCACAATGTATCCGAGCATCTTGTTAGCCTTTTTTATAGCTTCCCCACATTGCCTAGATGAAGACATTTCTGAGTCAACAAAAACTCCTAGGTCTTTTTCATAGATTCCTTCTCCAATTTCAATATCTCCCATATGATATTTATAATGTACATTTTTATTTCCTGCGTGCAGTACCTTACACTTTTCTCTATATTAAATGTCATTTGCCATGTGTCTGTCCAGTTCTGAATCTTGTCTAGATCATTTTGAATGACCTTTGCTACTGCAATAGTGTTTGCCACTCCTCCTACTTTTGTGTCGTCTGCAAATTTAACAAGTTTGCTTACTATACCAGAATCTAAATCATTAATGTAGATTAGGAATAGCAGAGGACCTAATACTGATCCCTGTGGTACACCGCTGGTTACCACACTCCATTCTGAGGTTTTTCCTCTAATCAGTACTTTCTGTTTTCTACATGTTAACCACTCCCTAATCCATGTACATGCGTTTCCTTGAATTCCAACTGCGTTCAGGTTGAGAATTAATCTTTTGTGCGGGACTTTGTCAAAAGCTTTCTGGAAATCTAAATAAACCATGTCATATGCTTTGCAATTATCCATTATCGATGTTGCATCCTCAAAAAAATCAAGCAAGTTAGTTAGGCACGATCTCCCTTTCCTAAAACCATGTTGACTGTCTCCCAGTACCCTGTTACCATATAGGTAATTTTCCATTTTGGCTCTTATTATAGTTTCCATAAGTTTGCATATAATAGAAGTCAGGCTTACTGGTCTGTAGTTACCTGGTTCAGTTTTGTTTCCCTTTTTGTGGATCGGTATTATTGTTGCAATTTTCCAGTCTGTCGGTACCACCCCTGTGTCAAGAGACTGCTGCATGATCTTGGTTAGCGGTTTGTAAATTACTTCTTTCATTTCTTTGAGTACTACTGGGAGGATCTCATCCGGCCCAGGGGATTTGTTTATTTTAAGAGCTCCTAGTCCCTTTAACACTTCTGCCTCAGTTATGCTAAAGTTATTTAAAACTGGATAGGAACTGGATGACATGTGGGGCATGTTGTCAGTATCTTCCTTTGTAAAAACTTGTGAAAAGTAATCATTTAACATATTTGCTATTTTTTTTTTCTTCCTCTACGATTTTGCCATTTGTATCTCTTAAACATTTAATCTCCTCTTTGAATGTTCTCTTGCTGTTGTAATATTGGAAAAACATTTTGGAATTGGTTTTAGCTCCCTTAGCAATGTTCATTTCTATTTCTCTCTTGGCCTTTCTAACTTCCTTTTTGACTTGCATTTGCAGTTCTGTGTACTCTTTCTGTGTACTTTCTTTTTGGTCCTTTTTTAATGCTCTGTAAAGTGCCTTTTTTCGCTGAATGTTTTTTTTAATTGATCTATTAAACCATTTTGGCAATTTAGTTTTACATTTAGATTTGTCTACTTTAGGGATATAATTGTTTTGCGCCTCTAGTACTACGTTTTTGAAGAACAACCATCCTTCTTCTGTGGGTGTTTTCTCTATTTTACTCCAATCTACTTCTGTTAGGATGTTGACGGCGCAGGGCCGCTAGTATATCCACATTTCAGTATAAAGGGGCAATTACTATATAGGGTAAACCTAGCCGCGGGCACAGGACAGCCTGTAACACAATTATTGGTTCCCCCGTCTTGTCGGACCGAGGTCATGAGGCTGGCGCATGATATCCCTTTTGCGGGGCACCTCGGAGCCAAGAAGACGAGGGAGCGGATATTGGCTCGATTCTATTGGCTCGGTCTTCATACTGATGTGTCGAAATATGTAGCCACATGCCCAGACTGCCAGCGAGTAGCGCCAGGTCGAGTGCGCCCCGCTCCTTTGATCCCACTGCCGATTATTTCCACTCCGTTTGAGCGCATTGCAATGGACATAATGGGCCCGTTGCTACCTTCTGACTCTGGGTATACGCATATATTAGTAGTGGTGGATTATGCAACGCGATACCCAGAGGCAGTTCCATTGAGGTCCACTAGTGCAGCTGCAATAGCCACCGAGTTAGCGCAGATTATGGCTAGAGTAGGGATCCCCAAGGAGATTTTGACTGATCACGGAACCAATTTTTTGTCCAATACGTTACAGCAGGTGTACAAAATATTAAAAATACGTCCCATCAGGACGTCCGTTTATCATCCACAATCGGACGGTTTGGTTGAACGTTTTAATCAGACCTTAAAGTTGATGCTGAGGCGATTTGTAACACAGGAGCAGAAACATTGGGCATCGCTTCTTCCCTACCTCCTTTTTGCGGTGAGAGAAGTGCCGCAGAGTTCAACGGGGTTCTCCCCCTTTGAGCTCCTGTACGGCCGGCAGCCTCGCGGCATTCTCGACCTGCTGAGGGAGGGGTGGGAGGAGCACAAAGGCTCGTCTAAAAATGTAGTGAAGTATGTGCTCCTACTACGAGATCGGCTGGATTTGGTCGGTCGTTTGGCCCAAGACAACCTCAGATCGGCTCAGCACCGACAACAGCAGCATTACAACAAAAATGCACGGATTCGAACCTTTCGACCAGGGGACAAGGTAATGCTGCTACTTCCCTCATCTGAATCGAAACTATGTGCTAAATGGCAGGGGCCGTATGAGGTGATTCGGGCTATAGGGAAAGTAAATTATGAAATTAGACAGCCCGATCGCCGAAATGAACGTGAAATTTATCATGTCAATTTGTTAAAGCCCTGGCAGGCAAGGGAGGTCTTATTTATAGCCCCAGGCAATATGGAGGATGATTTAGGTCCCTGTCCAGAGACCCCGAGCACAAGAGCGATTTCTATGGGGGAACAATTGGTTCCGGATCAGCAAAGAGAGCTGCGTAAGCTTATTGAGGAGTTCAGCGATGTTTTTTCTGACGTGCCCGGCAGGACAAACTTAGTTGAATATGACATTATCTCTCCACCAGGTGTCACAGTGCGACGAAGTGGCGTTCGCAAAGAGGTATGGGATATGCTCGAGCTTGGGGTGATTGAGCCTTCCAGGAGTGAGTGGTGCAGTCCGATCGTCATAGTGGCTAAGAAAGACGGCACCAACCGCTTCTGTGTGGATTTCAGAAAGGTGAACGCTATTGCTAAGTTCGATGCATATCCCATGCCTCGGGTCGACGAACTTTTAGACAGACTGGGAAAAGCGAGGTTTATTTCCACTCTGGACCTGACGAAGGGATACTGGCAAATCCCTTTAACCCGCAGCTCCAGAGAGAAAACCGCATTTTCAACACCAGAAGGGCTGTTCCACTTTAAAACCATGCCGTTTGGACTACATGGTGCGCCCGCTGCCTTTCAGAGACTGATGGACCAAGTTTTACGCCCACATCATGAATATGCAGCAGCGTATATTGATGACGTGGTGATATACAGCTCCACCTGGCGAGAGCATTTGGCTAGGGTTGCAGCCGTTCTTCAGTCTCTAAGGGCAGCCCGGCTGACAGCTAACTTGAGGAAATGTGCGTTTGCCAAAACAGAGACTCAATATTTGGGATTTTTAATGGGGAATGGAAGGGTGAGACCTGTAGTCACCAAAATCCAGGCTTTGGTTGATGCAGCGATCCCCAAAACCAAGACTCAGGTGAGGTCACTACTGGGCTTAGCCGGTTATTACCGCCGCTTCATCCCCGAGTACGCCACAGTGGTTAACCCGTTAGTCGACCTCACCAAAAAGAGTGCTCCAAATTTAATTAAATCAGCTGAGTGTCAGGGAGCGTTTGATACTATTAAGCGTACACTTTGCCAGGCCCCCACTCTTATCACACCGGATTTCACCAAGAGATTCATCCTCCACACCGACGCATCGGATGTAGGTTTGGGTGCAGTCTTGTCCCAAAAAGTAGCTGGAGTAGAACACCCGATATTATACCTCAGTAAAAAAATGTTACCTCGGGAACGCAACTACTCCGTAGTCGAAAAAGAGTGTTTGGCCATTAAATGGGCTACTCACTCTTTACGATACTACCTGCTGGGACACTCATTCGATCTGGTCACAGACCACGCCCCACTCAAGTGGTTAAGCACAATGAAGGACAGCAATGCCCGAATAACTCGGTGGTATCTGGCATTGCAGCCCTTCATGTACCACATGGTACACCGTGCGGGGAAAGACCACCAAAATGCGGATTATTTTTCCCGGGAGGGGGGAGTAATGGGGAAGGTAGATTTAGCCGAGTGTTCCTTCGGCTCCACTCTGAGCGGTGGGATATGTGACGGAAAGATGAGTTCTGGTGATGAATCTTCCTCCCAACCTGTGAGGGCGCTAAAGAACGGGAGGAGAAGTATCTGGAAGGGCTGGCCTGACAGTTCGTTTCCGGGTCAGGGAAGTGGGTCAGCCTGGAGGGAAGCGCGACTCTGTTGTAAGACCGTATTGATTTGAAAGGTAAACGAGAGGCAGCTGCAAGTAATAAGGCAGCTGCAACCGTTTATCTCGATATCATGCGGGATTACATATAGGGGCCAGGGTAACGCTGGTCTTCTCCTTCGTTTGGGTTAACGCTTGGAGAGAGAAGGATCGAGAGAGGAGCTCTCGTTGTAAAGAGGAATTACGTGTTGTGTTTGTTTGTAATTGTCTGCGTTTTGCACCACCAGAGAGTTAACTCACCTATCCGGAGCTGTCGACCAGGGTCAGCACAATCCGGATCACCACTGCACGGAACCGTCACGAAATACAGTGTCTTCACCCACCACAAGCACGTCTGCACTCACCCAGGACTGGTGACCGTGTGTTCGTTTTGTTCGGGACTGTGTTCTATTATTGCTACCCCCGTGCTTTACACATTGTTGTGTATAGCCGGGGATTTATTATTTAACGGTCACCAGACCTGGATTATAAATAAAAGCACCTTTTCACTGGAAACTGTTGTCTGCCTGTCACTCCTGCATCGCATGACCGCTATACCTGTTCCCCTCCACTAGCCACTTTGCCACACACTGTTATTTACTTCATAATACAAACACTGTTATTCACTTCATAATACCCACACTGTTATTCACTTCATAATACCCACACTAATATTCACTTGTTAACACCCAAACACTATTATTCACTTCATATTACAAACACTGTTATTCACTTCATAATACCCACACTGTTATTCACTTCATAATACCCAAACACTGTTATTCACTTCATAATACCCAAACTGTTATTCACTTCATAATACCCAAACACTGTTATTCAGTTCATACGACCCTGTGGCAAAGTGCCAGCCTCTGTGTGTATTTTGTGTTGTGTGTTAATGTTGGTGTATAGTCATTGGTACACGGGATATAAACAGGTCTGTATAACATGAGTGTTTAAAATGTATATTTGTATTTAGGCACGAGGATTGCACAGCACTTCACGTGCAAGTAAAAAGTAATAATATGTGAGCACGGGGAATTACACTTTATTAATTCACGTGCAGTTGTACCGAGACTCCAATTGAATGATTGATTAGCAATCGAGTCTTGGTACAGCTGCATAAAAGCTGCATGTTTTCACTCACTCGGGGTTGTGTGTTCAGTGAGTGGAGAATGGGATTGGAGAAGGAGGTAATAAATAATAAAATAATAATGTAAAGTTAAAATATCTGCTCATCTGTTTTGTGTAGTGTTAGTCCATTTTGTTTGTCTCTTTTGTTTTGGCGAACGTGCTGTGTCTTGTGTTTTTGTGTTTGTTACAACCTTTTTATTTTCTGTCTGTCTGTTCATTTATTAAATGCTGAGTGAAACCATTCGCTCAGCTCCACCAAACTACATCTATCTCTGTCGTTTATTTCCTGTTTCTGGTCTGACGTTACCCACTGCAGCCGTAATACCAAAACACTCTATTTCACTTCATAATACCCACACTGTTATTCACTACAAAATACCCAAATACCGTTAGTCATTTCATAATAACCAAACACTGTTATTAACATCATAACACAAACACTGTTATTCACTTCAAATGACCCACGTTATTCACTTGATAATAACCACAGTGTTATTGACTTTATAATACCCAAATACTGTTATTCACTTCATAATACCCACACGGTTACTCAATTCATAATACCAAAATACTGTTTTTCACTTCATAATACCCACACGGTTACTCAATTCATAATACCAAAATACTGTTTTTCACTTCATAATACAATGTTATTCACTTCATAATACCCAAACACTGTTATTCACTTCATAATACCCAAACACTGTTATTCACTTCATAATACCCACACACTGTTATTCACTTCATAATACAAACACTGTTATTTATTTCACAATACCACACTGTTATTTACTTCACAATACCCACACTGTAATTTACTTCATAGTACCCTCACTGTCATTCACTGTATAATACCCACACTGTTATTCATTTCATAATACACAAACTCTGTTATTCACTTCATAATAGACACACTGTTGTTCAATTTATAATACTCAAACACTGTTATTCATTTCAACATACCCACAGTGTTATTCACTTCATAATACCCAAATACTTTTATTCACTTCATTATATTCACACTGTTATTCAATTCATAATACCGAAATACTGTGTTTAACTTCATAATACAATGTTATTTACTTCATAATACGAAAACATTTTTATTCACTTCATAATACCAAACACTTAAATTCACTTCATAATACCCAAACACTGTTATTCACTTCATAATACAAACACTGTTATTCACTTCATAATACAAACACTGTTATTGACTTCATAATACCCAAATACTATTTATTACTTCCTAATAACCAAACAGTCATATTCACTTCAAAATACCCAAACATCTATTCCCTTTTTATAGGCAAAATGTTATTCACTTCATACTACCCACATTGTTATTCAGTTCATAATAACCAAACAATGTTATACACTTCATAATACACAAACACTCTATTTTACTTCATAATACCCACACTGTTATTCAATTCAAAATACCCAAATACTTTTAGTCACTTCTTAATACCCATACACTGTTATTCAATTCATAATACTGAAATATTGTTTTTCACTTCATAATACAAAGAATGTTCTTCACTTCATAATACCCAAACACTGTTATTCAACACATAATAAAAACAATTTTACTTGACTTTATAATACCCTCACTGTTATTCACTTCATAAAACCCACACTGTTATTCAAATTATAATACCCAAATACCGTTAGTCACTTCCAAATAACCAAACACTGTTATTAACATCATAACACAAACACTTTTATTCACTTCATAATACGCACACTGTTATTCATTTCATAATAACCAAACTGTTATTCACTTCATAATACCCAAACACTGTTATTCACTTCACAATATAACCACTGTTATTCACTTCATAATACCCAAACATCTATTCCCTTTTAATAGGCAAAATGTTATTCACTTTATACTACCCACACTGTTGTTCAGTTCATAATACCCAAACAATGTTATACACTTCATAATACACAAACACTCTATTTTACTTCATAATACCCACACTGTTATTCAATTCAAAATACCCAAATACTTTTAGTCACTACTTAATACTCATACACTGTTATTCAATTCATAATATCGAAATATTGTTTTTCACTTCATAATACAAAGAATGTTCTTCACTTCATAATACCCACACTGTTATTCAATTCATAATATCGAAATACTGTTTTTCACTTCATAATACAAAGAATGTTCTTCACTTCATAATACCCAAACACTATTATTCAACACATAATAATTTTTTTTTTACTTGACTTTATAATACCCTCACTGTTATTCATTTCATAAAACCCACACTGTTATTCAAATTATAATATCCAAATACCGTTAGTCACTTCCTAATAACCAAACACTGTTATTAACATCATAACACAAACACTTTTATTCACTTATAATTACCCACAGTGTTATTAACTTTATAATACTCACAATGTTCTTCACTTCATAATACCCAGAATACTGTTATTCACTTCATAATACCAACAAAGTTATTTACTTCAAAGTACCCAAAATGTTATTCACTTCATAATACCCTAAAACTGTTATTCACTTCAGAATACAAACACAGTTATTCACTTCATAATGCCTACACTGTTATTCACCTCATAATACCCAAATACTGTTATTCACTTCATAATAACAAAACACTTAAATTCACTTTGTTATACCAAAACACTGATATACACTTCATAATGCCCAGACACTGTTATTCAATTCATAATACCCACATTGTTACTGACTTCATAAAACCCAAACAGTTATTCTCTTCATAATATCCCAACACTATTATTCAATTCATAATACCTACACTGTTATTCACTTCATAACAACCAAACACTGTTATTCACTTCATAATTCCCACGCTGTTATTCACTTCAGAATACCCAAACACTGATATTCACTTCAGATTACCCTAACACTGTTATTCACTTCATAATACCCGAACACTGTTATTCAATTCGTAATACCCACATTGTCGTTCACTTCATAATACCCAAACACTGTTATTCACTTCAAAATATCCACACTGTTATTCACCTCATAATACCCACACTATTATTCACTTCATAATACCCAAATACTGTTAGTCACATCCTAATACCCAAACACTGTTATTCACTTCATAATACCCTCACTGTTGTTTACTTTGTAACACTCAAGCACTGTTATTCACTTCATAACATCCAAACACTGTTATTCTCTTCATAATATCCAGACACTGTTATTCATTTCATAATACGCAAACAGTTATTCACTGCATAATACCCTGTGGCAAAGTGGCAAACATACCCAAATAAGGTTAATCACTTCATAATACAAACACATTTATTCCCTTCATAATACCCAAATTGTTATTCACTTCATAATACTCAAACACTGCTGTTCACTTCATAACAAACAAACACTGTTATTCACTTCATAATAGCCAAACACTGTTATTCACTTCATAATAGCCAAACACTGTTATTCACTTCATAATACTCAAAAACTTAAATAAACTTTGTAATACGAAACACTGTTATTCACTTCAAAATCCCCAAACAATATTATTCACTTCATAATACCCACACTGTTATTCACTTCGTAATAGCCAAACACTGTTATTCACTTCGTAATAGCCAAACACTGTTATTCACTTCATAGAACAAACAGTTATTCACTTCATATTACCAACACTGTTGTTCACTTAATAATACCCAAAAATGTTATTCACTTCATAATACCCAAACACTGTTATTCCCTTCATAATATCCAGACACTGTTATTCATTTCATAATACGCAAACAGTTATTCACTGCATAATACCCTGTGGTAAAGTGGCAAACATACCCAAATAAGGTTAATCACAGCGTTTCATGTAAAATGCTATCACACAAGTACCGTATGGAAATGTGTGTTTCACTTCCTGAGATGTTTAACCTTTCATTGTAACGGTGCTGGTATTCCCTGTGGGTCGGAGTGATGTAGAGACAAGCAGACTTCAACAAATATACGAGGCTAAATGATGAAATATTGCTGTGGACAGACACCAAGTGGATATACTGTGGACATACAGTTTTACACCTCTCCTGGCTTTTAGGTCTGGTGTCGGTGAGTCAGCATGATTTGGACAATCCTGTGTCAGGAGAACAGTGGATACCAGTTTCCTATATATTCATAACAGAACAACTAAACCTACAAATTGTTTCCCGAAAGTAACTTGTGCATTTGGTAACTATGAGTTTAAAGCACAGTGTAATATATTCTCTTCGACAGTAGAACGATATAGAGCAGCATTCTTTTCCACTTTAGGCTCTCTTGCTGTAGAAATGAACCCCTTTTCAGTTTGCGCTCCTCCAGGTTTTGCAGGCTCTCTTGCTTTACCTGGACTCCGTTTTGTTGTCAGTGTTAATTTGTTCTTGCTCTATTTAAAAATAACATTGTGCCGAGCTATTACTAACTATCCAATGTCTGAAAGGGCATTGCTGCGAGTTCACTTTCCTTTCTTTGAAAAACATTTCAGTTCAATAAATACACTACATCTTCATCTAATGTGTTATTGTATTCAGCACACAAAAGGATAACTGAGTCCTTTACTATTATGTAATCTATATCATCCACTGTTACATAACACAGTTATTGATACATTATGAATTAAAGTATCTTTTACTAGACTGCAGTAGCCAAGTCAGGGCTTCAGCTACACCTAGTGGTTGTTTTTTGGGATGCAGACAGCTTCTTTGTTTAAATAAATAGCAGTGATCAATATGTGACAGGCTGCCTTCTCGCTGGAGAAGAGCATATTCACAAGTTGTACTTTCACGAGACGGATGGTCTCCAGATCTTAATGGACAGGGGTGCAAAGACTGGAGTGCTACGACTAGCTTCTCCCCTTAGTGAGGCCATCTCTCTGTAGCAATCCCTGTGAAATAATGCAAAGATGGCTTTGATTGAGACAGGGGACCAAACAGGGGAAGGGAAATAGAAAAAAAACACAATATATGTTAGCCTGTTTGGTATGCCAACAAAAACTTGTATAAAGCATTTAAATTCGATTTGGTAAGAACTGGAAGTCCTATGTTTCCTTTTCAAGAGTTAAGCTTTACTATATAATGGAAAAAAGCATTACACAACCCCAGCATTTGTTTAATATTAAATTATTCAGTTTTGTTGTTGTTGTTTTTGTTTCTAGGCTTCTTAAATCTTTCTATGGAAGGTTGTTTTCACATCTATCCATATACATGTGAGAATTGTTAGTGAATAAAATTCCACTATGAAAGGCTCTATATAAAATAAAGATTGATTGATTGATATTTATTTTCATCAGCGTGCTTTCCTGAGGTGGCTGGAGTCCAATGTGGCTCTTTCACAAAGAAAGCTGGAGTGGGTGACGTCAGAACCAGAAGGGGAATACACCGAGACAAAACAGATGAAGTGAAATGGTGAGGGCACTTGCTTGCGCCAGTTTATTGTAAATAAAAGGTTTACACATACAAAAGGCAGGACACGGCACATTCACCAAAATAAAAAGACAAACAAAAATGGACTAACACTTTACAAACGGTGAGCAGATCGACACACAAACAAACACGGTGAGTTTTAAATAAACAAGTATCGTGCTGGTCCCACCAGCACGCAATAGCAATTGGTATCAAAACTCTATTCCTCCTCCTCTCTCTCCCGTTCCCTACTCACTAAACACGCAACCGAGTGAGTAAAACCTGCATCTATATATACTGTTGTGCTGGGATTCAATTACCAATTAATTATTCACTTGAATCCCAGCACGTGAATTAATTATGTGCAACCTCGTACTCACATATTAACTACTTTAAATGCAAGTGAAGTGATGTACAATCCAGTGCCTAAATACAATTATACATTTTTAAACACACTTGAAATACAGACCTGTTTATATCCCGTGTACCAATGCCTATACACCAACATTGAACACACCATACACAAGATATAATAGAAAAAATAGACACAGGGGTGGGAACTTTGTCACAGGCTCCCATCACAATGAGCAGGTCCATTCCCAGTATGCACTTCTCATAAATCTCTGCGAGCCACACTGAGTGTGCCATCTTTTGGCCCTGCATTGGGGTGACATGGCCAGAAACAGCATTTGAAACTCGTCTCTTGAAGACCACAAAACCTGGAGTAGGATCCTTTCTACAAAAAGACGCCTCCTCTACCCACAGCCTCACACTCAGAAGCCTCTCCCCTCGATATTGGCCCCAAGTGCCAGTGCAGCGGCTGCTGGTTGTTCCATGAATCCTCCCTCAGATGTAGGAAATCAGTCTGCTTTCAATTCTCAAAAGCAATTTAATCTAAAAAATGTTACTTCTAAAATGGCAATGTTCAATTTAATGTTTATGGCAACTAAAAAAGTAAAATATGAAACAGTCCTCAGGGACTATTTTTTGTCAGTGGAAGGATACATAATAAATGTCTTCTTTTTTTTCTTAAAAAGCCATAACCCTGTGCCTTACAACGCACCCAGGGCATGTAATAATTGTCATTCTGCACACCCTGTAGTGGGTTATTTCTTATGTATACAGTGCATTTTTAAACATATGCTGGCAGTGTGTAACAGTTAAGTATGTTAGAATAAACTGTGATGGGCAACTGTTTTATTTTCTCTGCTGGCTTGTGGTGAAAATGTGCTTAACAGCCAAAGTGGGGTAAAATGTTAAGAAGATATGAAAAGTGTTGTCAGTCAGAATGCAACAATAAGATTGTACTGCTGCAGACCCCTGCCTTTTTTCTGCCTCTGCATTTTTTTGCCCACCAGCCACCACTGACAGGCATATATGAACACCTTTACAAATATTTGAAAGATTGGAAGCTCAACAACAATGTCCTCTTTTGTGAAAGAGTCTTAGATACAAGCTGTGCTTTGTTTCTGGATGAAGATTAGAACTGAGTAGACCCATGTCATGCATGGTTGGTCTTTAATAACCCTAAGAGCTGCATGCTTCCTATTAACTTCAGTAGCATCTGGATTGATGCACACCCCTAGCGACTTGTCTCTTAATACAATGAGCCATTCCAAATTTCCATGCTCATTAGTAATATTATTTAATGAAAGTGGTCAAATACAGTGCAAGCGTGACAAATGTGACCTCTCCCAAATGTGCCTTATGTATTGCAGAGAGTGCAATAGAAGTTAACGGTGCATTAATTATCTGTATGTGACTTCTCCTCATTCAGAGAGAGGACTGTAGCTCCCTCAATCAAGGAGAAGCAGGATCCTTGGGGTTCTGTGACCCAACATCAGAATGTCACTGAATGACATCATTCAAAACAACAGCATGGAAATTATTAGCAGATTCCAAATATTTTAAACACTATAGCCTTAGGTCAAATTGTTGGGAACAGAAATAAATTAAAGGTTCACTTCTTGGTAAAGTTATATGTTTAAGTTAGGGTCACTTAGGTACTGATAATTTAAACTAAATGTCCAGGGACTGGTTTGAAGAGCACAGAAGAAGACCAACATTAATGGCCAGCCTCATTTGTTGTCCTTGGTGGTTTATTTTTAGTCTTGTTTTTTTATACAATTCCACAAAACAAAAATCAACAACAAAATGAACCAATGGAATAATCCAAATAAGCAAAAAAGGAAAGGGTAATGAAGGAAGAGCAGAAAACAGAAAGAGATTCAATTCCGGGACAAGCCCTGTACACATGGACAAGAGAAGCAGGTGCTTGGAAACAATGGGAATACAAAGCTGTGAGTTTGTAAAGGACAAAAAGATCCACTACCTTCTAGGCTGTGAGGATGTCATAAGAACATAAGAACATAAGAAAGTTTACAAACGAGAGGAGGCCATTCGGCCCATCTTGCTCGTTTGGTTGTTAGTAGCTTATTGATCCCAAAATCTCATCAAGCAGCTTCTTGAAGGATCCCAGGGTGTCAGCTTCAACAACATTACTGGGGAGTTGATTCCAGACCCTCACAATTCTCTGTGTAAAAAAGTGTCTCCTATTTTCTGTTCTGAATGCCCCTTTTTCTAAACTCCATTTGTGACCCCTGGTCCTTGTTTCTTTTTTCAGGCTGAAAAAGTCCCTTGGGTCGACACTGTCAATACCTTTTAGAATTTTGAATGCTTGAATTAGGTCGCCACGTAGTCTTCTTTGTTCAAGACTGAACAGATTCAATTCTTTTAGCCTGTCTGCATATGACATGCCTTTTAAGCCCGGAATAATTCTGGTCGCTCTTCTTTGCACTCTTTCTAGAGCAGCAATATCTTTTTTATAGCGAGGTGACCAGAACTGAACACAATATTCAAGATGAGGTCTTACTAGTGCATTGTACAGTTTTAACATTACTTCCCTTGATTTAAATTCAACACTTTTCACAATGTATCCGAGCATCTTGTTAGCCTTTTTTATAGCTTCCCCACATTGTCTAGATGAAGACATTTCTGAGTCAACAAAAACTCCTAGGTCTTTTTCATAGATTCCTTCTCCAATTTCAATATCTCCCATATGATATTTATAATGTACATTTTTATTTCCTGCGTGCAGTACCTTACACTTTTCTCTATTAAATGTCATTTGCCATGTGTCTGCCCAGTTCTGAATCTTGTCTAGATCATTTTGAATGACCTTTGCTGCTGCAACAGTATTTGCCACTCCTCCTACTTTTGTGTCGTCTGCAAATTTAACAAGTTTGCTTACTATACCAGAATCTAAATCATTAATGTAGATTAGGAATAGCAGAGGACCTAATACTGATCCCTGTGGTACACCGCTGGTTACCACACTCCATTCTGAGGTTTTTCCTCTAATCAGTACTTTCTGTTTTCTACTGTTAACCACTCCCTAATCCATGTACATGTGTTTCCTTGAATCCCAACTGCGTTCAGTTTGAGAATTAATCTTTTGTGCGGGACTTTGTCAAAAGCTTTCTGGAAATCTAAATAAACCATGTCATAGGCTTTGCAATTATCCATTATCGATGTTGCATCCTCAAAAAAATCAAGCAAGTTAGTTAGGCACGATCTCCCTTTCCTAAAACCATGTTGACTATCTCCCAGTACCCTGTTACCATATAGGTAATTTTCCATTTTGGATCTTATTATAGTTTCCATAAGTTTGCATATAATAGAAGTCAGGCTTACTGGTCTGTAGTTACCTGGTTCAGTTTTGTTTCCCTTTTTGTGGATCGGTATTACGTTTGCAATTTTCCAGCTCCTAGTCCCTTTAACACTTCTGCCTCAGTTATGCTAAAGTTATTTAAAACTGGATAGGAACTGGATGACATGTGGGGCATGTTGTCAGTATCTTCCTTTGTAAAAACTTGTGAAAAGTAATCATTTAACATATTTGCTATTTTTTTTTCTTCCTCTACGATTTTGCCATTTGTATCTCTTAAACATTTAATCTCCTCTTTGAATGTTCTCTTGCTGTTGTAATATTGGAAAAACATTTTGGAATTGGTTTTAGCTCCCTTAGCAATGTTCATTTCTATTTCTCTCTTGGCCTTTCTAACTTCCTTTTTGACTTGCGTTTGCAGTTCTGTGTACTCTTTCTGCGTACTTTCTTTTTGGTCCTTTTTTAATGCTCTGTAAAGTGCCTTTTTTCGCTGAATATTTTTTTTAATTGATCTATTAAACCATTTTGGCAATTTAGTTTTACATTTAGATTTGTCTACTTTAGGGATATAATTGTTTTGCACCTCTAGTACTACATTTTTGAAGAACAACCATCCTTCTTCTGTGGGTGTTTTCTCTATTTTACTCCAATCTACTTCTGTTAGTCTCTGTTTCATACCTTCATAGTTTGCTTTTCTAAAATTGTAAACCTTAGCTTTAGTCTTTACTTTTGGGGATTTAAAAAACACTTCAAATGAGACCATGTTGTGGTCTGAGTTTGCCAGTGGTTCTCTGACCTCTGTTTTAGTTATTCTATCTTCGTTATTTGAAAAGACTAAATCAAGGCATGCCTCCCCTCTAGTGGGTGCCTTCACAAATTGTGTTAGGAAGCAGTCATTTGTCACTTCCACCATTTCTATTTCATCCTTCGCGCTACCCACCGGGTTTTCCCATTTTATTTGGGGGAAGTTGAAATCCCCCATTAGTATGGCTTCTCCTTTGCTACACACATTTCTAATGTCATTGTATAACAGATTATTGTGCTCACCGTCTGAATCTGGCGGTCTATAGCATGCTCCTATTATTATGCCTTTTGAATTTTTGTCTGTTATTCTGACCCATATTGATTCGGTTTTATTTTCTTTGTCCAGGTTTAACACCTGGGCTTCAAGACTGTTTCTTATGTATAGCGCTACCCCTCCTCCTCTTCTGTCCTGCCTGTCTTTCCTATACAGTGTATACCCACAAATATTATATTCGTCCCCATCACTCTCAGATATTTTAATTTCCTTCCTAGCTCTCTGAATTTGTTTTGCAGGGATTTTGGTCTGTCTCTTCCAATGTTGTTTGTACCGATGTGGACGACTACTACCGGGTCGTCTCCTGTTCGTTCTAGGAGCCTGTCCACGTTCTCAGTGATGTGCTTGACCGAGGCTCCCGGAAGGCAGCACACTGTTGTAGTAAGGGGGTCCAAACTACGAATTGAACTTGCTGTGTTTCTCAATATGGAGTCCCCAACAATCATGACCTCCCTTCTTTTTGCTGTCTGGTCACCACTGTCAATAGGGTCCTGGATGTTGTTCCTTTCATTCTCTTGTTGTTGGTTCTGCTCGTCAAAATTTTGAAGTGACTCAAATCTGTTGGTTGTTTTGATTTCTGGTGGTTCTGTTTGACGAAGTTTCTTTTTTTCCCTGCTTCTGCCTACCTGAACCCAGCTGTTCTGACCTTCTATCTCCCTGGTGGCTTTCAGTCTGTTAGGGGTGATGCAGACTTCCATGAATTGTGGGTGTGCCAGTTCCTCAAGATCCTGTTGCTGTCTCACTTCTTCCAGCTCCATTTCTAGCATACTTACTAGTTTATGCAAATCCTGGATCGTGCGGCACTTTACGCACACTTGGTTTAGCTCCGCTGGGTTTTCTCGGATTTCCCACATCAAGCAGGTGTCACAGATTACTGGCTTGAAGACCATGTTGAGGTTTTTTTTTTTTTTTTTTTTTTAGTTTAGTTTCTTCTGCAGCTGTGAATCTGCTTTCAAACTGCTTCGAAACTGCTCTGTACTTTTCCACGCCTGTACTTCTCCCACTCGCTGTCGCTTCCACTCGCTGTCGCTGGGAAGACTGCCTCGTTTAACTGCGTTGTTCTGCTGTGCTGTTGGCTCCTCCCCTCGCCCGTGTCTCAAAAACGGCGCTGAATTTGAATCAGCTGCTCCGAGTTTCAGCTTGTTTGTTATCAGAAAAACACACGCGGTTGTTTGACTTTGAGCTGCTGCTGTGTTTCCCCAATGTCCTCTCTTTTCTGATTAAAGCAATTCAAGATGCAATTTCTCCTTTCTGCTTCGAAACTGCTCTGTACTTTTCCACGCCTGTACTTCTCCCACTCGCTGTCGCTTCCACTCGCTGTCGCTGGGAAGCCAACATGCATGGATAGTAGCATGGTTGATGTCAGACTTAATTTCCATCCAATCATATTTACAAGGATGCTTCACTGCTTTCTGTATGGCTGATACTCCTGCTTTTAATAGTATTGGAATTAGGATCAAATTCAATTGTAAAGGCATGTTGCTGGGTAAGTGATTGACATATCTTTAGATCACTCCATTATTACATCTTGTATTGATTTATGATAGTTACAGAGCGTTAATATAGTTAATGTGGTTATCGCAATGTTTTTTTTTTTAATTCAGGAACTGCTTTCAAAGACACAATCTGACCCTTTATATCCCAGTATAAACTATTTCAAATGGTTTAGAGAAACAAAACGTCCCAAACAAATATAGAATTGAAACACAAATTCCTAGAACGCCAAACCATGCCCATGTGACTTTCTAAGATGGCGATGTTATTACTGTGCTGCAGATATGGACACTTTCCAGTTAAAATGTGAAGAGACATCATGTTCTGATGTAGGTCGTAACTCCTTTCCCCCATTGGGCAGTACAGCCTGTTGACTTTGTGATAATCCCAAACTGAGCTAAAATAGCAAACGCTCTCTAGGGACTTCCATCACAGTGCATAGAGAGTTCTGGCATTCCAAATATTCTTTCTATTCAGAGTTTATTCAGTGGTATGATTGAGTAAAGAGGTGGTTTGATGTCTTGATTTAACAGAAGAAACACAACATGATGGACAAGGTTAAAAGACCTGGGGGCATACTAACAATCCACAGACTAAAGGATAGATGTACTAAAGTGTTGTGCTTGTTGCAATAGATGCAAACCAGTTGCAAACCAGTTGGAAGTCTAGGATGAAATGTACTAAACAAGTGCAATGCTGTTATCAACTTTTTAGGGAATGCTTTGCAGCAGCAGTTTTTCATTGCAGTTCAACCTTAGATGGATATGTAATTTTGGGCGTTCCTGCTTAAATTCGCAGAAAGGAGGTGGAGATAGTGCAAATAAGGGTTCACAAATATTATAATGAGGTGTACTAAAACTGCAGACAATTGCAACACTTACAATTGCATCAATTTGTTCAGAAATTTTGAAAGCACATTTTAAACAGTCGCAATTGTTGCTGGCATTTCCCAGTCCGCTTTTTCTCATGTGTTTGCCAGCTGTGCTCAATGTATTTTTGAAACAAACACCCAACTACCTAATTTACACTAAAGTCAGGGTGTACTTACAAAACTTGAAAACATATGACATTTCTGGTTTTCCCAGCGTGTTGGGAGCAATAGACTGCACTCGGAAGCATTTAAACTAGAAAGGAAGGGGGGAGAAATCAACAAAAAAACAGAAGGGAGACCGCATCAAAACTAGAAGTATCAGAAACAAAATTCTAGAACTTGAAGCTACTGCACTAACAGGTAACTATGATGTGATAGGTGTTACAGAAACGTGGTTATCTGAGAGTGATGGGGACGAATATAATATTTGTGGGTATACACTGTATAGGAAAGACAGGCAGGACAGAAGAGGAGGAGGGGTAGCGCTATACATAAGAAACAGTCTTGAAGCCCAGGTGTTAAACCTGGACAAAGAAAATAAAACCGAATCAATATGGGTCAGAATAACAGACAAAAATTCAAAAGGCATAATAATAGGAGCATGCTATAGACCGCCAGATTCAGACGGTGAGCACAATAATCTGTTATACAATGACATTAGAAATGTGTGTAGCAAAGGAGAAGCCATACTAATGGGGGATTTCAACTTCCCCCAAATAAAATGGGAAAACCCGGTGGGTAGCGCGAAGGATGAAATAGAAATGGTGGAAATGACAAATGACTGCTTCCTAACACAATTTGTGAAGACACCCACTAGAGGGGAGGCATGCCTTGATTTAGTCTTTTCAAATAACGAAGATAGAATAACTAAAACAGAGGTCAGAGAACCACTGGCAAACTCAGACCACAACAGGTCTCATTTGAAGTGTTTTTTAAATCCCCAAAAGTAAAGACTAAAGCTAAGGTTTACAATTTTAGAAAAGCAAACTATGAAGGTATGAAACAGAGACTAACAGAAGTAGATTGGAGTAAAATAGAGAAAACACCCACAGAAGAAGGATGGTTGCTCTTCAAAAATGTAGTACTAGAGGCGCAAAACAATTATATCCCTAAAGTAGACAAATCTAAATGTAAAACTAAATTGCCAAAATGGTTTAATAGATCAATTAAAAAAAATATTCAGCGAAAAAAGGCACTTTACAGAGCATTAAAAAAGGACCAAAAAGAAAGTACGCAGAAAGAGTACACAGAACTGCAAACGCAAGTCAAAAAGGAAGTTAGAAAGGCCAAAAGAGAAATAGAAATAAACATTGCTAAGGGAGCTAAAACCAATTCCAAAATGTTTTTCCAATATTACAACAGCAAGAGAACATTCAAAGAGGAGATTAAATGTTTAAGAGATACAAATGGCAAAATCGTAGAGGAAGAAAAAAAAATAGCAAATATATTAAATGATTACTTTTCACGAGTTTTTACAAAGGAGGATACGGAGAACACGCCCCTCTTGTCATCGAGTTCCTATTCAGTTTTAAATAACTTTAGCATAACCGAGGAAGAAGTGTTGTTTAAAATAAACAAATCCCCTGGGCCGGATGAAATCCTCCCAATGTACTCAAAGAAATGAAAGAAGTTATTTACAAACCGCTAACCAAGATCAGCAACAGTCTCTTGACACAGGGGTGGTACCGACAGACTGGAAAATCGCAAACGTAATACCGATCCACAAAAAGGGAAACAAAACTGAACCAGGTAACTACAGACCAGTAAGCCTGACTTCTATTACACTATGTAACACAATTTTTGTTCCTGGGTAGTAAGTGTTATTTCCTAATTGCTTATGCCTCAAAAGTATAGAAAATGGCTATTATTCCCCACAAACTTTGCTTTTGTGACCAGGACAGTGATATTTTGAAATGTACCTATTTCCAATGAGAAAACGGGCGAATTTGTGTCTTTTCATTCACATAAAGTCAGAAAAAAACAACATATGAATCCAAATTAACATGTATTTATACTAAAGTAATACAAAAATGACTACAAAAGATTTAGAAGTGAGTAGTTTTTCGAGATTTACGATTATACTGTAAATCACTTTCACCAATCAGCCCCCAAATGTAGTCTCCCATCATGTTCTCGTTATACTATCCTTGGTAGAGGCGTTCAAAGTCCAGTATATCCTGTTGGAAGCGCTCGCCTTGCTCCTCCGAGTACGCTCCCATGGTCTCCTTGAATTTATCAAGATGAGCATCAAGGATATGGACTTTGAGGTACATCCTACAGCCCATTGTGCCATAGTTCTTCACCAGAGTCTCAACCAGCTCCACATAGTTTTCAGCCTTGTGATTGCACAGGAAGCCCCGAACCACTGCGACAAAGCTGTTCCAAGCCGCTTTCTCCTTACTAGTGAGCTTCTTGGGGAATTCATTGCACTCCAGGATCTTCTTTATCTGTGGTCCGACGAAGACATCAGCTTTGACCTTTGCCTCAGACAGCTTAGGGAAGAAGTCTTGAAGGTACCTGAAGGCTGCCGACTCCTTATCTAGAGCTGTGACAAATTGTTTCATAAGGCCCAATTTAATGTGCGGTGGTGGCATCAGCACCTTCCAGGGGTCCACCAGTGGCTCCAACTTGACATTGTTCCTCCCCACAGAGAACTCGGTCCGCTGTGGCCAGTCC
This sequence comes from Polyodon spathula, assembly GCF_017654505.1. Lineage (NCBI taxonomy): Eukaryota > Metazoa > Chordata > Actinopteri > Acipenseriformes > Polyodontidae > Polyodon > Polyodon spathula. The sequence goes on along the minus strand of NC_054567.1, from coordinate 1,655,686 downwards.
CGCCTGTGGTAGTGCGCCTTGGTGTCCCTGCAGTCCCAAAGGCAAAGATAGCAGGGAAACTTGGTAAAACCGCCTTGGAGACTCATCAGGAATGCTACCATTGCAGCCTCTTGATGCCATCTCAGAAAAATGCAGATATGTATCCACTTAGGCAGCTGGAACTAAACTGAACTGGTAGGCTTAAGGCCCCTGTATTTATAATACTATTTATATTACTGGAAAGTTCTAGAAAGTTGTAGATGTTACTCCACGTTTACTCAGCACTGAATCTATCTGGAATGTTCTGGAAAATAGGTAAACTTAAAATATCACTGTCCTGGTCACAAAAGCACAGTTTGTGGGGAATAATAGCCATTTTCTATATTTTTGAGGCATAAGCAATTAGGAAATAACACTTACTACCCAAGAACCAAAAAAAAAAAAAAAAATTGTTACACAGTGTTATATGCAAACTTATGGAAAGTATGATAAGATCCAAAATGGAAAATTACCTATATGGTAATAGTATCAGGGAGATAGTCAGCATGGTTTTAAGAAAAGGAGATCGTGTCTAACTAACCTGCTTGATTTTTTTCAGGATGCAACATCGATAATAGATAATTGCAAAGCATATGACATGGTTTATTTAGATTTCCAGAAAGCTTTTGACAAGGTCTTGCATAAAAGATTAATTCTCAAACTGAACGCAGTAGGGACTGAAGGAAACACATGTACATGGATTAGGGAGTGGTTAACATGTAGAAAACAGAAAGTACTGATTAGAGGAGAAACCTCAGAATGGAGTAAGGTAACCAGTGGAGTACCACAGGGATCAGTATTAGGTCCTCTGCTATTCCTAATCTACATTAATGATTTAGATTCTGGTATAGTAAGCAAACTTGTTAAATTCGCAGATGACGCAAAAATAGAAGGAGTGGCAAACACTGATACAGCAACAAAGGTCATTCAAAGTTATCTAGACAAGATTCAGAACGGGGCAGACACATGGCAAATTACATTTAATAGAGAAAAGTGTAAGGTACTGCACACAGGAAATATAAATGAGCATTATAAATATCATATGATAGATACTGAAATTGGAGAAGGAATCTATGAAAAAGACCTAGGAGTTTTTGTTGATTCAGAAATGTCTTCATCTAGACAATGGTTGGAGGCTATAAAAAAGGCCAACAAGATTCTTGGATACATTGTGAAAAGTGTTGAATTTAAATTAAGGGAAGTAATGTTAAAACTGTACAATGCATTAGTAAGACCTCGTCTTGAATATTGTGTGCAGTTCTGGTCACCTCGCTATAAAAAAGACACTGCTGCTCTAGAAAGAGTGCAAAGAATAGCGACCAGAATTATTCTGGGTTTAAAAGGCATATCATATGCAGACAGGCTAAAATAATTCAATCCGTTCAGTCTTGAACAAAGAAGACTACGCAGCAACCTAATTCAAGCATTCAAAATTCTAAAAGGTATTGACAATGTTGACCCAAGGGACTTTTTCGACCTGATAAAAGAAACAAGGAAGAGGTCACAAATGGAGATTAGACAAAGGGGCATCCAGAACAGAAAATAGGAGGCACCTTTTTACACAGAGAATCGTAAGGGTCTGGAATGAACTCCCCAGTAATGTTGTTGAAGCTGACACCCTGGGATCCTTCAAGAAGCTGGTTGATGAGATTCTGGGATCAATAAGCTACTAACAACCCCAAACGAGCAAGATGGGCCGAATGGCCTCCTCTTGTTTGTAAACTTCCAATGTTGTTATTAGTTGGGGTTGTGCACGTTATATTTTGTTTTGTTTTAATATCCCCCTGAAGTCGCAAGTAGCCTGCTAACAATGTTTTATGGAAGGTTTTAGTGGTTTTACTTGGTGTTTTTGGGTTTTGCATTAAACTATTGTTGAAGGGGTCTCAAGGTAAGTTGTATTCAATTGTATTATATCCTGTAATAAAGAGATCTTTTTTTTTGTTACTTCCCTGTTCATGTGGTTTCTGTACACTCTTTTGGAAGGTCCAGTGGTCAGTTTGAAATCCAAATAACCTGTGGACAAACGTTTAGAAAGATATTTATAAAAAATATATACTTACCTGGAATTAGCAGTATTGACCCCTGACACTTGGATCTTTTACATGTATTACTTACACAAAACAGGACAGGTGAAGAGTAACAGGCAAAGTAAATTAAACATAAAGAAAGCCCATACAGTTCAACTTGATTCTAAGGACCAGGTGCCTCTGAACTGTACATGCTAACGGTGGAATAACACATTCCTGTATCAAGCTCATTGAAGGGGTGGTGCTCCCATTATTAGCTGCAGAAGCATTCTCACTGTTCTGCTATCACCCCTCCTTAAGTTCCTACAACATGTTCTTCTGGTTTTCAACAGTGGGGCGTTCTTGAGGTCTGATCAAACCCCTGTGAGCTACACTGGCGGTCACCAGCCCTCAGATGGAATGACTGGGGCGTGGGGCATTGCATGCCCTTGCATCACAATAGAAGGATCCCTAGATACAGTATTTCACAAGCCAATGATTCACAAATTCTGTTCATTCATACTTAGTCCATGTTGTCAGTAAATTGTAAATGATCAATATTTTCCTGTAAAAGGGCCCTTTACCAGTTCACTGTTTTTAACATTTAACAAAAGACATCCCCCAGATGCCCCCCCACCCCCTCCCCCCAGCACTGTCATCTGCAGTGTGCAGAGCTGAGCCCACTAGTCCAGCAGCATACAGAAGGCATATCCCCCCTCCCCAGCCCTGTCATCTGCAGTGTGCAGAGCTGAGCTGAGCCCCCCAGTACAGCAGTACAGAAGGCATGTCACCCCTCCCTGGCCCCTTCCCCAACCCTGTCATCTGCAGTGTGCAGAGCTGAGCTGAGCCCCCCAGTCCAGCAGTACAGAAGGCATGTCCCACCTCCCCAGCCCTGTCATCTGCAGTGTGCAGAGCTGAGCTGAGCCCCCCAGTCCAGCAGTACAGGACATGTCCCACCTCCCCAGCCCTGTCATCTGCAGTGTGCAGAGCTGAGCTGAGCCCCCCAGTACAGCAGTACAGAAGGCATGTCACCCCTCCCTGGCCCCTTCCCCAACCCTGTCATCTGCAGTGTGCAGAGCTGAGCTGAGCCCCCCAGTCCAGCAGTACAGAAGGCATGTCCCACCTCCCCAGCCCTGTCATCTGCAGTGTGCAGAGCTGGGCTGAGCCCCCCAGTCCAGCAGTACAGAAGGCATGTCCCCCCTCCCCAGCCCCCCCCAGCCCTGTCTTTTTAATAGTCTGTTTTCTCGTCTGATTTCTGCCATGTGTTTCACATGAATGCCTTTTATAAAGTGCTATTCCATTGATGTTTGAATGTGTCTGTGGCACGGATTTGAAGGAATTACATTTGTGAACACAATCAAGAATTCACTAAAAATCCGATAAATATGCTTCCAAAGGTCGATATCATCGAGAGGCCTGGTTAGTTTACAGAGTGCGCATTCTTCATGAGGTGCTGTAGGGGGACAAATGAACCGAGGATGAAGGGGGTTAAAGGACCTGGGATACACGTTCAGTGGAGTTGTGTATATCTGTATCCAAGCTTAAACACAGCTTTAAAGGTATAGGAAACATAGGGGCAATGTGAGTGGGTGAGGGGGAGAGGGCTTATATAGGGCATTCTGTCACTTGTTCAAATATGTAAACCTTTACAGGACATGTTTGCTTATTGAGGATGGAATTTCTGCTGTTATATGGATTGCATTTAAATTGCTTTCCTTTAATTGACTCTACTGTGCTAACCGGTGAACAAGAGAGTCCCCTCACATATTGCACACAGCCAACCCTTTCAGCATAGTCAAGGCTTACATGCAGCTTTGATCTTAGCAACATACAGTATGTGTTAAGCCAAGCTTTTAAACAACTAAAGCATGGCAAGCTCTGAAAAAAGCAAGGGTGTCATCATCTCCAGGACCTAATGGAGTTCTGTACAGAGTGCACAAGTGTGCTTCAGGAGTTCTACGAATCCTGTGGAAATTGATGAAAGTAGCAAAACAGGTTATACCAAGAGCATGGCGCCAAGCAGATGGAGTCTTCATACCAAAAGAAAAGGATTCTACAAGCATCAGTCAGTTTCACCCTATTTCCCTATTAAACGTAGAAGCAAGATTTTCTTCAGCATTATTGCTCAGAGATTGTCAACCTACCTATGAAATAACTGCTTCATTGATACTTCAGTACAAAAAGTGGGCATTCCAGGTTTCCCAGGATGCTTACAACACATCAGTGTAATCTGGCAACAAATTCAACTAGCAAAAAAAGAGAGGAAGGTACTCCATGTGACATTCCTGGATTTGGCTAATGCATATGGTTCAGTGCCACATGAACTTCTTTGGGCAGCATTTGATTTTTTCAGCATACCAATGACAATAACAAATGACTACAACAGTAGCCTGCACTAATCGGCTATTGGGCAAATTAACCAATAACACTGAATGGGCACGAATGCAATTCGAGCCCACTAAACCAAGGAGCATCTCTAGAATTAAAGGTAAAGTAGTAGATAAAAGGTTCTACATTAATGGTCAGGCAATACCAACAGTGTCCAAGAAGCCAGAGAAAATCTAGGGAGATGGCCTAGGGGGATCTAAAGGACACAGTTTGTGTGGGAGAAGTCAGACAACAAGCAGTGGAAGAATTAAAGAGTATAGACAGCAGCGCTTTACCAGGCAAACTGAAACTCTGGTGCTTTCAGTTTGGTCTACAGCCAAGACTGCTGTGGCCACTGACTGTGTACAAGGTTTCCTTGAGAACAGTTGAGAAGCTGGAAGCGTTAATCAGTTTATACGTCAGGAAATGGTTGGGAGATCCACGCTTCTCCATGCAGAGTGGGACTTTATGGTAAAGGAATACTGCAGCTACCAATCTTTGCTCTAACCGAGGAGTTTAAGTGAGCCAAAGTCCGACTGGAAATGACATTAGTAGATTCACGCGACAAATGTGTAAGGGAGGCGGCTCAGATATTATGGGGCAAGTTCAGCATGGAAGAGGAGTTCTTGGTCTCAGTTCAGCTCCTCCTACATGGCACAAGGCAACTCCAGCTCAACAGAGGAAGCTGGTAGTCAATGAGGTGCAAAAGCAGGAGGAGAGGATCAAGTGTGTAAAGACCATTTCCCAGGCCAAGCAGGGAGAATGGATGAGATGGGTGAGTGTGGAACAACGCATGATTGGCTGGCAAGTCCTATGGACAATGGAACAGTAACCTGACCAATAAGTTGCCACCAGTTCCAGCAAAGCATTATACACAAAAGCCAATATTCTTCCATCCCGGAGAGCAACCACCAAGAAAAAGTGTTAAAACCAAGCCTCACCTAGGGCAACTGGAAGCTGCTAGAGACTGGAAGATGCTGTCAGATGTTGGTCAACTGTTTATTTTTCCACCTGAGATTGCCACCACTAACCTTCAACCAGACATTGTCTTGTGGTCTGGATCAGCATGCCTTGTTCATCTGGTAGAGATAACAGTGCCATGGCAAGATGCTGTGGATGAGGCATATGAGAGGAAGAAATGCTCAACTAGCTGCTGAAGAGGAACAGCGAGGATGGAGAGTTCAAGTGTACCCAGTGGAAGTGGGTTGTTGAGGATTTGTGGCACACTCTATAACCCGGTTTCTCAGAGATGTTGTGTTTAGTGGCCAAGAGTTGCATCACACAGTGAAGAACTTATCTGAAGCAGCAGAAAGGAACAGCAACTGGCTGTGGTTGAGACGGAAAGATTCTGGATGGGGATCTCAAGCACAATAGAAAGAAAGCAATGCTGATGAATGGGTAAGTAAGCTAGGTTGAGCTGAGTGGGGGATGGAGGGGGTGATGCTGGGACAGAAAGACAGAAGGTGACCATTTGAAGACCCCAGAGGTGTACCCTACTTAGCTCAATCCAGACGGTTGTCATGCTGATGCGCTGGGGAGACCGCACTGTGGTTGATCCCCGGAGCCAGCACCGCAGCCGATGTGTGTGCTGATGCGCTGGGGAGGCAAAATAAGCTGATCCCTGGAGCAGGCATTACACTTCAGCCATCAACACCAGGCAGAAGGATATCTACATCAACAGATGGAAAGAAATGCAAATGAATGGAGATGCAGGTGGATCACATTAGTTTACTGTAAAGCTACGTCTTAGTTGGTGCTTATCTTGGCGAGAGTCGAGTTCAAATCAGCATGAAGTTTAACATCTACTCTCATGTAATGGAAATCTTGAATAATTAAACTGTGTTTAATAATAAATAAACACAGAAACAAACACTAACAAAAACACATTGCCAAATAAAACGGCACAAGAGCCAAAATAAAAGGTCTACACAAAACACTCACGGAAACGTAAGCAAACAGACGGGACAGCACGGAACATGAAAACACATCCCCTCTGTCCAACACCAATATGAACTGGTACCATTACTCACTAACACCCGTGATCACCCTATTTGTACACCTGTGGCTGGATTGAATCATTTAATAATTTATTCAATTCACGGCTCCAGCCACACTCCCACATGCTTTGACGGGGAGAAATGTAACCCCCTCCCTGCCAACCCATTATTCCTCGCACCAACACACAGACACACATGCACAGCAGGGTTTTACTTGCCACTCTGCTACACACCCACTGTACTGTTTCCACACACAGTTTACACTGCTTTCAAAATGTTACATGTTACCTTCACACCACATAATCCATATATTGGCCCCATTAATAAATAAATAAACCGAGTGCATTTGAACACTAGGAAAGTCAGTCTCTGCTTTCCAGCACTAGGTTTCTCATTCGTAGATTCCACACTGGAGCCAGAGAACGAGTGTCCTGACTTGAACTTTTTCCACATCAAACCTAGCTCAGGAGGCACAGCGAGGGCTGTGGGGAAATTGCTTTCTCTTATACATGTTGAAAGAAGTCCAGTCTTTAATCTGTCTGCTGTCACTGTGTATGCCAGAAAGGTTATGTTTTTCCAGCCTTGTGTCCAATGGGGTTTGCACAGAAATGGGGCCCCAATAACAAATCAAGAAAAAAGTGCCTGTTCTCTGTTTACAAAAGAAGAACATATAAGGCAAACTCTTTCAGGGGATTTGTTGAAAAAAAGAAGCTGTTTTTTGTTATAAATATGAAATAAAACAAACTGAAAGCAGCAACAATTTTTAACAGCAGAGTTTAGTTTATAATTTCGTTACCATGAAAAGGTGAGCAAAGGGTTATTGTCGGTTTAAGCTCTTCGATAAACAATGCAGAAATGACACACACAATCCTGACTGGATGGAGGCACTTTATCTTCTCTTAAGTCCTCTTTTCCTCAAACCTGTAAAAGGGGTGACAAGATATCTTTGACAGTGAGGTGTTGCTTCTCAAGCTAACAGCTACACATGTCCAAGTCTGACTAATAGGAGGAAGATTGTTTGTTTTCAACCCTTTTAGGATCTGCTAACAGGCTTCTCTTCAATAGCATATCCTTAACTCAGACATAAGCTCTGTATGCTGGCATGCACAGTCTTCAGGATAAAAAGAGGTAGTGGTAGGAGTAGGGATAGGATTAGATGTCTATAGGATATTACACTAACTTGTACTTGCTTGTGTTAAGAATTGTAGAAATTGTAATGAAAGCCTCCAATTTTATGTTCTATTTGATTTCTAAATGACTTGCTCTAGATTTATCTCTTGGTAATACTAACACAAGTTTGGCAAGATTTCTAGTATAGTGGGGCAGGATTTTCAAAACCTTGTAAATGATAACTCCAGTGTTAATCAAGAAATCGATATGTAGCATTGATTTTAGCATTTTCAAGCGTCATTATGAAATAGTCATCCTTATGTGATTTCCGAAATTATGTTGATTTACAAAATAATGTTGCTATCCTAACAAACAGGGCTTCTTGTGACTATTTATTTTGTTTGCTTAGGAATTTAAAAGCAAATCTGTGTTAATTGTCATAATTTATCAAGAGTTAATTTGCATTTGGAAAAGGAGGGTTTTAATTAACGAAAGAGTACATCACTCACCTTGAAACAGACATTTACAGGCAGCATCTGTGGCGCCTTACAGAGAGAGAGAGAGTGTACAGGACCAGAGTTAATTTATTACAGGCTATCTTGATAATTAAATATTTGTTGTTATGAAAATATTGTAGCCTTTTTTATACTTGTGGTTATAAATTAGATTTATTCACTTATATTAACCATTTGTAACCTTACGGTAAGTTATTTGCGCCTAGTGACTACCAAGAAATTATCAGTGAAACTGTAGCCTATTTTAATTCTGCATTCATACATTATATGACAGCTGATATTTAACACAAATATACAACTGAAATCTTGGTATAGAAAACAGCATATTATATATTACAATAAGGTTTCCTTAGGTGATTGTGGATTTGCTTTTAATAGCTGTGTCTTATCCACACAAGAATGAAGAACAGGCAGCAAGGACACACAGCGATGCACTAGGAATGTGATCGAGAGTATTGACATGGATTTTGCCTGGACCTGTTTGTAATGTTGTCAGACTCCCCTCACACTTTAGGTATAATGTACACTTTCACCTTGACACGTTTGTATGCATATAAAATGCTTTTATAATACTGTAAGTGTTCGGTGGCTGATCATGTTGAGTTTATTTACCACAAAGGCCAAAGAATAACAGAGAAAATGCATGATTAGAAGAATTCACTGAACAATTACTTATAAACAAATTGTGTATTGGGTTAGGGAGTCCTATCATAATTTTAAAAGCTTAATACATATATAATGAAGTACATGTTACATACATGGTATACATGTATAATAACTACAACTACAAACACCAATGGCACTGGAAACATGTGTATTTATATATAGCTTTGTGACAGAGAGCAACCTGTGAGTACACTGTATAACCGGAGCAGAGATCCCCGGAATAGATGGTTTGGCAGTTCATTCCAGGGTCAGTCGGAAGCGAATGAAGGCCATGATACCAGAAGTCAGCGTCTTAATGCGGTAGATGATGTGTCAGTCATGGATTGGAGGAGACGTGATTGGCCATGCCACCGAAAGAGGGCGTGACGGAGAGTATTTAGGGGAAGTGGCCCCAGTGATCTGTTCCTTTAATGAGGTTATGAGATTAAGGAAACGGATCTAATTATTTGCCGTGATTGTTTTTCGTGTTTTGTTTTGTTTGTTTGATGTGCTAACTGTTTGTCATTTGTCTTTGTTAGACAGCTAAGCTCTAGCCAGTCACTACAAGCCAGCGCTAAACCTGAACTACACTACAGCACTGTTTCTCCAACTGTTTGTCATTCACCACACCTGCACAAGAGCACTCACTATCAGGAGAAGTGACTCTGTCTGTGCTGTGTGTTAATTAAAGTGTCTTATTGTTTTCGGGACTGTAAGCCCTTGTTTTGTATGGAGTGACACACATGGCTGTGTAGAGACCATACTTATTAGTTAAGTGTTGTTGACACACAATCCAGCTGAATAAAGGAGCTGCTTTATTGAGCTTTAACTGTCTGTGTGTGTGTGGTATTTTTGCACTGCACCAACTACATCTGTGTATTACCAAACATACACGTTTAATTTCATTTTTAATTTTTTAAACCCTGCTGTCCGATTTTTACCCACATGCCAGATAATCATAAATCAGAATTTTATATGTGAAGTATTTTAAATAATTATACATTGTGCATGAATGTTAAAATGCACAATTTTAAATGAATTTACAAATTATACACAAAATATATATTCCTATTATTTTTTTTATTTCCATTTGGCTGCTGCTCGCAGGTGAGAGCCAACTTCTTGCACGGTAGGAGCTTCCATAACAGCGAATTATGCTTCCATTCATTTTTCAGGATCTCGTTAACATGCATTTTGATTAATGAACACCTCTTCAAGTCTTTGAGACAGGAAGTGATGTATTTGACCTGCAACAAATAAGCTTTTTAATGAGAAATGCATTCATTAACGACCTCATTGACACAATTTCAAAACATTAAGGGATTGCTTTAATTAACACATTTCGTTTGAAAATCATAACCACAAATGTCATTTGCCATGTGTCTGCCCAGTTCTGAATTTTGTCTTGAAGTGTCCAGTACAAAAACTCTCCTCAGCAACAAAGTCTTCAATCCTACATTGGATCAAACTCAGCAACAAAGCTTTCAATGTTCGACAGAATCAACAAACAGCTGCAACAAAGTCTTCAGTCCTTGGTATAGGATGCACAACAGTACCCGTCTTCACTGACTCTTTTAGCTATGCAGGTTTCAGGACACAGTTTCTTTTGGATATTGTGGTTTTAGGTGGACAACAGACCCAGACTGGTTTGTCTGATAACAGTTGCTGTTATCAGACAAACTTTTGCGGCAGTCCTCCAGCTGGGCTGCATTCTTTTTGTTTGTGGTGTTGACTCGCTTGCAGCTTGCTTCCTTCTCTTGGGTTCATTTTTCCAGAGTTGCAGCTTTGTTTAGCAGAGTGACAGCACCTTGTTTAGCGTTTAATGTGGAGTGCAAAATGTCCAGTTTTGTCTGGATATTTATAGTCTTTTTCACACTGCTAAATAGCCACTTTCATAAGATCCTTTGTGTATCTTTCTTTTTTTAAACTCACAGTCCTTTGATGTTTTAATATTCTGTTCCACTGGGACATCACTAGTTTATGTCTTCCTTGCTTCAAAACGATTGTTGTTGCAATTGTGAATTATCTGTACATAATTCAACTATCCACTCCATCTAATCCAGTTCAGGCGCCAGACCTCTAATGAGTAGGTCACATAGTTCAGTATGTTCATGAGTAGGTCACATAGTTCAGTATGTTCATGAGTAGGTCACATAGTTCAGTATGTTCATGAGTAGGTCACATAGTTCAGTATGTTCATGAGTAGGTCACATAGTTCAGTATGTTCATGAGTAGGTCACATAGTTCAGTATGTTCATGAGTAGGTCACATAGTTCAGTATGTTTATGAGTAGGTCACATAGTTCAGTATGTTCATGAGTAGGTCACATAGTTCAGTATGTTCATGAGTAGGTCACATAGTTCAGTATGTCTGCAAGCCAGAGGCCCCCTTCTCAAGACACAGCAGTTTGCCCTGTTTCTCAAGACACATAGTTTCATTAATGAATCCAGTTACATTTCAAATACATGTTCATGTATTATCATATTCAGGGAACATGTCCCACACTGTGGTGTGTTGAAGTACATCACAGTTTGGAAACAATGTATAGTAAAGGCTTGATTAGCCAAATCTCCATTATCCAAACACCTCAGTTCTCCAAACGAGAAATGTGAAAGAAAGTGTGTTGTATAATGCCTTTTCTCTGAAGGTTCTTGATTGAGAGAGTAATTTAAATAATGTCAAAGCAGTAATTTGATTATGATTATCCAAACACCCTTGGTCCCAATCAGTTTGGATAATGGCAGTTTTACTGTATTGGAGTTGGCATGTATAAGAACCAGTATGGATATAGAACAATGCATTTAATGGTGAGCTGTGCTTTGTAACAAGTCGGTTCTGGGTTCTCAGTGCAGTTTGTTACGCTTGCATGTGTTAACACGTGTACATCATGACTGTTTGTAACACCTCATTGGTTTAGGGTAAACTAATAATAAAATAATAATAACATGTTTGAATACTGTGCTATTTTTGTTTTTACTCATAAACAAATTATTTTGAAATGTTGGCTCTTGGGGAACAGGATAACAAAAAAAAAAACATTGTCCAAGCCAAGTTTTGTGTAGGCTCTGTTGTTTAATTGATTTAATTTCTGTTTCTTTAGCACTTATTGGCATAAAATTGAAATTGGCAACAAAAACTGCTACTATTTTGATATTTACCTTACAGACAGATTTTTTATCAATTCCTTGTGGTTCTTCATCAAGCTGATCTCTTGGCTCTTAGAAGGGAAGCCCTCTGGCTTCATCAGTCTGATTGCACTGCCCTTAGAAGGGAAGGCATCCTGGCTTCATCAGGCTGATCTCTCAGCTCTTAGAAGGGAAACCCCTTGGCTTCATCAGGCTGATCTCTTGGCTCTTAGAAGGGAAACCCCCTGGCTTCATCAGGCTAATCCCTTGGCTCTTAGAAGGGAAGCCCAAATCAGGTGATGCGGCCTTTGAGAGCTATTAATTGTAGGTTTGCTGCGCCAGTCTTTTGCCCTTGGCAACAGGACAATATTAAAAAATGTGTTTTACTTCTATATCTTTGGTCACACAGGTTCGAGGCATCCACAGTGTGGGGACAGCAGCAGGACACACCAGGCAGATATAACCAGGTAAACTGAATAAAATGTTTATTGCACAAGCCCCAATATTTATATTACAGAAAATATTGAGAATATAACAATTAAAACAGATTAACAAATCATCCCTGGCCAAGTCATCAGTAGCAGAAGTGGTTCCACTACCTGCCCCCAAATTAGTGATAACAGCCTGATTCACCTCACACACATCAGAGGGCGCCACTCTGCCACTGAGCCCAACTGACAGACTATGGATCAGCTGTGCACACTTTCCGATTTGTGCGCAATGAGTCCACTCCAACTGAGCTCTAGTTCCAGGAATCGCACTTCCAGTCATGCAACATATATATATATATATATATATATATATATATATATATATATATATATATATATATATATATATAGTTTATATACAGTAAAAATGCGACAAACAGTATGATCATAGCATATGCAATAATATACTTGGTTTAATACAAAGTTAAGCAGGATAGTTTTTCTTTATATGCAATACAATATGGCAAGCAGAGAAGATACTGTGCTGAGTTCAGCACCGTATAGCTGGAACGTATGCTTCCAAATATATAAATGCTTATTTTTCTAACACAGCGAGTGTAATATAAATCTATAAATCCTGTTTACTTAACTCGCAAGCACTTGGTGTTGAACTCATTCTCTGATAATCCAAAACACACGCTTTCCACTGGCGCTCAGGTTGTTATAATATCAGCAGCTTCCTTCGAGTCTCTCTCGTCATCTGAGTATTGCTGTCGTCTTCCCAATCACTGTTGCAAACCCCAGCTTCACGTCTCCGGCATAGGCTCCCCTTTCGGTCGATGTATGCAGGTTTGTGGTTCTTCTCTCTTCCCTCATTCTCTCTTTATCTTCCTCCTCGACCATCAGCGCTGCTCTCTCGTTCTCTCTTTATCTTCCTCCTTGACCGCCGCCGCTGCTCTCTTGTTCTCTCTTTATCTTCCTCCTCGACTGCCACAGCTGCTCTCTCATTCAACTCCATTGAAACTCATTTAAAAAACATATCCTGCGACACACATTCAACTCCATTGAAACTCACTTACTGCCTAAGCAATGCCAAATGACTTGGATTGAAAGAGTAAAATATGTATACTGTGAGTGTATAGTTTACTGATATTTTAAATTTGTAAATGGTTCAGTATTTGCCATTAGCAGTTATGTAACTGTTTCTACATATTGTTTCCAGGATGAGTGACTCAACAGGAACTGAGTTTGCTTGGTGGACACGGTGTTCTTCTGTTGTTTAGTATCAGTTTGTCAAGTTCGTCTAATGAGGATAATATGGAAGTTATCTTGAGCCAGAAACGTATGTTGCTTCTGGATTAAACTTGTGTAAATAACATCTGTGCATTGAAAACATGGTGTTTAAAGCAACACAGAATAAACCGCAATACCCCTAGTGCTATTTATTGCAGTTTATTGGACAAAATTGACTCTCATTTTTTTACACTTTGGAACTTTATGGGTCCTGTATGACATCAAGCTAAATCTATGTGACTTTACAGCTGCCCCAGGCAATAGAAACTTCATACACTTAAATATATATTTATATACACAGATAGTACTTTTTTCTTTTCAATTTAGAACTGCCTGAGTCATGCTTTATATGAACCCAGCAATGATTAACGACGATTACAATGACAAAAAGTGTTCCCAAGTGATACAGTGAAGTTTCTCTTCCTTTACCCGGAAGACAATCCCTTACGGTGCTGTGTTTGCCATGTGCAGCCAGCCGGACTCTTTTGCTTGTTGTATTGTACTGTGCAGGATCTCATAACATGCTGCCAAAGCAACTTTAACACAAAACAACAAATAACAAACACAAGGCAACTTTTATGGTACTTTTTGCGTCAAGAAATAATGGTGCATGAACTGAAATAAAAACAAACAATAAATATATTTAACAATGATATTTAATAAGTGAAAATATATCATACAGTGAAAATATAGTGATTTCATTAAGTTGTAATGGCATCGCTATGTTACAAGGTAATAATGGAACTCCTGTTTTTGATCATGGGAATTACATTACACCACAGCAGTGCCATTGTTACTTTTATGCTATAACTTTTAAAAGTTAGCTATTTATTAACCTGTCTGAAATAGTCATTATAATCCATTGAAAGAGTTCCCTTTTTGAGAATAGTGCTCAAGCATCTATGACTGATCTCCAAACAATGGGAGAGCAATGTCTGGATGTTGTATAGTATACAATATGTGCATTAACAATGGGAGAGCAATGTCTGGATGTTGTATAGTATACAATATGTGCATTAACAATGGGAGAGCAATGTCTGGATGTTGTATAGTATACAATATGTGCATTAACAATGGGAGAGCAATGTCTGGATGTTGTATAGTATACAATATGTGCATTAACAATGGGAGAGCAATGTCTGGATGTTGTATAGTATACAATATGTGCATTAACAATGGGAGAGCCATGTCTGGATGTTGTATATTGTACAATATGTGCATTAGTCAGCAGATATGATGAAACTGTAGTATAACAAATCTGGCTTACTCTGAGCTCCCTAACTTGAAAGCTCAATACAAAATTTTTATATTACAATATAAGACAATTATAATATAAACTATTTACTAATAGCACAGAATATAACGATGTGATGCAAACTGTTAAATGGAAAAAAGTGACTGATAACTGGATTCAATTGTACCTTTGAAATAATGTGTGCCACGGTGACTTTCTCTGTAATAACCTTAGAGGTAGTTTATATATCTCCAGAAATAGAATTGTATAATAGTAAACGTTGGTAGAATTGGATCCCTTTTGCAGCCTCTAAAATGAAGATGTTATATTCTGGAATATTTGTGTGATGTTTGTCTCTGCATTTGACTTGATGTTCATTTCACATCAAGGCCTGCTTTCAGACAGCCATCACTGCATAAGCACACCACTAAGTTTACCTGCTTTAATTGAGCAGCAGTAAGAGAACAATGCTATTGTTTTGTCCTGGCACAGTGGGTTGTGGAATGATATAGGAAACTTGCACGAAATGTTTTAGAAGAAATTTGGTCGTTACTGCTGCCCAACAGCTAATCAGAAACCAAATGGAGCAGCGGGCTGCACTGAGACAGCATCGTCCTGGAGGCATGATGCTCAGAGCAGCGGGCTGCACTGAGACAGCATCGTCCCGGAGGCGAGATGCTCAGAGCAGCGGGCTGCACTGAGACAGCATCGTCCCGGAGGCGAGATGCTCAGAGCAGCGGGCTGCACTGAGACAGCATCGTCCCGGAGGCGTGATGCTCAGAGCAGCGGGCTGCACTGAGAAAGCATCGTCCCGGAGGCGTGATGCTCAGAGCAGCGGGCTGCACTGAGACAGCATCGTCCCGGAGGCGTGATGCTCAGAGCAGCGGGCTGCACTGAGACAGCATCGTCCCGGAGGCGTGATGCTCAGAGCAGCGGGCTGCACTGAGACAGCATCGTCCCGGAGGCGTGATGCTCAGAGCAGCGGGCTGCACTGAGACAGCATCGTCCCGGAGGCGTGATGCTCAAAGCAGCGGGCTGCACTGAGACAGCATCGTCCCGGAGGCGTGATGCTCAGAGCAGCGGGCTGCACTGAGACAGCATCGTCCCTGAGGTGTGATGTTCAGAAACTTTAGTTTAGGCGCCGACCAATAAGAAGGAGTACAGACCCAGCTACTTACAGAAATTGGCATAACATAAAAAACGTGAATTAATAACACTCAGGAGCAGGCAGGATGAAGCACTTGCCTTCACCTTGTCTAATGTATATGTTTGGCAATTGTTCTGTATGTTTGTGCTATAGTGACGTTGCCACTGCTATCTGTAGCTTCACACTTGGTGGATCAGGAATCATACTCCTGTCAGCCAACACAAGATCATGTCAGTTTATTTGGGGCAGTATAATGAGCTTACAAAACATATCTGTTAATCAACTGTTCCATACCATACCTTACCTTAGGAATGACAAGCAAGTCTTGATCGAGAAGAGGAGAGAGAGAGTTGTAAAGCCGTGTCTAACATATTTTGGATATTATTTGAACATTATTATTTAAACTTCTTTTAAAACCCCAACCAGATTGGCAGATCAAAGTTCTGTGGCTCTGTACACGCAGTAGCTCTTGTAAAGTATGAAAAATCTTTCAAATTCTGCATTGAACGTCTATCTTTGTGCTCGCGCTTCAAATCCTGGCATGAACAGCACTCTCCATTTAGTCCTAGGCATCTCTAAGGCAAAGAATATTGCATAGTGGTTATGTGACATAGATGTGAAGCCCCTGAAATAACTTGCTGTGCCATCGTCACTCTGCTTGTATCTAGATTTTTATTTCAGCAAATGCATTTTCCACAACTGCAACGTGAAAAAAAAAAAAAAATATATATATATATATATGTAAATGATATTATGCATCACTGGGATTAAAGTGAGTTATATTAATCTGATTTAAATTGACTCAAAACAGATTTGGCAGAGGACCTGACAGCTGGACTAAAACTGTGGGACTCCTCAGCGATTGAGTAATGGAATTGTAATAATAGTTTAATCCCTAAATACTCTGTGTACCAGCCACTGTACTTTGATCAAAGGATTTCCTTCCCTCTGGTGTGTTTTACACCTTGCAGTCATCTCTGTAAGAGGAGCTTTAGCTCAGCACTACAGACTTGCTATCTCACAGCTATTGGCAGCATCCAAAGTAAAATTGTGGCTTATTGTGAAGCAGTGGATCCAGGATACCTGTCATAAGAAGGGAAAGGGTTAACTGTAACTCTCTTTATACTGTGTGTTATTCATGCTTCTGCGTTCACTCAAGGGTGATTTAATGACCCCCTTATTAGCATCCTTAAATACAATACCCATACAGATATGCTGGAAAGAGGTCCACAATATGCAGGTAAGGAGTTTCATGGCAGCATTACTAAAGAGCTGTCTTTCTTTAGATCTTTAAAACAGACCTCTAACCTCTCAGACAGAGCAGAGTGGATGACTGTGCTGACTGTTTCAACATTATTGTTCCATTGGCATTACTGTACCATTGACTGCAGGGACCCAAGCTTAAACAATAGATTAACAATGATCTAGCAGGTAATTAATGACCTTTGCCAGGGTTGTTATTGCTACTGTATTACAAAATCAAAGATCATTTTAGCTTTAGAGGGCATCTACTTGTGGGATAAAGAACTCTATGCTCTGAATCTTATTGGCAGAGACATTCTAAGAAGTTTCTATTTTGTGCTGCTATGCTGCAAACACCTGCATAGTTGGTATAACTTCAGGGACTGAAACTTTACAAGTCTCAATAGATACACAACATTACAAATGCAGCATACTGATTCAGAGATTACGATGAAGTCTTTCAGTAGTCTTGAATGATGGGAACACTGTTACTCACGTTATGAGGTCGGTCTGTTACAGTCTTATGATTATTTTAGTTAGCTCATTGAGGCCCAGGACACTTAATGGACCTCAACTATTTCAAATATATTTAATAGCAGCTTATATGTGACAGAACAAAATGGTTTATAATGTAGAAAGATATTGTCATATTGATGTCAAGTGAAATAAATTACAGAACTGTTAAAAAACGCAGTGTGGTTGTGGCAGGAAATGGCGTTGCAGTGACTCAGACCAGAAGGAGGAACAACAAAAACAAAGTTACGGTGCAGTGTTGCGTGCGCTGTTTTATTTAAAGAAAACAATAATAAATAAAATGTTTAAACAAAAATAAACACTGCTCACAGAGCACAAAAATAAAAGGTTTAAACAAAAACAAATCACGAACACAAAAATAAATTACACAGATAAGGCTGGGCAGATTGCTGTCACTGATCCTGTAATATCAATATCAATATCAATATCAATATCAATATGTGAGGCACGAGTATATTAATGGAATGTCCAGACAGTAATTTGTGTGTACAAAAATAAATTGAGTTATTATTATTTTCTATACACAACAAAAAAAAGGAGGGGGGGAGGGGAATGCTGGAATAATAATCCCAAAACAGGTAGTGAAAACCGTCCTTATTCATCTTCCAGGTGTCCCCGGACATAAACAAAAAAAAAGACAAAAGAAATATTAGTCAAATTTTCAAAAACCCCGCTGCTCAACTTTCGTCTCTTCCTCCGCCCAATACCCCGCTTATTTTCCTTCGGACCCACCCCGAACACAGTAGTACGTTCCCTTTAGTATGCAACGTCCCGCCTCTGTAGTCAGCGGAACACCAATCCCCAGCTGACAAGTGTCCTTATCATTCACTTGACTCCAATGGCTGGAATTTACATACTCGTACTTCCGCCTCTCACCAAGGTGAGATGACTTTTGCCATGGTCACAAGATCTTGGTAAGGGAAGTCCCGAGTTGGTTTGATGCCTTCTACTGTCGGGGGGCTGAATCACAGACTGGAACCCCTTTGACTCATCACGTTGTGAGCCTCGTCTTCCTCAAAGACGGTAAGATAGCTTCTAATCTATTCAAATGTTCTCTCCAGGAAGAACTATAAATGACTACATCATCGATATACGCAGCTGCATACTCTCGATGAGGTTTAATACCCTGTCCATTAGTCTCTGAAAAGTAGCAGGAGCTCCATGAAGTCCAAACAGCAAGTACAAAATTGAAAAAGACCCTCTGGGGTTGAAAATGCTTTTTTCTCACGATTCGTTAATGAAATCTGCCAATATCCTTTCGTCAGATCCAGAGTTGAAATAAACCGAGCTCGCCCCAGCTTGTCTAAGAGTTCATTTACTCAAGGCATGGGATATGCATCAAACTTGGAGATAGCATTCACCCTCCTAAAATCGATACATAATTGTAGTGACCCATCTGGCTTGTCTATTGGTACAATTGGGCTACACCACTCGCTTCGGGAAGGTTCAGTTACCCCAAGTTTCAACATACACTCCACCTCCCTCCGAACAGAATCTCTCAGACTCTCTGGAATGCGATACGGTCTTTGTGTAACTCTTAGACCCGGCGAAGTGATAATAGCATGTTCAATCAAATGCGTTCTTCCAGGCACATTAGAAAACACATCCCTGAACATATTAATTAGACTGCTTACCTCTTCGCGCTGATCAGGAGTTAATTGTTCCCCCATCGGGACCTCAATTGCTGACTCTGGCTCAATTGAGGGTCCAAAGTCCTCTCTCTCCTGTGCAGGAGATATAAAATGGACTTCCCGTTCTTTCCACAGTTTGAGGAGATTAACATGATAATTTGACTTTCTTTCCGACGCCCAGGCTGTAGGATATCATAATTGACCTTACCAATTGCTCTAATAACCTGAAAGGGACCTTGCCATTTAGCAAACAACTTAGATTCCGATGAGGGCAGCAATAACAACACTTTGTCTACAGGTTGAAAATTCAAAATTCTTGCCTTTTTATTGTAGCTTTGTTGCTGCTTCTGCTGTGTCGCTTTGAGATTGTCATGTACCAATCGACCGACTAATTCTAAGCAATCGCGTAACTGCAATACATATTTTACTACATTTTTAGACTCTTTTGACTGTTCTTCCCAGCCTTCTCTTATGAGATCCAAGATACCCTGCGGCTGCTGACCGTACAAGAGCTCAAATAGGGAAAACCCCGTTGAGGATTGTGGTACCTCATGAACTGCAAAGAGCAAGTAGGGAAGCAGTTTGGCCCAATTGCGTTTTTCTTGATCTACAAAGCGGCGCAACATATTTTTCAAAGTCTGATTAAATCGTTCAACAAGCCCATCTGTTTGAGGATGAAAAACTGAGGTTCTAATTGAACGGATTTTCAATAATTTGTATAGTTGCTGAATACAGCCCGACATAAAATTAGTGCCCTGATCAGTGAGAATTTCCTTCGGGATTCCCACCCTAGAGAATATTTTTACCAATTAATTTGCTACAGCTTTTGCATTCATAGAGTGTAAGGGAACAGCTTCTGGATATCGTGTTGCATAGTCCACTACTACCAAAATATACCGATATCCTGACTCTGCTCCCTCCAGAGGGCCTACTAAATCTACACCAATCCTTTCAAATGGTACCCCAATAATTGGCAGTGGAACCAGAGGTGCAGGGCGAACTGACTTAGGGGCAGCTAATTGACATTCAGGACACTCCGATACATACTTCCGCACAAGACCATAAACCCCAGGCCAATAAAACCGGGCCAGAATTCGTTCCTGGGTCTTTTCAGTTCCTAAATGACCTGAAAATGGAATATCATGCGCCAATCTCATGACTTCTGACTGAAAAGGCCCAGGAACCAATAACTGTTTTACGAGCTGTCCCGTTCCGGGAGCCTGGGTTATTCTATATACTAAGTGCCCAGATACAGAAAAATGCGGAAATACCACTGGTTGTCCTTCCTGCATATCCTTCCCCTCAATATATCTAACCTGTTTCCAAGCATATTGTAACGTGGGATCATTTTGTTGTTCATATCCCAAGTCAATATCTCGGTCCCAATGGTTAGGTACACCGAGAGGAGTGTCTTTTATTACATGACCTTCCACCTCAGTAACCTCGCAGCCCCGGTTACGCTGAATACCTACTCCCTTTCCCTGTCGTTTAAGCGATTGGTTTACTTTTACATCAGACCCCTCCCCTTGTCATCTTAGAGTTCCCTCATATTTTTCCACCCGACGCTCTCTTCTTGTTTTTCTTGGGCGGATTTTAGGGTTAAACAGGTCGGATTGCAACGGAAAAATCTCGCCAATTGTTTTCTCCTGTTGCTTTGATTGTCCCCTGGTAGAAACTAAGACCATTTCCCGACCTAAAATACGATAAAAAAAACGGCCAGTCTCTTCCCAGGAGAACAGGGTATGGTAAACATTGCGCTACAGCCACTTTAATGTAAGCTGAATAATCACCTACAGTAAGTCTAACTTTAGTGGTGGGATAAACCCGAGTTTTTCCATGAATACAGGAGATAGACACTTTACCCTGTGGCTCCCAGGCTACCCCATCCAAGAGAGCTTGCCGAATCAATGTTTGTGCACACCCAGAGTCCGCAAATGCGTAAGTACTCTTCCCACCAACCTTAATTGATAATTCCTTGACATTCCCCAGTGTTCTTATCTGGTACTGCTGACCAAGATCTTTTCGCCAGGTCCACCTCCATTACTGGACAATTCCTGGCAATATGTCCGGGCTCATTACACCGGTAACACACTAGGTTAGGAGGCATCCATGGAGTTGATCTGTCCTGCGAGTCCATGACCGGCAGGTTAGGGGATTTTTCTCTCGCCCAGGATGGGACTAACCTCGGCCTCCATGGTCTGAAGGTCTGGTTACCCCCTCTGGGCTTCATTGGCTGGTTGGTCTGAGTTAGTTTAGGGGCAGGAGTAGGGTCTGAGCCGGCGCCTTCGTTCGCGTCTTCATATGCCTCCGCCAGGAGGATAGCATCCTCGAGAGTGGTAGGTCAATTCCTCTTAATCCACTCTCGATTCCCTGGCGGTAGTATAGACGCAAACTGTTCTATGACTATCTTCTGCGCCAGTTCTTGGGGTGTATGTTCTTCTGGCCGCAGCCACCGGGTACTCTGATCCAAAAGATATTGTCCCGCAACCCGGGGCCGCATCCCCTTGGACAGCTGGTATTCCCGAAAACTGCGCCAGTATGTTTTCTCCGTGATCCCGAGGCGGGAGAGAATGGCTTATTTTACTCTATCGTATTTCCCTGCATCCGTGGCCATCAGGGCTTGATAAGCTGCCTGAGCTTCCCCTGTCAGGCAAGGTGCCAATTTCATGGCCCAATGTTTCTTAGGCCACTCTGCGGCCTCCGCCACTCTCTCAAATGTAATCAAGAAAGCCTCGGGATCATCTTCTGAAGTCATTTTCTGCAGCTTTGGCTGTGCTGCAAACATCCGGGCAACTGCTATCTCTGGTGTTGATGGAGATGTTGTCTAAAGAACTGGGCGAGCTGTTCCTGGCGCCGTGTCTCTCTTTCCTCTCGCTTCTCCTCTTGCTCCCTAAACATCGCCAAAACTGTAGCTGGATCCAATCCCACCCTGACACCACGTGTGAGGTGCAAGTGTATTAATGGAATGTCCAGACAGTAATTTGTTTGTACAAAAATTAATTGATTTATTATTATTTTCTATACACAACAAAAAAAAAATAACAAAAGAAAACAAAACGGTGTGAGGGAGGGGGTGCTGGAGTAATAATCCAAAAACAGGTAGTGAAAACCGTCCTTATTCGTCTTCCCGGCATCCCCGGACATAAACAAAAAAAAGACAAAAGAAATATTAGTCAAATTTTCAAAAACCCCGCTGCTCAACTTTTGTCTCTCCCTCCGCCCGATACTCTGCTTATTTTCCTTCGGACCGACCCCGAACACAGTAGTACGTTCCCTTTAGTATGCAACATCCCGCCTCTGTAGTCAGTGGAACACCAATCCTCAACTGACAAGTGTCCTTATCATTCACTTGACTCCAATGGCTGGAATTTACATATTCGTTCTTCCACCCCTCACCAAGGTGCCACCCCTCATAAAGATGACTTTCGTCATGGTCACGAGATCTTGGTAAGGGAAGTCCCGAGTTGGTTTGATGCCTTCTACTGTCTGGAGGCTGAATCACAGACCAAAACCCCTTTGACTCATCACACAATATCTCGCTCTCGCCTCTGTACAGCCACCCGGAGTGAAGAAAGCTGAAGGTATTTATACAGGGTACCATCTCCCAATTAGCAACAAATTAATCACTTAATTCGGGAGATGGCCACCTTCTGCACGGGTTTTATAATGTGGATGAGGCTTCCCATCCACGCTGCAAAACAATACAAAATAAAACACACGGCGGTTCGCCATCATCTATAAATATACACAAATGCACACCATAAACAAATACAAAATAACACAGGAGCAGAGGGGGAGACCCCGTTCTAAAAATAAACAAACAATACGGGTCACCGGAGGAGGCAGGGGTGTGGGTGGTGAACTCCTGGACAACTCCATTCCTGGTGGTGTTTCTGCAACCTCTGTATCCAAGATATCTGATACCTCAGATATTTCATCCTGGTCTGCCGACTTAGCAGTGTCCACAGTTCTTGACTCCATAGATGTTGCAATGGTCGTAGGGTCAGAAACAAAGCGAATACGGATGTGGTCCTGATGTCTTCGAATGACACGTCCATCTGACAGCTTCACAATAAAAGAAACTGGTCCACTCTTACTCAGAATCACTTTAGGGACCCAGAGCGGACCCTTGCTGAAATTGCGGACATAGACACTGTCACTAGAATTGAAGTCTCTGGACTTGGCATGCTGGTCATGCAAATCTTTCTGTTTGCTTGTTTCAACTCCACTCTAGCTCTGATGTCTGGCTGTAGCAAATCTAAATGTGATCTCAGGTTCCTCCCCATCAGTAATTCAGCAGGTGAAAGTCCTGTAGTCGTCTGGGGGGTTATCCTGTATTTAAACACTAAACATGCCAATTTAGTTTCAATAGTCCCAGTAGACATCCTCTTCAATCCGTCCTTGATGGTCTTTACAGCTCTCTCCGCCAGACCATTTGAAAATGGATGGTAAGGTGCGGTCTGTACTTGTCGGATTCCATTTTTCTGCATAAACTCATGAAACATTGTCCCTGTAAATGTTGTGTCATTGTCTGTGACAACCACATCAGGTAAACCATGGGTCGCCAAAACCTGATGCAACTTTTCAATGGTGGTTTGAGAGGTAATGCAGTTCATTGGATGTACATCTATCCATTTCGAATAAGAGTCTACAATGACTAGGAACATGTAACCCATGAAAGGTACAGCAAAGTCTATATGCAGCCTGGACCAAGTGCATCCTGGGCATTCCCAGGGGTGTAATGGGGCCGGTGCTGCTGTCTTCCACTTTGGCACTCTTTGCAGAAGTTGAGCTTGTCCTCCAGGCTTTTATTCATGTTTGGCCACCACAAGAAACTTCAGGCTAAGCTTTTCATGCGTGACATGCCAGGGTGAGCATCATGCAGATCATTCATGATCGGTGTGCGCCCTTGGGGTGGTGCCACTACGCTTGACCCCCACAATATGCACCCGTCTTGCACACTCAACTCATCTTTACTTATGACATAAGGCTTTAATTCCCCATCTTCTACGTTGTTTGGCCAACCATGTAGAAGGAATTTCTTCACTCGGGACATCACTGGACCCCGCTCTGTCCACAACTTGATCTGTTTTGCATTCACCGGTGACTCTGACAGTCGTTCCATCAAGAATATGGTATCACCAGGTAACGGTGTGCAGGCAGGTTTGTCTGGCAGGGGCAAGCGGCTGAGGGCATCGGCGTTAGCATTGTCCTTGCCAGCCTTATACACAATTGTATACTGGTAGGCTGATAAAGTGCCAAGCATTGTATTCGTGCTGAAGCCATGGGTGAGATGGCTTTTGTCTCATTAAATAAGCTCATTAGAGGCTTATGGTCTGAGCAAATGGTGAACGGCCTACCATACAAGTACTTGTGAAATTTCTTCACACCAAACACAATTGCTATCCCTTCCTTATCGAGCTGGGATTAGCCTTTCTCTGCCACGGTAAGTGTACGTCATGCAAAACCCACAGGTTTTTCTGATCCCTCTTCCATCAGATGAGACAGTACGGCTCCCATGCCATATAGAAAGGCATCACAGGATAGAATAAGCTCTTTCTTTGGGTCAAAATGGACAAGTAAGCGTGCTGACTGTAGCAGTTCTTTGACCTCACGCAAGGCTTTGTCTTGAGCTGTCCTCCAGTGCCATGGAATGTGTTTATGCAACAGCTGGTACTGTGGTGCTAGTACTGTTGACAAGTCTGTTGGCAAAAACTTCCCATAGTAACTGACCATACCCAGAAATGACTCCAGTTCTGGCATGTTTCTTGGAGGTGGAGCTTCTTTGATAGCTCTCAATTTCTCTTTCATGGGGCATCGTCCTTGGGCAGTGATCTGGTGCCCTAAATAAGTCACACTTGGTGCTTGGAAAGTGCACTTGTTGAGTTTTAATCTCAGTCCTGCTTGAGAAAGTCTCTTTAACACTTGCTACAGATTGTCCAAGTGCTCTGTTTCACTGGTTCCAGTTATCAATATATCATCTAAATAAACAGCAACATGGGGTATGCCTTGTAAGAGGTTTTCAATTGTCCTCTGAAAAATCATGGTGCAGACGCCACTCCAAACGGTAAGTGATTGTACTTGAACAGTCCCTGGTGCGTGTTGACGGTGACATACTGCTTTGACTCCTCATCCAACAACAACTGTTGGTAGGCATGGCTCATGTCAAGCTTCATGAAAGATTTCCCTCCAGCTAGTGTGGTAAAAAGATCCTCCACGCATGGCAAAGGATAAGCATCTAGCTTTGATGCCTGGTTTATGATCAATTTATAATCTCCACAAATGCGAACAGTCCCATCACTTTTGAGTACTGGCACAATTGGAGCTGCCCAGCATGAAAACTGTATAGGTTCAATGATCCCTGCATGCTGCAATCTGTCCAGCTCTTCTTCAACCTTGCCCTTCTTGCATATGGTACTGGCCTGGGTTTAAAAAAACTGGCTGGAACTTGAGAGTCCACAAACAACTGAACAGTCTCTCCACGAAGTGTGCCCAGCTCATCTTTGAACACGTCTTGATAACTTTGCAGAACATCCTGGTACTTGGCTGCCTGAATGTGTTATTTCCCCCAGTCAAGCTTTATTTTCTTTAGCCAGTTGTGTCCCAGGAGGCTGGGGCCTGCACGTTTAACTACTAGCAGTGGTAATCTGGCTCGTTGATTTTTGTATTTCATGTCAATATCCAGTGCTCCTAACAGTCTGATCGGTTCTCCAGTGTATGTACGCATCAATCCTTGCCTCTCTGTAAGTGCTGGTGCCTGACTGGAACTCCAGGTTTCATGGTAAGTGTGCTCACTTATGAAAGATGCTGAGGCTCCTGTATAAATCTCCATTTTAAGCTCTTTATTGTTAACCTTGATACTGGCATACAGTGGCTCTACACAGTGTTCACTCAGGTTAAACGTAGTATAGGAACACTCCTCCTCTTGCACTGTGCTCTCCAGATGGTGTACTGTCAGGGGTTTGTTTGACTTAAACTGTCCTGACTTTGCTTTGCCCTTCTTACCTCTGCACTTCTTAGCAATGTGTCCCTTCTTACTACAGTTATGGCATACTGCCTCTTTAAATTTGCACTGTCTGCATGGTGCAGGCCTCCACACCTATAGCACTCTGTAGCTGCGCTGGGCTTCTTGCTGCCAGCCTGCTTGTTCGCGTAGTGCACTGTGCTAGATTGCGTATTTGCTATCTGTAAAACTTGAGCGTTTTAGCTGCAGTTTCCATTCCCTGAGCAACTCTAACGCCTTTTTAAAAGTTAACTTGGATTGGACAGCAAGCACCTCTGTATCCGGTCATCATTGATTCCAGAGACAAACCTGTCATGCAGCATATCATCCAAAACATTTCCAAACTCGCAGTGTTCCGAATATTGACATACTTCGGCAACAAACTTTGAGACAGATTCGCCTGGCTTACGAAAACGGCTGTGAAACTTTTGTACAGTCTCTGAAGATTTAGGGTTGTGGTGATTTCTTACCAGCTCCACTAATTCTTTAAAAGGGACTTCTCCCAGCTTGACTGGAGCGGCCAGGTTCCTTATTAGTTTATAGGTTTTCACCCTGCATACACTGAGAAGGATTGCACGTCCTTTACCTTCATCAGTAATCGCGTTTGCCAGATAAAAATCTTCTAACCTTTCAATGTACTCAGTCCAGTCCTCCTGTTCTTCCACGAACTCACTGATTGTACCATAAGTAGCCAGTTCTTCAGTCTGGATGTCTCTCGATTCTTAATTGTTTTCCTTTTTTTTACTTTATAGATTCTGGTTTCGTCTTTCTTTTCAACCGTTGTTTTCGGGGGAAAAAAAAAAAAACAACAAATAAAAGTTTAACCCATATATGATTATTCCACAGATGATCTCAGCCGTCTGTGCCTGTTTTGTGGAGAGCAGGACAATCTGGAGGATGCAGTGTCACAACATGAATGGGTAAGTTAGTAATGGACACTTTATTTGTATTTTTAAACTTTTTCAACTGCAACTCCAAACATCTTCTAATCAAAATTAAAAGTAACTAAATAAATAGATGTTTTCAAGAAGTTCATGCAAATGAAATGTATATAGTTTGCATAATTCGTAATGATTTCCTAATTAAACTCTCTACACTACATTCGTTTTTCTACAAGCTCTACATTCCTTTGTATTTTCCAGATCACATACGATGGCTGCAGATGGTCCCACCACACACGTGTTGGACAGCCATCAATTGAACTCAGCTGTTTTTGCCCAGCATGCACAATGTGAGGACACACTTGTGGTGTCAGGATAAACACACAGGGCATGTGCTGAACAGGTTGTTAGAGGTGTGGGACAGAATATCCTGGAAGCAGGCTGTAGGTTGCTGTGTTAAAATAAAACAAAGTAAAAAGTACAACAGTTGTCTTGCCATTATTTAGATATACGACCACACTAACAGTATAGTTTAGTTTTGAGTGAAAATGCACACCAGACTGACAAAATCCTATTTAGTTTTTGCAGATGAGAGAGATACACACTAACAGTGTAAGTTTGGTAGTTTTTGGAAAGCTCTTGCTTGATTCACAGAGGGGACATGAAATTTTCCAGGGCGACTGTAAAAAATGGTGCCCCTTGTTTATTGCGTGCAAATGCACACCAGAGTGACATACTTTACTGAGTTTACAGTTGAGAGAGACACACACACTGTCTAAGTTTGGTACTTTTTGGATAGCTGCTGCTTGATTTCCAGGAGGGACACTACATTTCAGTATTCCCTTGTTTTTCTATTTGCAAATGCATGGCTGAGAGCTGTAAATGCCCTACAGGGCAAAACCAACTACTATTATTCTTTTTCAGATGGTAAATAAAGAAAAATTATAATCTTTCAAGTTGAATGTTTCTGTTGGTTTATCTGTGTGTGTGTGTGTGTGTGTGTGTGTGTGTGTGTGTGTGTGTGTGTGTGTGTGTGTGTGTGTGTGTGTGTGTGTGTGTGTGTGTGTGTGTGACAGTTCTGAAAAGCTGGCAGGAATGAAATTATGGCATTTAACTGAATTATACAATAACCGGATTCAGTTACACGTGGTAGATTGCTTGTGTAGTAATAATAAATATAAACGACAAGGTCTCAATTTGTTTATTGTGGTCTGTGAAAAATACAAGTGCAATTCGTCACAAGACTTCATTTAATTACCCACCTGAATCCATTGCATATTTTTTTTTTTTTTTGGTTACAGTTTTTAAACAGTCTGTTCTGGGTGCAGAATCGCCGAAATCACAAATTTACACAAACACCTACCATCCAGAAGCAATATAAACCCATTTCCGTTTGCAACAGGTGCTGCTCTAGTCTAGTGGATTGCAATGGCAAACTACGCGCATTGAGCTGTGAGCGAGGAATCACACGCTCCCGTTGGTAGCAAGGTTTACTACAGTGCATGCGCACATCTATCACGAACACATGGATCCGAAGGGGCACTGAATTCGTCGTAACACCGGCATCCCAGCGACTTTGGGTCTTCCTGACAGTCCTGGTTGGGAAGAGCCTTCACAGGCACCTTCTTGCATTGGAATTGTTCTGTAGTAGTTATCCTGCAAAGCAGACATTCTCCACCTCAGTGTAAACACAGCAAGCTTTCACTCAGCGCTCGTCTGTGTGGTCCTGGCACAAAGAGCTGCCTTTTAAAGCGTTGTTGTGAACTTTATTAAACAAAAATAAACACGGCATGAGGACGAAAACAAGGATTCAAATAAAAATATTATGTCTCAAAACAATACAGAAATCGCAGCACAAACACTCACTCCACACTCCTCTATCAGACAAAGGATTTCTCCTTCCTTAAAAACATGTGGCCACTCTCTAATCAGCATTGATCTGCTCCAACATTCAGGATACAAATGTCGCTGAGGACACCTAACCATCTTCCAAACCACCCTTCACAAATGTCCTGGAGTTCTGTCAACGTTCTGCGCTCTGGATGCTTCTCCCCATTCAAGGATGTTCTTGTAAAAACTACGTCATGTCTGCTACTGTGGGTTCCTCTGCATGGCAAAATCCTGACCGAAACCTGTTCCATGATCCATTATTGGACCCCTGCATCAGCGACCTTAAACTTCAATCTCAGGTCATGTATTCCGTATATTTTAAAGCAAGTAAAAATATTGTACTAATTGTATTAATTGCTCTTCTGCTTCTAACTGCCTGTTCAGCTGCTTTGCTGCAGTTACATGACCTTAAACTTCAGTCATGAGTCAAGTATTGCGTGAATTTGCACAGTGCTGGTTTTGTTTGCCCTTTTCTTGCACTCTTGCAGGGGTTCAGGGATTTCTATTTTTCGTAAACAAAGTAAATCTGATAAATTAGGGAAGGAGAAACTGTTCACATTGCTTGCATTAATTCTGTTTTACTTTTGTTCTGTCCTCATGCTTTCATGCTGAAATCTGGCCTCCAGACCCCAATTCACACCTCAGGACCTCCTGTTTCTATCTGTAATGAACGTTAGATTATTACCATAACCCTGGTTCCCTGAAAGAGAATGACAATCATTACCAAATGGGAAAGAGCCCTCTCTGACTGTCAATCACTGAGCAGATATAAAAAAGCTGCCCTATGCCACCTTGGGCACTGACAGTAAGCCAGAAGGCGCGAAAATTTGGAGGTGACCTCCGTGGCCTTGTGGGACCTTTCAAGGCTCACATTAATGGTGTCCCCAAATATCTGCCCCTGTGTAATGGGGGCATCTAGTAACACCACCCTCTCGGTCTTTGGCTTGCTTCAGCCACAAATGCCAGCGAGAGGCCACCATTGCTGCCAGCAACCTCCCTGATGCCTGGCCTAACTCCCCCATTGGGTCAGGCATCGCCTTTGCCATTACCTGGAGCTCTCCTATGTCTGCTTCTGTGGATCTTTCCTGCAGCCTCTCCGCTAAATGGGATTGATAGAGCACCAGTATCGCCATGGCGTTTACTGCTCTTACTGACAGTTGGTGAAGGTAGAACCTTACTCCAATAACGTGACCTTGTCCCAGATAGTGGGGAATATTCCATGGCCTGCTTCTTGGGCTACTGCAGTGTGCAGCAGAGACTCTGCTGTTCTGGAGGCTGAGGGTGCAGATGCTGGTTTGCTCCAGGAGGAGCACCCCAATTCCAGCAAGTCCTGGCATAAAGGGAGTGCTTGCTGTGGGTGCCCTTTTTGCTGGAGGAAGCGGTTCCCCTTTCCCTTCTGTTCTGTCGGCCAGGGAACGTCCGTGGAGGAGGTCTAGGTAGTGGAGATGGGGAACGAGACTGTGGAAGCTGGGGCTACCCAGTGGTAGGGGGCAGTCTGCCCTGCGATTTTAGTAGTGTCGCTATCATGGTCTGCTGAGCGCTTACAGTCTCCGCTAGTTCCGCAAAGCGTCTCTCGGCCGAGCTTAGGTTCCTCCTAGGCGACTCTAACGGGGATCATCTGTGCCTGCGTGGGGAAAGGGAGTGGTGCCTGCGCAGCGCTCGCCTGTCCCCTGGTGAGCGTCCCCTCGAATGGTACCGCCTAGGCGGTGACCATCTCGCCTCCCCTGAGAGATGTCTGCACCTCTGATCTGGTAGTGGTGAAGGGGAGGGTGACCCAGGTGTGCGAGAGAGCGGGGGGGATCCTAGAGGACCTCTGCGGAGGCTCTTGGACTACAGACCTCATTCTCCCATGGCCTGGGGAGAGAGGCTCTGCTGGGGTTAGGGCTGCTCTCTGGTGCTTAGTTCTTTTAGACAACTTTATGAATGGAGAGCAGTCCAGCTCACCTGCCAGTGTTTTGGTCGCATGTTCTGGCCCTAAGCATCTGGCGCAGGACCGGTGCTTGTCCTGCTTGGGCAGCTTCGCTGCTCACTGGTCGCACTGGTGGAAACCAGCGGAGGACCCAGTCGACTGCACTGACATGGCATCGTAGGCGGGGCTGCTGCACCCGGTGCCGATAATAGCGCAGGCACCAGTGCCGATGTGTAGCGCGGTCGGTGCCGAGTCAATCGGCGCCGAGGTCAGTGCCGATGTGTAGTGCGGTCGGTGCCGAGTCAATCGGCGCCAAGGTCAGTGTCAATATGTAGCGCGGTTGGTGGCGAGTCAATGCCAATAATAGCGCGGTCAGTGCCAGGCATTAGGTGGCTCCAAAGCTAGTCACTGGTGCCGAGTCAATCGGTGCCTGGGTCGGCATCCAGAAGAGCGCTGTCGGTGTCGAACAGTCGGTGCTAAGTCAACCTGTTCTGAGGTCAGTGCCGATGGTAGGCACGGTCAGCACCGTGCTGTATGTGGCTCCGAAGATGGTTACACCGGTGCAGAGTCAATCGGGGCTGGGTAGGCGCTATTTTTCTCAGCCTCAAGGTCAGCGGGAAAACCATGGTCGATGCCAGGGTATCCAGCCGATTCAGTCGGCGTGGTCACCGAGGGCAAGCGCAGCCGCACTAGGAGAGCCGGAGGCTTGAGAGGGGCGCTTGGCCCAAGCTGATTTTTTATTTTTTTTTTTTTTGTGGTGGCTGTGGCCGATTAAATCAGCGTAGAGGATGCCGCCGGAAGCCCGTGTTATATGAAAACTACACGAGGCCTCGTGCAGTGAAAAGAGAGTAATGGCTGCTTACCAATCTCCCGAAGAGGGGTCAAAACCCGTTCTAGTCAGTAAACTGATGCAAGAATCAGGTAGTGGCACTCTCAAAAGCATGATTCTACAGTGGAAAATAGATTTGACGGTGAAAAAAATGACAAATCAGCCAAATTCAGGCAAAGAAAGCACAAAGCAATCTGTGATCTGTCTCACTGAAGTGATAGAGAAAATGGTGATATGTTACTGTGAGAACATCCCTCATCAACAGTTCATATATCATCCTGGTCACATATGGTGTCTGCAGAGGGATAAACCCAGCCTCCACAAGTCAGACCAGGGAAGGATAGCATTTATTTAAACTTTTTTTTTGTGTGAGGTGCCATTTTGGGGAAAAAATGTATATATATATATATATATATATATATATATATATATATATATATATATATATATATATATATATATATATATATAAATAAAAATGGGAAGAAGTGGCAGGAGAAAGCAGCAGCAACAGCAGCACTGGGCCGATCGCAGGTCCCGTCGCATCTGGATGAGGAAGGGTGGTTCTTCCTGTGTGGTGAGGTAAGGTACCGCCCACTCAGCCAGAGCCACGCATGGCAGGAGATGGAGGAGCCTGAGCATCCGGTGTCGGGGGGAGAGGTCCCACTGGCTCAGAGTCTGACAAATTTCCTCTCTTCTGAGGGAATCTGGGGATGGCTGGTGGAGTCTGGGAGGAATGCTGAAGAGGCCCTCCCTGATGTGATCAAGCTCCTGTGTGCCAGAGACGGAGAGCAATAGGAAGCCTGGGAAAAGCAACACCACCCAGTGTCCCACCCAGACACTGGGGACATGGTAATCCGCTACCTGGCTGAAGACATGGCAACGCTTCCGCTATCTCCAGCTCCATCGGGAAAAGCCCTGCCACTCCCATCTGCAGCGCCAGAGGGAGAGGAGCCATTGCTGTCGTCTCCACCAGCAGAGGAAGAGGAGCCATCGCTGCCGTCTCCAGCAGCAGAGGGAGAATGCACCCTCACAAGGAGAGGAACTGGAGCTGCCTCTGCCTCCATCCCTACCACTCAGGGAAGAGAACCAGGAGCTGCCGCCACAGAGCCAGCACTTCCCCTTCAGCATTATCTTCCCTGCACAGCACTGACACAGGCACCACTTTCCCGTGATTAAAGGGAGAGCTGCATCAGTCCCCTGCAAGCAAGGGAGAGCCGTAACAGTCACCTGCAAGCAAGGGAGAGCCGCAACAGTCCCCTGCAAGCGAGGGAGAGCCGCACAAGTGCCATGCAAGTGAAGAAGAGCCGCACCATTCTCCTGCAAGTGAGAGAGAGCCGCACAAGTCTCCTGCAAGTGAAGAAGAGCCGCACCATTCTCCTGCAAGCGAGGGAGAGCTGCAACAGTCCCCTGCAAGCGAGGGAGAGCTTCACCAGTCCCCTGCAAGTGAGGAATTGCCGCACAAGTCCCCTGCAAGCAAAGAAGAGCCGCAACAGTCCCCTGCAAGCGAGGGAGAGCCACACCAGTCCCTTGCAGGCAAGGGAGAGCAACACCAGTCCCCTACAAGCGAGGGAGAGTTTCACCAATCCCCTGCAACATGGGGAGACTACACGCTGCTCCCACCTTCGTCGTCAGGAGACTACACGCTGCTCCCACCTCCACCATATCCACCACCAGGAGCTGTCTCTGCCTCCGCCACCTCCACCACCAGGAGCACAGCAGCAGGAGCTGCCTCTGCTTCCGGCACCACCATGCTTGCAGCTCCCACCTCCACCAGCAGAGGGTGAATTCCTGCTGGTTCCACTTCCACCACAGTGGGAGGACTGCTTGCAGCTCCCACCTCCACCAGCAGAGGGTGAGTGCCAAGGATACCTGCCTCCTCCTCCCAAGGATGCCTGCCTCGCTGCGCATCGCCTGGGGTTGCCTGCTGCTCCGCATCTCCTGGGGTTGCCTGTTGCTCCGCATCGCCTGGGGTTGCCAGCCTCTCCGCATCGCCTGGGGCTGCCTGCTGCTCCGCATCACCTGGGGGACTATCGGTTACAGGGTACGAGGGAGAAGTGGAGCTCCCGCTGCCGCCTCTATGGCCAGGAGCTCCCCTCTCGAGTTTGCCTCCTGAGAGTCTGCTGCTGCTGTCGTCGCCTCTCGAGGGTCCGCTGCTGCTGCCGTCGCCTCCTGAGTGTCTGCTGCTGTCGCCTCTGAGGGTCCACTGCTGCTACAGTCGCCTGGGGTTGTCGACTCTGCTTCGCCTAGAGTTGCTGTCAGCCCTGCTTTTCCGCAGGAAATACTGTGGTCGAAGCCCAACAAAGGGAAGCTGCTGGCTATGAAGAAGGGGGGATTGGTCAGGAGACCACCTCCCCCCGCAGCACTTTTGCTGCAGGGAATTTGGTGGCCGGAGACCCACAAGGGGGAGCTTCTGGCTATGAAGAAGGGGGGAGAGGGCAGGAGACCACCTCCCCCCACAGCACTTTTGCTGCAGGGAATTTGGTGGCTGGAGCCCCACAAGGGGGAGCTGCCGGCTACAGAGAAGGGGTTAAAGGTCAGGAGACCACCCCCACAGACAGCCGGGCGGCAGCCAGGATTGCCTTGGCCGGAGGAGCTGGCCTGTGTACAGTCGGCCTGGCTGCTACAGCTGTTGGGGTTGGGGGTGGACCTCCCATCATGGCTGCTACCTTTGGCCTGTTGCTGCCCCTGTTCTTGGGCCAGGACTAAAACCTGGTGGTCATTGAGGCCGGGGGGGGGTCAAGGGGGGGCATATGTGGAAGTGTTAATGTTGGTGTTTATGTATAAAATACACAGGGATATAAATAAGGGTTACAAGCACGAGTGTTTAAAATGTATATTTGTTTTTTGGCACGAGGATTGCACAGCACTTCATGAGCAGGTAAAATGTGAGCACCGGTGTCACAGAGACGGCCGAAGTGGGCGGCGTCAGAACCAGGAAAGGTAAGGCAATACACAAAACACAGGACGGATGAAATGAAGTGATGAAGACGCCTGTTGGCGCCGGTTTAATACCAAATAAAAGGTTTACACAAACATGAAAAACACAGGACACGGCACTACGCCAAAATAAATAGACAAACGAAAACAGACTAAACTTAACAAAACGGTGCACGCACAGACACTGACAAACACGGTGAGCGGATACTTTCTCCTCTTATTATTATTATTATTATTACTACTACTACTGCTACTAATTTCCTCCGTCTCCAATCCCGTTCTCCGCTCACCGAACACCCAACCCCAGTATGTGCCAACGTGCATCTATATATACTATTGTGCTGGGATTCAATTACCAATTAATTATTCACTTGAATCCCAGCACGTGAATTAATAAAGTGCAATTCCCCGTGCTCACATATTACTACATTTTACTTGCACGTGAAGTGCTGTGCAATCCTCGTGCCTAAATACACATATACATTTTTAAACACTCGTGTTACACAGACCCGTTTATATCCCGTGTACCAATGTCTATACACCAACATTTAAACACACCACACGCAACACATAACAGATAATATACACAGGGGCGGGCACTTTGTTACATATACCCCCTCCTGTGCAAAGCACACATGGCCTCAATGGCCACCTCCCCCCTTAAAAGCCCAAAAGTCCCGCCCAAAGTCCTTGGCCAGGACCAGAGGCTTCCAGGGGCCCACAGGTCGTAATGCTGTCAGCAGGGTAGCATTCTCCTGCCAGGGTAGTCCTAGCAGCGGAAAGGCTGCTTGGGGTGTGGTCTCCTGACCTTCCCCCTCCTTCGGCGCCGGCAGCTCCCCTTGGTGGGGCTTCAACCACCGTTCTTCCTGCAGGGAAGAAACTGCAGAGGGAGCAGGTCTCCGGACCTCCCCCACGATCTCCGGCGGAGAAACTGCTGCTGGGGTTGGCGGTCTCCAGACCTCCTCCCCCTCCTCCGGCAGCGAAACTGCTGCTGGGGTTGGCGGTCTCCAGACCTCCTCCCCCTTCTTCGTGGCCGGCAGCTCCCCTTCGTGGGGTTCCGGCCACAGTACTTCCGGCTGTGATGCGGAGCGGCGGGCAACCCCAGGCGATGCAGAGCGGCGGGCAACCCCAGGCGATGCAGAGCGGCGGGCAACCCCAGGCGATGCAGAGCGGCGGGCAACCCCAGGCGATGCAGAGGCATCCTTGGGCGAAGCGAGGCTGGCATCCTTGGGCGAAGCGAGGCTGGCATCCTTGGGCGAAGCGAGGCTGGCATCCTTGGGCGAAGCGAGGCTGGCATCCTTGGGCGAAGCGAGGCTGGCATCCTTGGGCGAAGCGAGGCTGGCATCCTTGGGCGAAGCGAGGCTGGCAGTCAGGACAAGCTGGGGTGCGGGTGTTGGCCCTCTTTTCGGCCACTGCAGCCGGGAGGTTCTTCCCCGTGCTTCCCTCAGCAGCCTATGCAAGGGCTGCTGAGGACCGCCAGCATCTAGTCCTGGCCCTTCTGGTGCAGGGAGAGGCAGCTCCTGCTCCTCTCCCCCTGATGGAGGTGGAGGCAGAGGAAGCTCCAGCTCCTCTCCTCGTGATGGTGGGGGAAGTGATACCAGCAGGCATTCACCCTCTGCTGGTGGGGGAAGTGATACCAGCAGGCATTCACCCTCTGCTGGTGGGGGAAGTGATACCAGCAGGCATTCACCCTCTGCTGGTGGACAGGGACCCAGCAGGCATTCACCCTCTGCTGGTGGACAGGGACCCAGCAGGCATTCACCCTCTGCTGGTGGGGGAAGTGATACCAGCAGGCATTCACCCTCTGCTGGTGGGGGAAGTGATACCAGCAGGCATTCACCCTCTGCTGGTGGACAAGGGACCCAGCAGGCATTCACCCTCTGCTGGTGGACAGGGACCCAGCAGGCATTCACCCTCTGCTGGTGGACAGGGACCCAGCAGGCATTCACCCTCTGCTGGTGGCGGAGGCAGAGGCAGCTCCTGCTGCTCTCCCCCTGCCGGTGGAGGTGGCGGAGGCAGAGGCAGCTCCTGCTGCTCTCCCCCTGCCGGTGGAGGTGGCGGAGGCAGAGGCAGCTCCTGCTGCTCTCCCCCTGCCGGTGGAGGTGGCGGAGGCAGAGGCAGCTCCTGCTGCTCTCCCCCTGCCGGTGGAGGTGGCGGAGGCAGAGGCAGCTCCTGCTGCTCTCCCCCTGCCGGTGGAGGTGGCGGAGGCAGAGGCAGCTCCTGCTGCTCTCCCCCTGCCGGTGGAGGTGGCGGAGGCAGAGGCAGCTCCTGCTGCTCTCCCCCTGCCGGTGGAGGTGGCGGAGGCAGAGGCAGCTCCTGCTGCTCTGCGCCTGCCGGTGGAGGTGGCGGAGGCAGAGGCAGCTCCTGCTGCTCTGCGCCTGCCGGTGGAGGTGGCGGAGGCAGAGGCAGCTCCTGCTGCTCTCCCCCTGCCGGTGGAGGTGGCGGAGGCAGAGGCAGCTCCTGCTGCTCTGCGCCTGCCGGTGGAGGTAGGAGCGGCGTGTAGTCTCCTGGTGGTGGAGGTGGGAGCGGTGTGTAGTCTCCCCTTGATACAGGGGACTGGTGCGGCTCTCCCTCCCTTGCAGGGGACTGGTGCGGCTCTCCCTCACTTGCAGGGGACTGGTGCGGCTGTGGAGACAGCGGTGGGACCTCTGCCTTCCTCTTCCCTTTTCCCCTTCTCTGCCACCTCCTCACCTTCCTCTCCTGCGGCAGTTCCTCCTCTCCCTCCTGGTAGGGGCAGCGGAAGGGACAATTGGCAAAGAGATGGTCCTGGTTGCAGAGGAGGCACCCCGGCAAGGACTGGTTACATCGCCGGGGATGTCTGGCCCTTAGGCGGCACTCCTCCTCCCTGTCCCTCACCTCTTTATCGTCTTTCCTGCTTCTCCCCATTTCTTTCTTTTTTTTTTTTTTTTTTTTTTTGTAATCCAAAGACGCCCCCTTTTTTTTTTTTTTTTTTTTTTTTTCCCCCCACACAAAAAAAACCTCTCCTGGTCTGACGCTTGGAGGCGCTGTTAAATCCCACGCAGGACACCACGTGTCACAGAGACGGCCGAAGTGGGCGGCGTCAGAACCAGGAAAGGTAAGGCAATACACAAAACACAGGACGGATGAAATGAAGTGATGAAGACGCCTGTTGGCGCCGGTTTAATACCAAATAAAAGGTTTACACAAACACGAAAAACACAGGACACGGCACTACGCCAAAATAAATAGACAAACGAAAACAGACTAAACTTAACAAAACGGTGCACGCACAGACACTGACAAACACGGTGAGCGGATACTTTCTCCTCTTATTATTATTATTATTATTACTACTACTACTGCTACTAATTTCCTCCATCTCCAATCCCGTTCTCCGCTCACCGAACACCCAACCCCAGTATGTGCCAACGTGCATCTATATATACTATTGTGCTGGGATTCAATTACCAATTAATTATTCACTTGAATCCCAGCACGTGAATTAATAAAGTGCAATTCCCCGTGCTCACATATTACTACATTTTACTTGCACGTGAAGTGCTGTGCAATCCTCGTGCCTAAATACACATATACATTTTTAAACACTCGTGTTACACAGACCCGTTTATATCCCGTGTACCAATGTCTATACACCAACATTTAAACACACCACACGCAACACATAACAGATAATATACACAGGGGCGGGCACTTTGTTACAACCGGAAATTGCACTTTTTTTAATTCTCGTGCAGTTGTACTGAGACTCCAATTGAATGTTTGACTAGCAATCGAGTCTCGGTACAGCTGTATAAAAACAACATGTTTTCACTCACTCGGGGTTGTGTGTTCGGTGAGTGGAGAACGGGTGTGGAGAGGAGAGAAGAGAATTCAAAAAACGAGAAAACTAAGCAAAGTACTCGACCTGGCGCTACTCGCTGGCAGTCTGGGCATGTGGCTACATATCTCGACACATCAGTATGAAGACCAAGCCAATAGAACCGAGCCAATATCCATTCCCTCGTCTTCTCGGCTCCGGGGTGCCCCGCAAAAGAGATATCACGTGCCAGCCCCATGACCTCGGTCTGACAATACGTAGGAACCAACAATTGTGTTACAGGCTGTCCTGTGCCCGCGGCTAGGTTTACCCTATACAGTAATTGCCCATTGATACTGAAATGTGGATATACTAGCTCCCCAGCGCCGTCAACATCCTTACCATCAATGGACCGGACCTGACCCCAAGCGTGCACCAGTGACATGTCGTTATGTTGGCCCCACACTAGGTCCACGCTTGAGTACCACGGGTCCGGTACATTGAGAGGGGCTGGAATAACTCTGCCCTAGCTAGCCCAGTAACCTCTCTCTCTCGGTCACACTGCGTTCCCACTCCCTTTGACTGGCGTTTCTTACCATGGCGGCACTCTCCCACCAGACCCCAGTCTTGTCTCAAAGACGCTCCCTCCCATTTCGCGGTCCGTCTCTCATTTGTTTTTCTAGGATGGAAAAGAGGGGAAAACATTTCAGTGTGAAAAGGAAACACATCACCAATCCGTTCCTTTTTTTTTCTGACACGTTTACGTGTGTGGCTGAATAACTGGGTGTGGTAACCTTTTTGCCACCCCGAATACCAGGTGACGTTTTAGTGGTCCTACCGATAAATATCCTTTTAATGTGGGGTATGCCGCCGTGCCTCCAGTGATACAGGAGATGGCCACCTGACCTTGTGGCCGCCACGACACATTGCCCAGGAGAGCAGACCTAATCAAGGTTTGCTCACACCCTGTGTCCACTACTGTGTGGGTTTTCACATTCCCTAAAACAACATTAATCAGACAAGGTTCCTCCTGACCATTTTATCCACGCTTACCTGTTTCAGGTGCCCAATTGCACGCGGCCACATCACACTCCATGGCAGCGGGGCATGACCTGGCCAGATGTCCCGGCTGGTTGCACCTAAAACAGATAGGAGGGACAGAGGGGGCATATATTAGAAATCTGTTCCGCTGCTGGTATGGCAACGGGGCAGGGGCAGCACCTCTACCCCTGCTGGGGGCCAACCTTGGTCTCCATGGGGGGAAGGCAAGGGGGCCCAATGGGGTCGGCGCTCTCGGAGGTCTGGGTCCCGGGAACGAGGGTGGTGGTGGTGTTGGAGGAGAGGGAGGGAGAGGTCAGCTGCTCCGAAGGGCAGGGGCCGACAGGATCCCAACTCGGGCAGAAGTCAGGGAGTCTTCAAAATCTTCCGCCAATTTGACGGCCTCCTCCAGGGTGTCAGGGTTGTGGCGCCATATCCACACCTGGGTTTTGGCACCGACCACATGGCAGAATTGCTCCACCACAATGGCTTCCCCCATCTGTTGGACTATACACAACAATGTGTAAAGCGCAGGGATAACAAAAACAGGGCACAGTCCCAAACAAAACACCAGACGCGGTCACCAGTCCTGGGTGAGTGCAAACACAGGTTGTGTTGTGTGTAGTGGTGCTTCGGATCGTGCTGACCCTGTTTCGACAGCTCCAGAGATGTGCTTTAACTGTCTAAAGTGAAAAACACAGACAGTTAACAATACAAACACAACACGAATTTTCCCTTTTTAACTACTGAGAGTTCCTCTATCGCTCCTTCTCTCTCCAAACGATTACCCAAACGAAGGAAAAGATCAGCGTTATCCTGGCCCCTATATGTACTCCCGCATGATATCTAGGTAAAAGGTTGCAGGTGCCTTATTACTTGCAGCTGCCCCTCGTTTACCTTTCAAGTCAATACGGTCTTACAACAGAGCCTCACTTCTTTCCAGGCTAACCCACTTCCCGGTCCCGGAAACAAACTGTCGGGCCAGCCATTCCAGATGCGTCTCCTCCTGTTCTTTAGCGCCCTCACAAGGAGGATTTATCACCAGAACTCATTGTATTTCTGTCACATCTGTCTATCACACTAAAGCCTGATGTGTGAGACCAGGTGGTGGTGTGTGAACTCTGTCTGGTTCAGGCACTGAACACTGGTGTGTGGCAGCAGTTGATGGGACGTGAACTCTGTCTGGTTAAAACTGAGCCCTGCTGTGTGAGAACAGCTGATGGGGTGTGAACTCTGTCTGGTTCAGAGACTGCACCCTGGTGTGTGAGAGCTGTTGATGGGCTGTGAACTCTGTCTCATTCACAATAATCCCTGGTGTGTGAGACCAGGTAATGGGGTGTGAACTCTGTCTGGTTGTCATTGAACCCTGGTGTGTGAGAGACCAGGTGATGGGGTGTGATCCCTTTCTGGATCAGACACTGAACCCTAGTGTGTGAGAGTAGGTGATGTGGTGTGAACTCTGTCTGGTTCACACTGAGCCTTGGTGTGTGAGAATAGGTGATGGGGTGTGAACTCTGTCTAGTTCATACTGAACCATGTTGGATGAGACGAGGTGATGGTGTGTGAACTCTGTCTGGTTCATACTGAACCCCGTGTGTGAGAGCAGGTGATGGGGTGTGAACTCTGTCTACTTCGGATACTGCACCCTGGTATGTGAGAGAAGGTGAGGAGGTGTGAACTCTGTCTGGTTCACATTGAGCCCTGGTATGTGTGATGCCAGGTAATGGGGTGTGTATTCTGTCCGGTTCAAATACTGAATCCTAGTGTGTGAGACCAGGTGATAGGGTGTGAATTCTGTCTGGGTCAGGCACTGAACCCTGGTGTGTGAGAGCTGTTGATGGGCTGTGAACTCTGTCTCATTCATAATAATCCCTGGTGTGTGAGACCAGGTAATGGGGTGTGAACTCTGTCTGGTTGTCATTGAACCCTGGTGTGTGGGAGACCAGGTGATGGGGTGTGATCCCTTTCTGGATCAGACACTGAACCCTAGTGTGTGAGAGTAGGTGATGGGGTGTGAACTCTGTCTGGTTCACACTGAGCCTTGGTGTGTGAGAATAGGTGATGGGGTGTGAACTCTGTTTGGTTCACATTGAACCCTGGTGTGTGAGACGTGGTGATGCGTGTGAACTTTGTCTGGTTCATACAATGAGCCTTGATGTGTGTGAATAGGTGATGGGGTGTGAACTCTGTCTGCTTCAGACACTGCAACCTGTTGTGTGAGACCAGGTGACGGGGTGTGAACTCTGTTCTGTTGACACTGTGTAGCAATTCACTTGCTCCATAAAGTGGTTGTAAGTTTCACCCACTTGTCCCTTTTATTAGGGTCAGTAGCCTGACCAGGTTAAAACTCAAATTCCAATAGTTCCTTGCTATCACCCTCTGTTCATTCTCTCTCCCCATTGGCTCATTCAGATATCCATGCCTCCAATCTCAGAGCTTCTTTGAAGCCAGTACCGGTATTAAAGCTGGCTGGCTAGGCCCAGGAAAATGGATTCTCTTTAGGAATCCATTTTCCAAACAGCACATTACTTAATTACAGTGTAACTTTAACTTTATTTTAGATAAATACAGGTGCATCTTTTGTTAATCTTGTATTTTGTCTAAACCTTTCTTTTTTGTTTACACTGTTACTTGTTTAAGTTAAGTTGCTGTTCAAGGTCTGTTTAGGATTTGTTTTTGTTAGCATGTTCAGTCTCCATTTTTTTCCTGATTCTCCTAATGTTTTCCTAATGGCTGTTCACTACTCAACCCAGTACTACTCAACAGACTCACCATTTTCTACGATCGTTATTTTTTCATCTACCTTCATCCATCATCATCAGTACAGGACTCTATTCGGGACTTCATTATTTGTTGGTGAGATTATTCCTTTTCTGTTTGATGGTTTTTTCTCTACTTTACTTTGATACCTTGGTTCCTATAATTTTGGTTTTGTTATTTTGTTACTTTGGTTTACATGTGCATTAATTCACTGGATTTGTTAGGCCTAAATTTCATTTATCATCCATTGCCATAAAGACTGTCTTTGTAATTGTTTTCCCCATATAATTATTCATTCACCTTTGCTTTTTTTGCCTGTCGGTGTGTTGGTGTGGTGTTTGTGTGTGTGTGAGGGTTTATTGGAGGCCCACTGGACACCACATTCATTTCGCTTTAGTGTTAGTTTGTTTGGATGTTTGTTTAGTTACATTAGTTTACAACAATAAACAGTTTGTTAGTCAAATTGACACTTCTGACGACCCTGCTTTTGCTATCTGTCACTCTTTCTGACTTACTTAGTTATAGATATTGGGCCAGTAGTATCTCCTTAAGGAGAATGGTACAACTGCTTCTCAGTTGTGCAGAGTGATAGTTACAACTGAACCCTAGTGTGTGAGACCAGGTGATGAGCTGTGTATTCTGTCAGGTTCAGACACTGAACCCTAGTGTGTGAGACCATGTGATGGGGTGTGAACTCTGGCTGGTTCACATTGATCCCTGGTGTATGTGTGACCAGGTAATGGGATGTGTATTCTGTCTGGATCAAACAGTGAACCCTGGTGT
Organism: Polyodon spathula; assembly: GCF_017654505.1. NCBI lineage: Eukaryota > Metazoa > Chordata > Actinopteri > Acipenseriformes > Polyodontidae > Polyodon > Polyodon spathula. The sequence goes on along the minus strand of NC_054567.1, from coordinate 1,612,580 downwards.
GTGAGACCAGATGATGGGGTGTGAACTCTGTCTGGTTCACATTGAGCCCTGGTGTGTGAGAGCAGGTGATGGGATGTGAACTCTGCCTGCTTCAGACGATGAACTCTTGTGTGTGAGACCGTGTGATGGGGTGTGAACTCTGGCTGGTTCACAGTGAACTCTCGTGTGTGAGACCAGGTGATGCGTGTGGACTGTTTGGTTCACATTGATCCCTGGTGTGTGTGAGACCAGGTCATGTGATGTGTATTCTGTCTGGTTCACGTTGATCCCTGGTGTGTGTGAGACCAGGTCATGTGATGTGTATTCTGTCTGGTTCACATTGAACCCTGGTGTGTGAGACCAGGTGATGGGGGGTGTGAACTCTGTATGTCCTTCCAGTAGTGGCTCTTTGGTTCCGTGGTTAAGTTGGTCTTTCGTAAACCATATTACTAAGAAGTCATGTGGTTTGATTTTTGTTCCAGTAGATAATAAAGTTTACAAACGACAGGAGGCCATTTGCTAGTTTAGTTGTTAGTAGCTTATTGATCGCAGAATCTCATCAAGCAACTTCTTGAAGGATCCCAGGATGTCAGCTTCAACAACATTACTGGGGAGTTGGTCCCCGACCCTTACAATTCTCTGTGCAAAAAAGTGCTTCCTAACTTCTATTCTGAATGCCCCTTTATCTAATGCAAACTTATGGAAACTATAATAAGATCCAAAATGGGAAATTACCTATAGGCTAACAGTACCCTGGGAGGCAGTCAATATGGTTTTAGAAAGGGAGAATGTGTCTAGCTAACCTGCTTGATTTTTTTCAGGATGCAACATTGATAGTGGATAATTGCAAAGCATATGTCATGGTTTATTTAGATTTCCAGAAAGCTTTTGACAAAGTCCTGCATGATTAATTCTCATACTGAACTTAGTAGGGATTCAAGGAAACACATGTACATGGATTAGGGAGTGGTTAACATGTAGAAAACAGAAAGTACTGATTAGAGGAGAAACCTCAGAATGGAGTGTGGTAACCAGTGGAGTACCAAGGGGATCAGTATTAGGTCCTCTGCTATTCCTAATCTACATTTAAGGATTTAGATTCTGGTATAGTAAGAAAACTTGTTAAATTCACAGACGACACAAAAATAGGGGGAGTGGCAAACACTATTGCAGCAGCAAAGGTCATTCAAAATGATCTAGACAAGATTCAGAACTGGGCAGACGCATGGCAAATGACATTTAATAGACAAGTGTAAGGTACTGCACGCAGAAAATAAAAATAGTGCATTATAAATATCATGTGGGAGATAATAAAATTGGAGAAGGAATCTATGAAAAATACCTAGGAGTTTTTGTTGACTCAGAAATGTCTTCATCTAGACAATGTGGGGAAGCTATAAAAAAAGCCAAAAAGATGCTCGGATACATTGTGAAAAGTGTTGAATTTAAATCATGGGAAGTAGGAAACCCCCCACGATTCCTGTGGGGTTTCTTTGGACCACAGATGGGCATGTCAAACAAGGGGCCTCACACCATGCTTACTGAGGATACAGGCTGGACAAAAATGTAGCATATCGGATACATTGTGAAAAGTGTTGAATTTAAATCAAGGGAAGTAATGTTAAAACTGTACAATGCATTAGTAAGACCTCATCTTGAATATTGTGTTCAGTTCTGGTCACATCACTACAAAAAGGATATTGATCAGCAGTTTTCAAACTGGGGTACTCATACCCCTGGGGTTACACAAGGTCTCCTCAGGGGGTATACGAGAAAAATCCTTTGATGGCAGACAACACTTTTTTTACCACATTGTAGTACTTTGCAACTTGGTAATCAATTTAACAATGTTGAATCTCCTCTTAAATAAAACCACAGCCATACTGGTGTACGTTTCCTTGCTGCTTGACGAGGTTAACTATGAATACAGCTGGCTGCTGACAGTGAGTGATTGTTGAGCGCACACATGGCTAATTTACATATTTAAATAGCAGGATGGTGGTTCTGCAGTCTGTAGGCTATATAATAAATAAATAAAGTATAAATTATTGTCATTGTATGATGTTGCTTCTTTAAAAAATGTGTAGTATTTACACATTTATTTCTGAAGTTTAAATGTTCAGTGTTGGTAGTTTAATCAGTTTAGTGTTTTATCTACCTTTATGTTTTTAAATAACAGTATTATTGAGTTGATCAGGCAGCTGGGCTGACCCAGCTTCAGATCAATGAAGCAGATGATCCAGCCTGCTGTCCATGTATGAGCATAAGAAGTAAATAAGAAATGTAAGTACACAAAACAGGCCTATTTTGAATGTGTTTTATTTGTTTCTATTTTTTTAAATGATGTCAGTAAAAAGCCCACCCACTGTAAATCGGTATGTCAGTAAAAACACAGACAAGGTTGACACCCGCTGGTTTGACCACACGACAATGTGCAGGTGTGTTTGTTTTTTAATATATCTTTTTGTGGACTATGGGAGACCTACAGTTAGTGGACAAAAGTTTGAGCACCTTTTTTTAAATTGGATAACAATCAACATGGTTCTCTTATCCACACTGTTGTCTTTGTACTCAGTAAATCGGGAAAGGTAATGGAATTGCCGTAGGCTTTAGGTTTTTCCGAATGTATTTAGCCCTTCAATCAAACTGTTTCTGGCAGATTTGATTGGTCGTTCAGCGCAGTGTGTGAAACTTTCATCATAATTAATATCTAGAATTCAGCATAATTTATCGTTTCTGATCAAAACATAATAACTTTAAAGCAAAAATTTTGTGTAACAGGAACAGTGTGCCCCGTACTGTATGGTTTGACAGTTCATCCCAGGGTCAGTTGGAAGTCTGCTATCCAGGAAGGGGGCGGAGCCACAGTACCACAATTCATTGCCCTAATACGGTACGCGATGTGTCAGTCAAGGGTTGGAAGAAACGTGATTACACTCCCTACCAAAGGGGGCTGGACTGAAGGTATATCTGGGGAAATGGCCAAGAGATCTTTTCCTCTGTTATGGTTACGATACACCCGGGAGGAGTAAAGTGAAAGCCATGAGTGTTTAGTCTTGTCTGTCTGATTAACTGTTGTTATTTGTCATTGTAAATGGCTAAAATCCGGGAGCTGTCACAATTAAGCCAGGATCAAGCCCAAACTTCGTTGTGTATAATCAGTATTATTATTATTTAAAACAATTAATAAAGCTTAGTTTTCACCATTGAACTGTTGTTGGACTGTTGCCACAACACCGCTAATTATTAAGCTAATAAAAGCAAAAGCATAGCATTATTATTAGTACAAAAATGGAATTGCAGGATTAAAAAAAAAAAAATCATTCCCCAAATCCTGGATATGGGAAAAGTGTCCGTGCAGCAGGGCAGTAGGAAAGCCCTGCTATTTAAATGTATTGTTTATTTATTTTTAGAATGGGGTCTCCCCTCCGCCTCTGTGTTATTTTGCATTGGTTTATTATCTTTTATTTGTTTAAAAGACAGCGAGAGCCGTGTGTGTGTGTGTTTTGACAGAGGCGAGTTTTGCCAGCTCGTCATTTGCCAGTGTAATTAATAAACTCATGCAGATTGTGGCCGAGGGGTAATATAATAATTACAAACTAGTTAAACTCCTCGCCACGGTATTTAAGCCTGCAGCTCTCTCTGCTCTGGGGGGGTGTTCGAGGTGCGGAACGAGAGCGAAAGAGAGAGAAATTTAAAAGAACTAAGGATCAGTGAAGGCAGTTGCTCAGCCTGATCTTAGCATTTATTTTGTGTTTGTGGACAGCATGTTTATTTTAGTTGATTTTTAATGTGGCCTTAAAAAGCAATGGCAAGGAGTTTTAAGCAAATCCCTAATCCGCTGTTCATAACCAAAAAATGAGAGGTTATCATATTCCATTCTTAAACCATGTGAAAAAGTGCTCCAGGTTTTTGCAGCTAGTCTAGAATACCACTGCCACGATCCTTACCAAATGTAAAAAACGTGATCACATCACAAACGCTAAAGCAAGAGGCAAATACCGAAATCAAAAGCATAACAAAAACAAACAATAACCAAAGTAAAATAGAAACAAAACAGCGGCCAACATGCCTCCTACAAAAGAGAAACAAACATGCGTGACCACAAACAAAAAATCATACAATTCAACAGTTTACTTAACCAAATAAAGTTCTTCTCATTCTATTATACACAAAAAACAAAGTAAACTGTCCAAAATAATTTAAAACACAAGAAAACAATCCATACATTACCTCAGGTGAACCGAAACCGTCTCCTTCCCGACTCGTTCACCCAACTGAATACCAAATAAAACAGCAGAAAGGATAAAAGCATTTAGAAACAGTGCAGATCGGCACACAAATAAACAAAGCAGGAGAGAGATATCTTTATCTTTTCGTTCACAGTAGCAGCAGGGAGACCAGAAGCAAACCAACAGCAAACAGCAGTCTTGATTCACTAAATGAAACTGCTGTGTATTATACAGAGGTGCATAAATTGATTGGAATTAGATTATTAGTAATGATTACTAAAATGCGTATTTAACTAACCTTAATCATAATCATACTAATGAATTTTACGAGACACATGCTACTACCCCCCCCCCCCCCCCCCCCCCCCCCCCCCCCCCCCACTACCACCCCCCCCACTCCTGAAAGATTTAACTGTAGGGAAACTACCTTTGTAATTCGGTTTTACATAATGCGCCAGACCCATGTCGATTAATCGGTCTGGGTACAGCAACTACCTGTAACTGGCGTCGAAGTGCCCTATCCCCAAACTTTTCACCCAAGTTGGCACACTCTGTCTTGGTAAGACGGTACGTGGCATTCGATGGGGGTTCAAGTGCTGCCAGCAGTGCCAAGTGTCCTCCTGGGGGCTTCCACTGGCTCTGGACTCTCGGGCTGTTCTGGGGTTCCAGATCTTTCCTGTGGTTCTTCAAAAACAAACAGTAGGGAATGGATACCTGTAGATTACATTTTGTCAGTAGTAGCAGAAACATTCAGGCTAGGGTCTCTATCTTCAACAGTGGACTGGTGGTCTTCAGGCACTTGTCTGTGTGTTTGTCAGATCTCAGTGCGGTGCACTTGTTTCGTTGGTCCCCAATGCTGGTTGTAGTAGGTCAGCAGGTATCCTTGATCCACGAGCGATGCTCTCACCATCTTCCTGTAGCTCTATATACTGTCTGGACAGTGCACAGCATTTCTATTAATGCAGCCTGTCTTATACTTAATCTGAAAATTTAAATGAAGCCAGCTGAGCTGCCCAATGCCCCAAGCTTTGCTGTCTGCAGGTGGCTAAGGGGGATTGTTGTCTGTATAAACAGTACAATAATTCCTCACAAATAGTCCTGAAACTTTTCAGTGAGATCCCATCTGAGGGCTAAACACTCCAGCTTCACTGAACTATAGTTGGTCAAATTACGCTCTGTGGGTCTCAACCCTCGACTTGCATAGGCTGCTGGACGTAACTTGCCCTCATGTTCCTGGGACAAAATTGCTCCTAAACCACAATGGCTTGCGTCTATTTCCAGTGTAAATGTTTCTTGAAATCAGCATAAGCTAGTACTGGAACATTCACTAGCCTAGTTTTTAATTGCTGAAATCTTTGTTCACATTCCTCTGTCCACTGGTCTATTTTGCCTCGGACCGTCTTCCCTTCTTGCTATTTCCTGCTAGCTGGTCCACTAGGTGGTACAATGGGGCAGCAAGCATTGTGAATCCTTCAACAAACCATCTATAGTAACTGGCTAATCCAAGGAAAGAACGCAGCTCCTTCAGGCCCGTTGGATGTCGCCACTCTGCCACTGCAGTGATTATCTGGAGCAGTTGACGTACCTTCACTAGAGACCACATGCCCAAGACTTCACTTCCCTGCTGAAGAAACAACACTGACCATTTTACCTTCAGTCCCTCATGGATAAGTCTGGTCCGTACAAGTTCTAAACGCTGCAGATGTTGTTCCAGGGGTGTTGAAAAGACCACCACATCGTCCCAATATAGCAGTACTGATTGGAAGCACTGATCCCCAAAGATCCTCTCCATAAGATGCTGGAAGGTCCCAGGGTTTTACACAATCCAAAAGATCCTGTTAAATTCAAACAAGGGAGTACAAAAAGCAGTTTTAGAATGATCTTGCTCTATTACAGGCATCTGATTTTATAGCTAAGTCGAGGGTAGAGAACCACTGGGCTCCAGTAAGGGCATCCAAGGACTCTTCTATTCGGGGCTGAGGGTTGGCATCCTTACGTGTCTTAGCATTAAGCTGATGATAGTCCACACACATCCCATCCTTCTTCTGTACCAGAACAAAGCAGCTGCTGAATATGTGCTTTTACATCATCATACTGAGATGGAGGTATTCGCCTATAGCACTGTTGGACAGGTACAGAATCTAATAATGGGATCTCATGAGATATTAAATAAGTGCATCCTAGGTCCCCTTCATTCTGTGCAAATACATCACTGTATTTAGTAAGCAGGTGCCTCACCTTTGCCTCTTCCTCACTTGTTAACCTGTGCCACCTCATATCCCTCAATTCTGGCAATAGGCTACCTGAAACCGACATACCACATGTACTATGAGAGTAGACATACACAATGCATCCCTAAAATTCTTTAATCTCAAATTTTACTTCAGTTTTACCACTCTACCACTAGTCTGGTGTAGAATACCCAAAACTTCACGGGATCGCAGGTAGGCATCATATGTCCCAGCATTAACAACTGGGACATTGTGACAGAGAGCGAGAGGATCTGAGCTGTAAATCTCCCTCATGACCCAAGAGGGCACTAAGCAGAGGTACTTGCATGCCTGTACTGAGACGGGCTGGCTTGGAGAGAAGGGCTGGAAAGGAAGTCGACCATCTTGGTGCAGGGCGGAATGACCATTTTAGGGGACAAGATTACTGTGATCAGCTGTGCTGCATTAGACAACTGGCAGGTGTGCTGAGTTGTGCTGATCAATGGGTGGAGTCTCCTGGTATATAAGGGCTGTCATTTTGCAAGTGCAGGGCTTTTGGAGGTAACACGGAACCTGGGTTGCTGAGCCGTTTGTTTGTTTGGTTTGCTCCGTGTTTTTGATTTGTTTATTGTCAGGACCGGGGTCGGAGTGAGTCGTCACAACAAGGAGCTACCGCACTACTGCCAGCACTTTGACCTTGGACACCACACACTGCATAACTGAACTGGACAGGTCAGCACCTGAATACCTGCACTTTCCACCAACCCGCAAGTGCACAACAGAGCTGAGAGGGACTCGCTCTATTGGGACTTATGATTTTAATTGTTTTGTTTCTTTGGACTGCATTCCTGTAATTAAAATACACCCTCTACCATTGCTGGTATTGGTTGTTTGCACCTGGACCAGTGACTCTGACATCTGTTTCATCACCACTCCCACCGCACCATCACAGACATGCAACAAACCCTTTATACTCATTAGGGCAGGAGAAACTAAGAGCCCTGAGGGTTCTAGTAGTACCATAAAAGGTATGGCTGCTTGTGACAGAAAGATAATGAGTTCTGATGATAAATCTCCCCCCTGACCTGTGAGGGCTCTAAAGAACGGGAGGAGAAGTATCTGGAAGGGCTGGCCTGACAGTTTGTTTCTGGGACCGGGAAGTCGGTCAGCCTGGAAAGAAGTGAGACTCTGTTGTAAGACCGTATTGACCTGAAAGGTAAATGAGGGGCAGCTGCAACCGTTTACCAAGATGTCATGCAGGATTACATATAGGGGCGAGGGTAACTCTGATCTTTTCCTTCATTTGGGTAAATGCTTGAAGAGAGAAGGACTGAGAAAGGAGCTCTCATTGTGAAAAAGAATACGTGTTGTGTATTCTGTCTGTCTTTGTAATTGTCTGTTTTCACCACCAGACAGTTAAACCTCTTTCTCCTTCTCCTACAACACCATCACCACCACCATCGTTCCCGGGACCCAGACCTCTGAGAATGCTGACCCCATTGGGCCCCCTTGCCCCCCCCCATGGAGACAGAAGTTGGCCCACAGCTGGGGTAGAGGTGCTGCCCCTGTCCCGTTGCCCTACCAGCAGCGGGACAGATTTCTAACCTCTGCTCCCTCTGTCCCTCCTATCTGTTTTAGGTGCAACCAGCCGGGACATCTGGCCAGGTTATGCCCCGCTGCCATGGAGTGTGACGTGGCCACGTGCAATTGGGCACCTGAAACGGGTAAGCATGGGGAAAATGGTCGGGAGGGGCCTTGTCTGATTAATGTGGTTTTAGGCAATGTGAAAACCCACGCATTAGTGGACACAGGGTGTGAACAAACCTTGACTAGTACAGTTCTCCTGGGTGGTGTGTCATGACGGCCACAAGGTCAGGTGGCCATCTCCTGTATCCATGGAGACATGGCAGCATACCCCACCCTAAAAGTATATATATTGGTAGGACCAATAAAACGTCACCTCGTAGTAGGGGTGGCGGAAAGGTTGCCACAGCCAGTTATTCTGGGCCGAGACTTGCCAAAATTCAAACAATTAATTAATGCAAATAATGTTAGTCTCAGTCACACGTGTAAACGTGGCAGAAAAAAAGAAAAAGGAACAAATTGGTGATATGTTTCTTTTTCATACTGAAATGTATTCCCCTCTTCTGTCCTAGAAAACCAAATAAGGAGACACGGACCGTGAAATGGGAGGGAGCTTCTTTGAGACAAGACTGGGGTCTGGTGGGAGAGTGCTGCAATGGTAACAAACTCCAGTCGAAGGAAGTGGGAATGCAGTGTGACCGAGAGAGCGAGATTACTGGACCTACTAGGGCAGAGGTTATTCCAGTCCCTCTCGATGTACCGGACATAGTGTGGGGCCAACATAAAGACCTGTCACTAGTGCACGCCTGGGGGCAGGTCCGGTCCATTGAAGGTAAGGATGTTGATGGCGCTGGGACGCTAGTATATCCACACTTCAGTATCAAGGGGCCATTACTGTATAGGGTAAACCTAGCCGCGGGCACAGGACAGCCTGTAACACAATTGTTGGTTCCCCCGTCTTGTCGGACTGAGGTCATGAGGCTGGTACATGATATCCCTTTTGTGGAGCACCTCGGAGCCGAGAAGACAAGGGAACAGATATTGACAAGATTCTATTGGGTAGGTCTTCATAGTGATGTGTCGAGATATGTAGCCACATGCCCAGACTGCCAATGAGTAGCGCTGGGTCGAGTGCGCCCTACCCCTTTGGTCCCACTGCCGATTATTTCCACTCCTTTCGAGTGCATTGCAGTGGACATAGTGGGCCCTTTGCTACCTTCTGACTCTGGGTATATGCATGTACTAGTAGTGGTGGATTATGCAACGCGATACCCGGAGGCAGTGCCACTGAGGTCCACTAGTGCCGCTGCAATAGCCACCGAGTTAGTGCAGATTATGGCTAAAGTAGAGATCCCCAGGGAGATCTTGACTGATTACGGAACCAGTTTTTTGTCCAATATGTTACAGCAGGTGCACAAAATATTAAAAATACGTCCCATCAGGCTGTCAGTTTATCATCCTCAGTCGGACAGTCTGGTGGAACATTTTAATCAGACCCTAAAATTGATGCTGAGACAATTCGTATATAAAGAGCAAAAACATTGAGCATTGCTTCTTCCCTACCTCCTTTTTGCAGTGAGAGAGGTGCCGCAGAGTTCAACAGGGTTGTCTCCCTTTTTGAGCTCCTGTATGGCCGGCAGCCTCACGGCATCCCTGATCTGCTGAGAGAGGGGTGGGAGGACCACAAAGGCTCGTCCAAAAATGTAGTGAAGCATGTACTCCTACTAAGAGATCGCCTGGATTTGGTTGGTCGTTTGGCCCAGGACAACCTCAGATCGGCTCAGCACCGACAGCAGCAGCATTACAAAAATGCATGGATTTAGACCTTTCGACCAGGGGACAAGGTAATGCTGCTACTTCTCTCATCAGAATCCAAACTATGTGCTAAATGGCAGGGGCCGTATGAAGTGATTTGGGCTATAGGGAAAGTGCATTATGAAATTAGACAGCCCAATCGCCGTAATGAACGTGAAATTTACCATGTCAATTTATTAATGCCCTGGCAGGCAAGGGAGGTCTTATTTATAGCCCCACGTAATATGGAGGATGATTTAGGTCCCTGTCCAGAGACCCCGAGCACAAGAACGATTTCAGTGGGGAAACAATTGGTTCCGGATCAGCAAAAAGAGCTGCGTAAGCTTATTGGAGTTCAGCGATGTTTTTTCTGACGTGCCCTGCAGAACAAACTTAGTTGAATATGATATTATTTCTCCACCAGGTGTCACAATGTGTGAGTGGTGCAGTCCAATTGTCATAGTGGCCAAGAAAGACGGGACCAACCATTTCTGCGTGGATTTCAGAAAGGTAAACGCTATCTCTAAGTTCGATGCATACCTTATGCCTCGGGTCGACAAACTTTTAGACAGACTGGGAAAAGCAAGGTTTATTTCCAATCTGTACCTGACAAAGGGATACTGGCAAATCCCTTTAACCCGCAGCTCCAGCGAGAAAACCGCATTTTCAACACCAGAAGGGCTGTTCCACTTTAAAACCATGCCGTTTGGGCCTCATGGTGCGCCTGCTGCCTCAGAGACTGATGGACCAGGTTTTACACCAACATCATGAATATGCAGCAGCGTATATTGATGACGTGGTGATTTACAGCTATACCTGGCGAGAGCATTTGGCTAGGGTTACAGCCATTCTTCAGTCTCCAAGGGCAGCCCGGCTGACAGCTAACTTGAGGAAATGTGCATTTGCCAAAACAGAGACTCAATATTTGGGATTCTTAATGGGGAATGGAAGGGTGAGACCTGTGGTCACCACAATCCAGTCTTTGGTTGATGCAGCGATCCCCAAAACCAAGACTCAGGTGAGGTCACTACTGGGCTTAGCCGGTTATTACCGCCGCTTCATCCCCGAGTACGCCACAGTGGTTAACCCGTTAGTCGACCTCACCAAAAAGAGTGCTCCAAATTTAATTAAATGGTCAGCTGAGTGTCAGGAGGCATTTGATACTATTAAGCGTAGACTTTGTCAGGCCCCCACTCTTATTACTCCAGATTTCACCAATAGATTCATCCTCCACACGATGCATCTGATGTAGGTTTGGGTGCAGTCTTGTCCCAAAAAGTAGCTGGAGCAGAACACCCGATATTGTACCTGAACAAAAAAATATTACCTCAGGAACGTAACTACTCCGTAGTCGAAAAAGAGTGTTTGGCCATTAAATGGGCTACTCACTCTTTACGATACTACCTGCTGGGACAGTCATTTGATCTGGTCACAGACCACGCCCCACTCACGTGGTTGAGCACAATGAAGGACAGCAATGCCCGGATAACTCTGTGGTATCTGGCATTGCAGCCCTTCATGTACAACATGGTACACCGTGCGGGGAAAGACCACCAAAATGCTGATTATTTTTCCCGGGAGGAGTAATGGGAAAGGTAGATTTAGCCGAGTGTTCCTTCAGCTCCACTCTGAGCGGTGGGATATGTGACAGAAATATAATGAGTTCTGGTGATAAATCTCCCTCCCGACCTGTGAGGGCGCTAAAGAACGGGAGGAAAAGTATCTGGAAGGGCTGGCCTGACAGTTCGTTTCCGGGACCGGGAAGTCGGTCAGCCTGAAAAGAAGCGAGACTCTGTTATAAGACTGTATTGACCTGAAATGTAAACTAAGGGCAGCTCCAAGCAATAAGGCAGTTGCAACCATTTACCAAGATGTCATGCGGGATTACATATAGGGGCCAGGGTAACGCTGATCTTTTCCTTTGTTTGGGTAATTGTTTGGAGAGAGAAGGACCGAGAGAGGAGCTCTGTGTTTGTCTGTGTTTTCACCACCAGACAGTTAAAGCACATCCGGAGCTGTCACCAAGGGTCAGCACTATTCAGATCACCACTGCACTACAGTCACGAAATATTTGTGTTTGCACTCCCCACCAGCACGACTGCACTCACCCAGGACTGGTGACCGTGTGTTCGTTTTGTTTTCCATGTGCCTACCACATCGTTGTGTATTGCCGGGGATTTATTATTTGACGGTCACCAGACCTGGAATACATATAAAGCACTTCTTCACGGGATTACAATTATCTGTCTGTCACTCCTGCACCGCATCACTGCTACACCTGTTCCTCATTGACCAGCCACTTTGCCTCACTGCTTTACTCTGTGGACTGGTTGCTGGTACCCAAAGCATGGTGCCTGCTGGAATGCTCACTGGTGCCTTACCTTGCACTTGTGCTTTACCTAAAACATCTGTCTCTGTACCCTCATCCATACACTGGCACTGGAGTAATGCCCTTTTCAATTCTACGCTTTCCTGCTGAAGAAGAGGAGAATCAAATAATGCGTCGCCATGCTGAGCAAGCAAATCATGGTAGCATTCAATAATGACATTCATGCCCACAAACCTGGAACAGCCTCTTTACGTTTCTGAACACTGGTACTGGGGGGGTCTTTAACAACTAATACACCCGCTTGGGTATGCTTCTCCCTAGCACCCTAATGTCAAGCTCCATGTATCCTATGTATGGTGTGTCCAACCCATTTCCTGCTTTAAGGCTCAGCCACCCACAATCTTCAAGCTGCCTGATACCCCTTTACATAAAGGCCTGGTTATAAAAGCTAAACTTTGTGCTACCGTAGGGCACATTGAAACTGCCCTATCAGAGCCCAGTCTAACCCAATCTAGTGTGAGGCTCTGCACACCAGAGGGCTCAAGTTTTTCCGTCTGCTGTTCCTATACCCTGGCATCCACATCTACATTCATTCTGCTGGGTATCTGATTTGTCCTGGCATTCTGTCCTGTCCCACAGCACCATGCAATATGGCCAATTTGGTTACAGCGAAAACAAGTAGGCTGACCATCAGCACTAAACTGATACCGATTACCCCTAGGTTGTGTCCCTCTCCAAGCCCATGAATTCCCTCTAGTACTCAACAAGGCATCTATCTGCTACTGCTGTCACTTTAATAATTTTCTCAACTCAGAGGGTTCTCAGGGTCAACTCAGTTCTATTCTGATTAGTCACTACCGAAGAACAATTTCCCTCTACCTCAACTTGAGCTTCACAAGAGTAGGGGGTGAGGCGAGCTGACACCGCTCTCCCTCCTCCACCCACCGAACTGCCTCCTTTCGTAGGTCAAGGAGAGAGAGTGCAGGGTCCTGCTGAACAAGACGTTTTAACTCGTGATGCAGCATAGAATCTTGTACATGCATTGCAAACTGGTGAATTACTACGTTTAACCATGTCCATCTAGATGGTCATACAAAAGATAGGCTTGATCATTGCTGGACATATGCCTAATCTTAATACTGGCCCAGTCCTCTACAGTTAAAGGACTAGCAGAGGTGCATTTACCAGAGAACTTGAGACACTCGCTCTCGATTTGACATAAACTAATCGCTCCACTAGTGGAGCTACTGTGCTACTGCTGCTAGGACCCGCCAGAACCTCCCTGCTCCCCCCTTGCCCCTGTAACCTGTCATTCTCAGCTCTCAGAGCTTGTAACTGTAACTGAAGATCCTCCAACCTTGCCTCTGGTTCTGTGTTAGACATGACTATCCTAGAAGAGATGAAACAGAAGGGAGAGAAAACAAAAAAAACTCCACCCGGTACTAGCCTTAAACTCCACCCTCTTGTATCTTGTATGCCGATCTCCCCTGCCTCCAACACATTAATAAGATTTTTTTTTTTTGTGCAAGATGCAAGAGCCATAAACAGAAAATCATACAATTCAACAGTTTACTTAACCAAATAAACTACTTCTCATTTTATTTATATATTACCAGTCAAAAGTTTGAGTACACTTGCTGGAAACTTTTTTTTCATAATTGATAATGTTTTACGTCGTATACATTTCTGTAAATACTTGAAAATAAAAACACATTTTACAATATACAAAACATAAGGAGTATCAAAGCAATGTTTAAGAAAATTGAAAATTGTCTCTAAATCTTAGATTCCTCAAAATAGCCACCCTTTACCTTAACAGCCTCACAAACACAAGGCACTCGGTTAACAAGTTTCAGCAGGAAATCACCCGACATGTCTTCCCAGCTCTTCTGCAGCAATTCCTAGAGATGTAGGGCACTTGTGGGTAGCTTTGCTTTGACTCTTCTGTCCAATTCATCCCGTACAAGTTCTATGGGATTGAGGTCTGGAGACTGGGCAGGTCAGGTCATTAGATTGAGTTGTCCTTCACTTTCCTTCTTCACCAGATAGTTCTTGCACAACTTTGAGGTGTGTTTTGGGTCATTACCTTGCTGAAGAATGAAGGACTGCCCAACTAGCCATAATCCTGATGGAATGGCATGCCTCTAAACTAGCCATAATAACCATGCTGGTTGAACTTGCTATGGACTTGGTAAAGATCATCAACTCTGTCAGCAGCAAAGCAACTCCAGACCATGACACTGCCTCCTCCATGCTTGAACTCCATGCAGAACTCATGAGCTCACCCTCACTGCGTCTTACAAATACTCAGCGGTTGGACCCAAATATTTCAACGTTTGACTCAACGGTTCATAAGACCAACTTCCACTCCTCAAACGTCCAGTTTCCTCTTATTCTGCACTCTTAACAATGGTTTCTTTGCAGCAATTCTTCCAGTTAGGCCAGCTTCACGCAATCTTCTCTGAACAGTTGATGCTGAAACATCTGTACTTCTAGTAGCGTTTAGCTGAGTTTGTATTTCAGGGGCAGTTAATCACCTGTTTCGCAGACTTGTGACTCGAATGAACTTATTCTCTGATTCTGAGGTCACCCTTGGCCTGTCTGACCTTGTTCGGTCCTCGTGGGTGCCAGTTTCTTCAAATCATTTGATGGTCTTGGCCACAGCAGTTACAGACACTTGCAAAGTTCTTGCAATTTGTCTTAAAGATTGACCTTCATTTCTTAAAGTAAGTACAGACTGTCTTTTTTCTTTGCTTAACTGAGCGTATTTTGTCATTTTCTGCTCCCTTACATTCAGGAATGACAAACTTGTGCCTATGCTACCTATATTTATAGTAATCATGGACCTGTTAACAATAATTGGTGACAAAAGGTTAATTAGGTAACATGCTAGTTAACTCAGAGAACATCTAACAGACACTTTTATACTTTATTGAAATTGACAAGATTTACATTTTCATTTAAATAACATTTTTGAATGCAATTCACTTATGATTATCAGCTTATACAAGTACACATCATATAATGAAATATTAAGTGTTTATAGACAAGTTTATACAGTTAAAAGCATAGATAATCATGAAAAACCTGGTTTCAAGCAGGTGTACTCAAACTTAATGCTAGTGGATGCATCGCAGGTGGCGGATAGCGAATGACCTCTAGATATAGAGACTACCTGTGAAATAAGCCTGATATGAAACCTGACATATAAGCAGCCATGGACCATAAGCAGCAGAGTTACCACAGAGTGATGGGGCAACAGGTGCACTGCTACACTTAGAAAAAGTCACATATTCCCCTTGACAACTCTGTGACATGGTATATAGAGGTCGCCATCAGATAAATAAAGATAAGATAATTCAGATAAATCTCTTTTGATGATCCAGAACGTCGGAGGGAAAGAAATCAGTAAAAGCACCGAACATATGCTGATGCAGCACTGCTGCATGATCTGAATTCTGCTGCTTCTCCAGGATTGAGCACGGTAAGAGCACATTTACACCGTCATTTACATTTTATCAGTGTCTTACATTCAAATTAACAATATATTTTCCTAATCACTAACACAGACTTGCCAAGGTGTGTTATTATTAATAATAATAATATCAGTAGTTGCCGTTTACAGCCCTATAGATTATATTAGAACTCCCAGAGTTTACAGTCTTATGTACAGCTCTAAGAGTATAATGATTATCATGTACAGATCATGTGGGAATCTTAACTGACTTCACAATCGGTAAAATGCTACCACAGAAAAAAAGACTGAGTGATATAAATTTACTAAAAGCATAACTGGAAGAAAATGAAGTAAACAGGAAAATTCAGCAACTCGATAACATTACGGTATACTGGAAAGCAAAGACAGGTATTTAAATAGACAAATATGAAAGTTCAATTTACTACAGCAACCAAACAGACTTCACAAAAACAAAAGAAAGAGTAGGGGCAGAACAAAAGCATTGAAAAACAAGCAAAGGGAATGGTCGCGTGTGCTACTTTTTCAAGCTATTGTAAACGGCTACAACTAATTATAACAACTAAAGTGCAATAAAAAGCCTGTCATTGTATCCTCTGGTGACATGGATACCCCACCTTCCATCTCTCAGTTTAGAAGATCCTCTTAAAATATTGTGTCCAGTTCTGGTTTCCATATCATATGAAAGACATTGAGGCATTAGAGAGAGTGCAGAAGAGAGTAACATGATTCATTCCAGGATTGAGGAGTATGTCATATGAAGATAGACTGAAAGAGCTGAATCTGTACAGCCTAGAAAGAAAGAGAGCCAGAGACAACTTAATAGAGGTATTTAAAATTGTCAAGGGGTTTAACACCGTAACTGCCAGGAATTATTTTTCACAGAAGAAGGGTATATTCAGAACCGAGGAGAGAAGGAGCTTTCTCTCAGAAAGGGTGTTGAACCATTGAACAGGCTGCAGGACAGAGTTGCTGAACAGAGACTGTCGGATCCTTCAAGAATAGACTGGATGCTGTCATGAACAATATTGTATAACCCTCTCAGTGACCATAATAAGACCTTTAGCTAGCTGTCTGGAGGAAGGGCAGTCTGTTTTGCCGTTGATTCCCAGAGGTGTAATTTCCCCTACTAACTTACTGGTTAGGGGGGGTTGTTTTTCCTCTCCTGAGTGTTAACGGACCACTCTTGTATTAACTGAGTGAGCATAGGTGGGCCGAATGGCCTTTTCAGAAAGGAACACATCCACTTAGAAAGATATGCCTGATGAACAATTGGCAAACAGTTATGCCCGACATGAACATGATAGCCGATAGATACATGATACATTTACAATTTGGCCCATGGCCTTATCCATTGGAGCTGGATAGCTGCCCCTATGCTGTGAATGCAATACAGTGATTAAGAATTGCTCAGCCAGCAGGCAGGACAAGTGGCACTTGAGTCAACTTCCCCCTAGAAAAGGCACGCTACAGGGTGGAGGCAGGAGTAGGAGGAGGATCAAACAAAGAAACAATAGAGGTTTTTTCTATTTTGTAATAAATCGTGTTTTACACTTTCCACTATGTATACTCTGGTTCAGGTGTCTGTTCTTCCAATACTGGATTATGGTGATGTTGTCTATAAAATAGCCTTGAAGGCTGTTTTCAGGAAGCTTGATGTTTTATGCCATTCTGCTATAAGATTTATAACTGGTGCTCCTTATCTTACTTGTCACTGCAATCTTTATATTTGGCTGATTGACCTTCATTGCATACTAGGTGATTATATCAGTGGCTTGGGTTAGTTTATAGAACCCTGATTGAGAAAACTCCACTGTATCTGTGCAATCTATTACAGTTCTCTGCTTCAGTTTACAATTTAAGATCAGATTAATTTATTAGGTTGGTTCTTCCCAGCGTGTCCACTGTTTTTGAGGGTAATTCATTTCAGATTGCAGCTGCTTATGACTGGAATGAATTTTAAATCAAATTAAAACTCCAGAGTTTTGTTTCAAAGGATGATTTAAATCGGCATCTGAATTCATTATTGTCTGATGCATGTGTATGTACTTGTTAATATGTTTATTTATTTTTCTATGTTGTATTTGTTTGCTTTGTCCTGCTAGATATTTGCTTCTTGGCCAGATCATGACCAGAATTTCTCAATCTTATCTGGTAAAATAAAGGTTAAATGAAATTAAATGAAATTTAAAAAAAAAAACCTGTACCCAGCTGAATTAAACACATCTGAATTGTCCTTAGAGCATTCACAGTGAAGACACTAACCAAAACATTTGTCTCCTTGATTTAGGGGTCCATTTGATCCTCTTATACTCCTCCTTGATAAGCCACAGCTGGAGTTTATATACCATTAAGAATTCATCTGGATCCCAGGATCATCCCTAAAAGTATCCATGGGGCTTCCCTGGAGCTTGGAATTGGGTGATTTAGTGAATCCATGGGGCTTCCCCGGAGCTTGGAATTGGGTGATTTAGTGAATCCATAGGGCTTCTCCAGAGCTGTGAAATGTTAAAAAAAAAAAAACCCTGCTGTGACTCTTCTGCCCGCAAAAGGGAGCCAGATAAAATTTTATAATAATTCCCATTAATTATATTCACAGCAGAAGTGCCTGACCTGTGTAGCTATGGGCATATTATTCCATTTGATTTTGTCAGAGAAAATGACAGCCTCTCCTTGAGGGACCTCTACAGCATGGGCAGCCCCAGTGATACCCTGTAAAAGGCCCGTTTTATTTTTCATTTTATTTTCTATGCAAACATGTTATGTTTAATCAGAATCAACTTCTTAGGTAACTTAAACAAATGGAAACAAAATAAAGCAGCTCTGAGACTGTAGTGGCGTTGGGTTTTTACTTCCCCATAGGTAGAACAGTGGCTTACTATGAAGACAACTTCTAATGTTTCAAAAATATCAGCCCTTTCAATGAATCCTTGTGCTGCCAGTATCTTGTAAAGATCTTACTAAGCAAGTTAAAGGTTATGAAATATTTTCAAAAGTTCAGAGGGTTACAGTTTAACATGCGTGAGTAGCTTTTGGCAGAGCAAAGAAGCTCAGTTAACGCATGATAAATGTAAAGAAGCAAGGCTTGAGAATGAAAAGTGTATGAGCAGTCTATTGGGAAATACCTGGCAAGCATAACCTATAAGATAATTAGAGACCAACCCCATAGGGGCTAGCTTGCATTTCCAGATAGTTGGATGATGGTCGTCTGGCCAAAACATTGCTTTGCTTTTAACTTTGTTCTTTTTAAATAATAATCATAAAGAATGGAGATTTGATATATTATTATGGTGTTGCACCTCTACTTTCATGTTGGGATATTTGGGAAACTGATCCCAGAGGTAGCATCCAGTAATAAAAATACCAGGAATTATACTAGAAACCAATGGTGTGTGATATTAGTTACAAGGTGTGGACTTGCAGATATGAAATAAGGACATTTCAATTGTAAAATATGTTGCTAATTAAAGTGGAAGCACAGCTTCCAAAGGATACAGTTACCTCCGTTTCACCTGCACTTACAGTAGGTCATATTGTTTCACCTTTACCTTAATCAGGTAATACTGTACTTACTGGCTTTTTATGCTGTCTGCTCCTCTCAATCCAGCAGGAAAGCTGTTGTCAGGTACCTGGGGAACAATGTTCTCAATTCAGTTGATTTCAATACAGGTCCAGTTTCCCAGGTGCATCTCCTTCAGTCTATAAAAGTATGTAGAATGCCAGGGAAACTCAGCTGTCATTTAGATTAATTGAATCAACCAAGAAACTAAAATTCAGTGATATACGTTTAACTAGACATGTTTTTCAATGTTTTAGTTTGTTGTAGTCAAAACGTTTGTCATGATGTTTCTCAAGTGTCTTTTAGCTTTTCATTCATGTAAATATCTTCAGGACAGCATCACAGGTGGCAATTTTTTCCTCTTGCAATGTCATCCTGGCTTGTGCTTCTCCATGCCTCCAATTGAGATAAGGCAATTTACAGCAACCTGCTTGAGTGGCGGATACACACATGGTTGGATTTCCAGTAAAGGAGAGATTGGAAAAGACTTCGACTTGAATTTTAGTTTCTTTTAATATTTCTAGATCAGTTAACTATATATGTATTAGAATAAGTCAGGAAAGCTCTCTAAAAACATTGTGCAAAATGAATGCATAAGTTGATTATTATTAATATTAATATTTCTATTGGAATATAGCAATATCAAAAAGTTATACATAAACTCTGTCACTTATATTACAGATCCAAGCTGCTGTGTTCAGTGCAGTGTGAGTCTCAGTATTTCTGTTTGCATATACCAATATCAAAGAGTTGTAACCTGGACTCTTCTGAACTACAGGTAGGTGTGGATTACTGATGTTTGTTTTCATTTAATTTTGAAACTAACAGTGACTGACAGCACAGAAAAGTACCTGAATATGTACCCCACTACCCAACAAGTGTAAACAGCATTAGCAAATCTAAACTGAACACTGATCCCAAACATCAAACCTACAGGAATACATATTTTGTTAACTTCCTTTTTGTTTTTGTTTTTTTGTTTTTTTTTGTTTTGCATACAGCACAGAATATAAAAGTACAGTACTGTTTACAAATTATTTTAATAACTGTATTTGCATATATTGCACAACTATAACAGAAAATAATCATTCTGTACACTTGTTTCAACTATTTTATCTGCCTATAACACTGAAAGTGCTAATAATCATTATCTTCATCTTTGTCATCAGTAAAACAGTACTAGAAATGACTAAGAGATTAATTGATATTGTTTATGGTGGAGAGGAGAAATGTGTACTGGTAAGTACTCCTGGATATTATCAGTTGTCCCGTTCTTAATAGCTAAGTGTTTACAGAACAGCACCGAGACTATGGAAGATTCCCAATGATTTTGCAGAAACAGCATGGTCATGGCAAACCATTGCATACACCCACCACTCTGTGTGAAAAAGAAAGGGCCTCTTGTGCTGAATCTTTCAACGCTCAACTTTGAAGTGTGTCCCCTGGTCCTGGTCTCTGTGCAAAGTCTAAAATACATGCTGAAGTTCACTTTGTTTGTCTCTTTTAGAAGTCTCACCAGCCCCTCTGCTTTCCAGGTTAGACAGGTTCAGCGCTCTCAGCCTTCACTCATAACTCACACTCTATAGCCCTGGGGTTAGTCTTTTTCGCTGCAATGTTTTCTTGTAGTGTGGAGAGCAATACAGAGTGGTGTTACAAATAATAAATGGCATTTTGACACCTGCGTGAATTTCTTCTTTTTTCATTAAAGTTTCTGGTTTGAAAAGGTTCAATTGTTACTATAGCTTAGATCTCAAAAATGTAACACAGAAGTAGAAGTATTCCATGTTGATGCATGAGGTAAAAGTATTGCTGTACAATACATCTGTATAAAACATACAGACAATTTCAGAACAAAGTTGTCTTAGCCCCAACAGTATGGGCCCCTGCTTGGCACAGTGTAATTCTTCTTTATTATATCAAATAAATCATCTCAAATAAAAGTTATTAATGCACTCCAGGGACTACCAGAACTGATATGCCAAGCAGAGCTATTAATTCATTACTAAAATTAACAACTCACCAACATTTTCATAGATGCTTTGCTGTAAATATTTTCTCTGGGGAAGGTATGAAAAAAATGGCCCTGTAATTTAGAACTTAACCACAGTATTTTTCTGAATGCATTTGCAGTTTGCAGTTTAACTTGAGTTAGTAATGGAAGAAATACAAATTGAAAACAGATCCTGGTTTTCTTTAATAGAAATATGATTTAGATAGTCCATGGCATTGTAAACATGATAGAAGCCCATGTCAAAACTATCAAGCTGAGTCATCTGTGGCCAAAAATATGACTGTTCTGAAAATGAAATATTTTCCTTTTTGAAACTAGTGCTTGGATGCAGGCAACGAATATTCTCCAATCATACAAAAACTGATACACTCTAAAAGAAAATTGTTTGAAATAATACTCTGCAAAGCTAAAGGCTTTTTACCTCAAAGTGGGCTGTGTGCTTGTGTTGGCTGTCGTTCATAGCAAAGAGCTTAATCCAATATCTCTTTGGGATGCAGTCTAGTTTATTTGGTTCTTATTAAACATGAATGTAGAGGCCAGGTAGTCAACTAAGCTGACACACTAGTTTCACTCACTGCTCTTTCAGAAGGAAAAAAAACATGGAAAAACAGCAGCTTTGCCTGTTGCTGTGGTTACAGTGGTAGAAGCTATGTGTGTGGACCTCCACAGGTCTCCAGGTTTGCACAACCAGGACACTGCACTGCATTCTTTTGAACTACTGCTACACAGTGGTGAGGACCATAATTATGGCCACCCTCATTATAAAAAATACAAACCGGTACGTGTTGTTCCTTAAAAAGTGTGTGCTAATACTGTATCTGCAAGACATAAAGCTTGTGTCGAAACCTCATGCACCAATCAAGAACATAAGAACATAAGAACGTAAGAAAGTTTACAAACGAGAGGAGGCCATTTGGCCCATCTTGCTTGCTTGGTTGTTAGTAGCTTATTGATCCCAGAATCTCATCAAGCAGCTTCTTGAAGGATCCCAGGGTGTCAGTTTCAATAACATTATTGGGGAGTTGATTCCAGCCCCTCACAATTCTCTGTGTAAAAAAGTGCCTCCTATTTTTATTGATTTATTTATTTTTTTGTTTAAAATGCCAAATGGAGAAGCTCCACTGCAGGACTCTACGGCAAGGTAGGAGGCCATGGATCATTCAGATAGAATGTTTACCTTTAATAAAGCAAAGCAGAAGGAAAGTGAAAATGTAAATACACCTGTAAATAAGAGATCTAACATTTACAATAACAACTGCTTCTAATCTTGATTATCAGTTCTATTGCTTTATTGTGATTGTGCATGCTTTATATAACACTGTGCAATGTTATTAGCATGTACACTGTGTAAACCTTTGGAAAGCTGCTATTCCATATCAAGAAGGTATAGATTGAAAACTCCTCACTATAAAATCACAGGGAGTTTGTATGACACGCTGGAATACAGGGTAAATACCTAATCTGTGACTAGAAATATATAACAAAAAAAGCCTTGCGTGTTTCTTGCCCCTCCCCAAGTGTAAAACTAATCCATGTTTTTCCATGCTATCATGGAAAATCCACAATTTTCTGTTATTCCACAGCAAATGGATTCCTAGGATCCCTGATAATAACCAAATCAATACACGTATAATATTAACGTTGCTTAAATTTATGTAAACATACCTGTCTTCCGGTAAAACAATTAAAATAACTCCTAAAGATTGTGTCAACGACTTTGGCAAGGATGATTTTTACGCCGACGGTAATGTGCTATTACACTCGTAGATAGACCACTGTAGAACACATGGGAAGGTCTAAACATAAACTGAAAGCAAGGAAATGTAAACAAGATGAGGCTGAAACAGCAGGGTGATCAAACAGACAACTGTGTTTGGAGCATTTCAGCATCTTACAACTGCCAAAGAACAGCGGGAAACTTCAGATTTTGTCAAAATGTGCGTAAAAGCCGACATTCCTCTGTACAAAGTGGATCAACCGGCAGATTTCAGCAAGCACATTAGGGAGGTGGTGCCATTCCAAAGTCAGACCAATTGTAGCTGGAATGCTGCAGCTCTGTGTTGTGCATATTTACGTTGTATATCTAGGGTTTATGTCACAACTGTGTCCTCGCTAATTACCATTAAAGAAAATACTCATTATAGCTCATAATGTAATTATTAACCATAATAAACATAATACCTTAATAAGAACTAGTGATTCTGGCTTTATTATCCCTAGATGCATGATGAAAAGAGATTAACAGTTAATATTATGTATGTTTAAGTATTTCAAATCAATCATAAATGTATATTTGTTATAAGACAAAAAGAAACCTAACAATCCAAATTATTACTACATTTATTCATATTGTCAAAGGAAGAAGAATAAAAGTTGGCTTCATAGTTAAAAACATATGCATAAAGAAGAAACAAAATAAAACATTCACGGAAAAGTGATGCGCTGGAATATTCATAATGAATCCTTGATGTGCTCTCTGGTCTTAGAGTTTTGCATTAGTGAAGCAGTCTTAATAGTTCAACATGCATTGTTTGGTTGAGTCACGCATTACATATACATGAGCCAGCTTCCACGTGGCTAAGTACACATGTACAATGTTCAGCATCTAGTTGAATACACACACATTACGTACTGTGACAAAATCAAAACCATGGCTTTAGTTCAGTTACTTGTAAACACACAATATAAGTTTGTGGAAGGGTGGTGGGTAATTCACTGACACACGAGACAGAACAGTTGTACTTGGAACACCACCCAGGTGCCCAGTTTTATTTTTAGAACTTTTACGGTTTTACCCGCAGAGGGCACTGTTGTCCGTGGGCTGCTTATCAACAATGATAAAAACAGCACCACGGAAATACCAAAGCTGGTAAGTGGAATAACTGCGGGCGCACTCGCAGGTTCAAAATAATATAGAAAACAGAAGGCGAAAAGAACAAGGGAAAATAAAACAGTAATAAAACTACAAGTAAAAGGTGCTGCACTCTGCAGCGTTATCCCGGTCGCCGCTACCCGCACGACCCAGATCACCGTCCTACTCTGTCGGCTCCCTGCCTGCTTTAAACAACAGTTCGGGGTCTGCCCAAGGGTTCCCCGCTGTCACTCTCTGACTTGTTCGCCGTCGACCAGCGCTTCCGCACACACACAGCCCGTCTACAAAGGCAGAGCTGAGGAAACAGCAGAGCGTTATCTTATAGGACCAACAATCCCCCAAGACTCGCCTCCCAGCCATTCAGACAGGGGGAAAGTCCACACACCCACTTTCCCACCTCCCCGTGTCACTGCCTTGATTCACAGGAGGTTGTTGGACGACTGCCTCCCTCTTCCTGCAGCCCTGTGGACACGCCAGCAGAGTCAGCACAGATCTCTCCCTGTTATAAAGTTTGATACTTATTCTGTTGGTGCGATGTTTAAAATAAAGTCTTCTTAACAATGTTGTCCTCTCTGTGGAAGTTAGTTGTGCAGCAGCGCAGTAGCTCTGTGAAGGTTTTAGGAAAAAGCTTTCATCGTCTACCTTCTCCTGGACAGCCTTGAAGATTACAACATTGCGTCTTTTTTGAAGAACTTCAGAGTTTGATGAGCTGAGAGCAATGAGATGTTTTGAAGAAAGAGCGAATCCAGCGAGTGAATCCAAATAGTGCGAAGCCAGAGCATCCAGAGAGAAGAAGAGAGTGAAAATCCTTGTTTTGAGTTTAAATAACACAATGTATAGGGATTCCCTTCTACTGTAAACAAATTCTTGTTGGTCTTTCATTGGTTTACAGTATTTGATAGACAGTTGCGTGTCACACAAAAAGGGTGTTTTAGAAATGGAATGTATCTGCCTATTTCGTTATCAAAGGATTTTACATTTATCATTTAAACTTCCTACTCAATATAACTTTAGTTACATTCACTTGAGAAGCATGCAGATTTCAGTTTCATTCTCTATACAAAATTACGATTACAAGCATATAAAACATATCATAATATAATCAAAGGATAATATTTTAAAATAGTTATTAGTTTATAATATTCATTTAAAACACAATATTGAGAAACTTACTTAAATAACTATTAAACTTGTGTCTACAAGTTGTGTAATTAAAAACGATTCTTGTAGCATTTTAACTAACTTTTAACACAATAATGGTACAAATGCACTGTAGCTTCCCTTGGTAAGTTTTATGACACCTTAGGAGGTCAGACAATCAGATAGCATTTTGGAAGGTGAGCTTCAAAGAGTTTGTGGCCTGTGCCTTATCTAATCAGCTTTGAAGTAGATCTGGTTAAGAATGTTCAGGAATCAATGTTAACAACCCAATCACCACAGCATGTCATAGACAATAGTTTGAAATAAATATCTGGGAAGTGCTTATATTAAAAAGAATTTAACCATGAATTTTATCTATTTTAACAATAGCCATCCGGATGACAACAGGGAACTATTTTTAAAAAGTAAGTTTATTTGTTTTATTGATTAATGGTGCTGGTAAGCTTGTAACTTGCTGTGACAGAGAAAGAATGAATCTTGGTTATAAATTTCCCTCTCGACCTCTGAGGGCGCTGTATAAGGGAAACAGAGTGCCCC
Organism: Polyodon spathula; assembly: GCF_017654505.1. Classification (NCBI taxonomy): domain Eukaryota; kingdom Metazoa; phylum Chordata; class Actinopteri; order Acipenseriformes; family Polyodontidae; genus Polyodon; species Polyodon spathula. Next base: position 1,586,837 of record NC_054567.1, on the reverse strand, counting down.
GGACTGGATGGTTTGCCAGCCAGTCATTGCTTTACTGCAGTAGACGATGTGTCAGTCATGGACTGGAGGATACTTGATTGTGCTTGGGGGCGTGACTGAGGTTAATTAGGGGATGTGACAAAGCAATCTGTTCCTTTTGTAGTGTATAACAGGGGAGACCTGCTCTGACTCTCTGGGCCCATTCATTGTGGTGCAGGAAGAGGGAAGCAGCCCTCAAATATCTGCCTGTCAGTCATGGCATTGACACGGAGAGGTGGGAAAGAGGGTGTGTGGGTTTTCCCCCTCTCTGAGTGGCTGAAGGGCGGGCTTTGGGGGGTTGCTGCAGTGATAAAATGACACTGGGGTTCCCTCGGGTCTGCCCCCTCGGAGAAGAAACGAGCCAGCCAGCTGGCAGAAGGTCTGCCGCCGGACCGAGCACGGCCGGATGAAAGAAATAAAACAAAACAAATCATTAATTAAAAGGAGGAAATAAAACAACCAAAAGAGAAGAGAAAGATTTTAGAGATCGGGGAATCCCCTGGGCCGACCCTGAGTGTGTATAGGTGGAGGGAACACAGCAGTGTAAGATGGAGACCTGGTCCGTGTGGTTAGCGACGGTCGGGGTAACACTGCCGTGTGCAGCACCTTTGTGTTTTATTTTCCCTTTTTCTTTTGCCTTTTGTTCTCATTATTATTTTGAGCACTTTCTTGGGCACTGGACTCTGTACCTGAATTGGTAAACGCGTGCTCCTGTTTACTGTTGGCAGTATTCAGGCCACGGACAGCAGCGCCCTCTGTGGGTTAAAATTAATTGTTGCAAAAAGAAGTGAATTACCATTCAAGTGAATTACCCACCACCCTTCCACATAGTGGTTATGAAAGACAATCGCTAAAGGACCAAAAAGTACTGTGAGTGTTTTGTATTTGTTTGTCATTCTAATTGTACTTGTTTGTCAGTGTTAGACAGCTAACAAGATCCAGGAGCTGTCGCTAAAGACCAGCACCAAACCTAGACAACACTGCACTACTGTTCACCAACAATTGTATTTCACCACTCGCACTTAAAAGCACTCACTTTGGACTTGTGGCCCTGTTTGTGTTCTGTGTGTGTATTTGTGTATTGTTCTGTGTATTGTTTTGGGACTGAACCTAGAGAACCTTTACAGAGTAGCACACATGCTGTGTATTGCCAGTGGTTATTATTTACAGCTGTCAAGTGATTTTTGGATTATAAATAAATCATTTCATCATCACTTTGCCACACTTTGAAAGGGTAACCTTTTTTATTGTATTTATTTATTTATCAGACGCATTTATCCAAAGTGACTTACACATGTTCCATTCGAATACAAGGTTACAGTTCAAGAATAATTAAAGTGATAAACTAAAATACAACATAAAGAGACACAAGAAATGTAACAAGAACAACAATAAATACTTCATATGTTAATTGTTCCCCAATAGTACTCTTTGTGTGTCTTATAATCTGAAACAAAAACTAATTTTCAATGTGAAAAAACACAAGTTATAAAAAGGAACAAGCCATTTATATTGGAAATATCAAAAACACAGCCAAGTTTCAAGAAACCATTGAGGCAATGTGACAGAGAGCGTGAGGATCTGAGCTGCACTAAGCAGAGGTATTTGCATGCCTGTTCAGAGATGGGCCAGCTTGGAGAGAAGGGCAGAAAAGGAAGTCGGCCATCTTGGTGCAGGGCGGAATTACCATATTAGGGGACAAAATCACTGTGATCAGCTGTGTTGCATTAGACAACTGGCAGGCGTGCTGAGTCGCGCTGATCATGGGGTGGAGTCCCCTGGTATATAAGGGCTGTCATTTTGTAAGTGCGAGGCTTGTTGATGTAATACTGGAGCTAGGTTCCTGAGCTGTGTGTTTGTTTATTTGGTTATTTTTGTGCTACGTGTTTGTGTTTATTGTCAGAGTGATCCCTGACGCCAAGCAGCTGCCGCACTGCTGCCAGCACTTTTCACCTTGGACACCACACACCCTGGACAGCAGAACTGGACACTTAAGCACCTGAGCACCTGCACTTTTCATCACCCCAGGAGTGCACCCAAGGAGCTGAGAGGGACTCCGCTGTTGGGACTTATGATTCATGTTTTTGTTGCTTTGAACTGTGTTTTTTTTGTTAATAAAGTTCACCCTACCATTGTGGTAGGGTATTTGCAAATTCAGAAGTGACTCTGTGACGTCTGCTCTACACCCACACCCACTGCACCGTCACAGGCCCAGCATAAAGCAAATAGGCACAACTGTAAAACCAATGGGGGCCAAGGCTGCCCCAATTGTTTCTACTAACTTGGCTTATGTTTTTGATGCATTTGATCCACTTTCATGATATTGAGATTTGGGCTTTAAAGGGCCATCCCATGCATTGAAGGACTCCAGCTTCATTCATTCTTTTGCAAATAAGTTTTAATTATTCCAGCAGAGTGTTTATGATCAATTTTTAGCACTTTTCCAACACCACTTGAGGATATGCAGCCCCAAACTTGACTTGAACCTCCTCCAGGCTTAACTGTTGGCTTCAAGCAAGGCTCTTTATAAGTTTCAGTTGTTCATCGTCTCACATGCTGTCTCTTCGATTAGATCCAAAGCACCTTTTCTGTGTTCTTGTGCATATTTTAGCCTTTTAGTCTTGTTCTCCTTTCTTAACAGAGGTTTTCTTACTGCAGCACATCCCTTAAGTCCTGATTTGAAGAGTGACCTTCGTACTGTCGATGGATGGACGATACCTGAGCCTTCTGCAAGTTCTGTTGTCAATTCAACGCTTGTCTTCTTTCTATTCCTTAAGGATATTACCTTCAAGTATTGCTCATCCTTGTTAGACAGTGCTCCAGTTCTTGGTTTGTCAATTACAGATGATGTTTCTCTGTACTTTTTGATTATGCTTTGTATACCACACCTTGAAAATCAAGTGATGCAAACTATTTCACGTAATGTTTTTCCTCCTTTATGCAGAAACACAATTCTATGGCGAATTGAAATTTTAGCCATTTTGTTTTGCGTTAATAATTACTACTGATACATCTGTATTTTGCAGTATGAAAAGTGGACTTTTAGCTTTATGGATGTGTAGAGAGGAACGCCTGATGTTAATGATGAGGAACACCTGACTGATTTAATTGGTAAATGTGATGGATTGGCTACTACAACACTTCATATAGCTGCTCTTGTATATATTACTTTGAGTTTTTGAAGATTCTGATTAATGTGAATTAAAGATTGCTAAATGAAAAAGCTTGGTTCCTTTCCACCCAAATTAAGCTGTGTTAATAACAGTCAAAGTTGTTATAATAGTGAAAACACTAGTGGAGGCTTTGAGTAAATTGTTGATGCTCATAACATCCCTATATTGTAAATCCTGAGTGTGTCTATAAGACTTTTGCAACGCAGTGTATTTATTGTAGAAAATATAGATGTTGGCAATACAGAGATGTTTCAGTCTATTTAAACAAACTCAACATGCTTTGACCCAGGAAAAAATTAAATAGTAGAAAATACTTCTTAGATGTTGCCACCGCAAAAGAGAAAAGGCGGCAACTCCCATTAAATAAAAGTCTATTTCCCAAACGTGTCTCAATTATTCATACTTTATTCATTAAAACAAGGTAAAAACAGGTATGCTAGTGTGTTTTAACATGTTGTCTTCATCAGAGCATATTGAAAGCAGGACTCATTAAATCTATTAAATGCACCCGGTACTCATTGTCATTTAACACCATTATCCACTTACTAGAAATAGTAATCTAGCAACCAATGCATTCAATTAACATTGCATATAGTTAGCAATCTGTTTTATATTGTAGCAGCAAGTCGCTAAAGTAAGGTAAAAATGTCCATCTCCTCCTTCTCTTTCTTTTTCTTGTTCTGTCATATTTTTACAGATGCCAGGCACTATAACATGGAAATATGCTGGAGAACTACTCATTTATTTTGACATCTGTATAATTTATATTAAACTATGTGTTGATATTTTAAAATGGACTAGCCACAACCTTAAAGCAGTGAAAACTGCTATTTTTATTGAAGCGTTGGGACAGCAGGCAAATGGATGCTCTCTTATTAAATGGGTTAGGTCAGATAGACAGCTCCAGGACACACTCCCACACAGCTACATGAAAACCACGACATGAACCCAAGCTAAATGCAAGCAGCTCCTAAATAATAGAAATGAGGAAAGGAAAAGAAAATAAGAGCAGCAGAGTTTTGGATGAGCTGGAGCAGATGGATAGTAGAGGCACAGAGGCCGGCCAGGAGGGAGTTGCAGTAGTCAAGGAAGGACAGTACCAGGGCCTCAACTAGGAGCTGCGTGGCGTAGTCGGTGAGGAAGTGATGAATATAACAATGTTGCTGCGTATGTTGCTGAGGAAGAAGTGACAGGAGTGTGCCAGAGTAGAGATATGCTAAGAGTAGGAGAGACAGGGGTAGAGGGTGACACCAAGGTTCTTTGTGGGTGAGGAGGAAGAGAGGGTGGTGGATTTAAGAGAGAGAGAGAGAGAGAGAGAGAGAGAGAGAGAGAGAGAGAGAGAGAGAGAGAGAGATCAGTGGTGGGGGAGGAAGGGGGGACGAAGAAAATGAGGTCTGATTTGGAGAGGTTGAGTCTGAGATGATGCAAGTGCATCCAGTAGGAGATGGCCCGAGATGCAGGTAGAGATACAGAAGGAAATGTTGGAGTCAGAGAGGGGAAAGGAGAAAAAGGTCGATTGCACAGTGATTCATTAAAAATTATTTTGCAACCCATTTACAATATACTCTTTGCTTCTTACAGCTTTAAATCTTCTCAATTATTAAAAAAGTGAATAAAAAAAAAGAAAATCCACTGATTCAAATTGAAAGGCACCTTGTTCTAAAGATGCAAACAATGGCTGGACTCCCTGATATATTTCACTAATGATGGTATAATTTACCATCTGTGGTTAACAAGGTTATGTAATTATTGCTGTGTAATTTGAAACATTTGGTTTTGGTTTATTCTGAAGGGCAATTTAGGATAAACCTGTTGAGCAATCAAAAAGACAGATGATAAATAGGGTGTGGAAGCTGAATCCTTAACTGTACAACTAGATTTATTACTACAGCTGTCAAATGTAACAATCAATTAGCCTGAAGAGACTTTTTGGATGTGTGCTTTTACTGTGGTAGACTTTTACTTGGAAGTGCTTACCTAGAGAAATAGCTCAAGCTGCAGCCTCTGTGTCTGGTCTGTGAGTTTGACTTTTAACAGAATGTAACTGGGAAAACCTGCCGGCATAGTAGGCTTTTCTTGTGTGTAGCTTGCCATTCTTGATATCCTTCTCTACTCATACGTTAGTGTGTTTCAGAGTATTACCCATGCTTAAAAGAAATTAAATGTGCACTTTTATTGCCTGCAAAATTTTTATATCAAAGCCTTCACTTCCAATCTGTGTTTTAATAGGATGATAAATAGCAGATCTCTGGAGTGCATGTGGAGGCTGTGCTAGTCTATATCCACTCTGAATAAAGGATATATTTTGGAAACACTTTAAAGGACAGTTTACATATACAGTGTGGAGATCAAGATGCACAGCATCAATGAAAAATGCTGTGTGCGTGCCCTTTACCCAGAAGTATAGGATATTTGGGACATACTCTTTGTAACACACTGGGATAGCTCATAAAACATCTAGCTTCTCTTGGGGGTCAGCAAATAGATTTTCATTTTAAAAACACAAATCTGGTACTACACTGAAGGTTAAAGAAATCTCTGTTTGCAGTTTTCCACTTTTTGATAATTTCATCTGGAGAGTAACATTTTCCCCACCCCCTCAGGGTCTTTTTTCTGTCAGTAACCAATGAGCTGCTTCCTCTAATGACTGACATGCTTTGAAGCCAGTAAGATGGTTCACCCTAAAGAGAGTACTGAGGTGAAATGAACTTGGAGGTGCAAGTGTAACAGATTTCCAGGAAGGCAAGGCTAGTGTAGTTGCATGTGTGGTCATGTTTTAGAATTAAAATACACGTTTGTGACATCATGTTTCATTTGCACATTGAAGACCTGTATACAGTAGTTAATATACATTATTGACAGGTAAGAGTCCTGAAGGTAATTTCACTTTATTATCCAGGTATCATTTCCAAACTGTGCCGCAGGTATGACCACAGAAGACAGATTGCTGGGTTGGTGGTATCACTAGATTAGGCAGCAGAGCCCAAGCAAGGTGACCAATGTATTCCTATGCGTGCTAAAATGCCGGTTTTCCACTCTTTGCGCAATAACCACTAAATGGTCAGTTCAGGTTCAGTATAAATAAACTGACATTTCTGGAAAGCAAGATCACTTATAATTTATTCTTGCCTCAGACCCTTCAATAAAGAAAACAGTGTTTCCAAGGAACCCAATCTACTCCCTTTATGTGCTGGCCTCTGTGACTGCTGACCTGCAAAGAGATGGAAACGTATTGGACTGGACTCCATCAAGTAGGGTTTGGTCATCTACATCAGTACCTGCAATCAGTCTTGGCCATCTTTAAGATTAATCAGTGCCAGATAAATAAAACCAATGTAAATAAGCATTGCCCTTTTGTAATTGGGACCCTGTGCTGTAATTTAAGACCTTTCCACCAGCATTGTAATGCAACCTCATTCTAATCAACTACTCTTCTGTGCATTTCTGCTTAATCTTTGGAGAAGCAATTGCACCTCCCTTGAGAAAAGAAGGGAAGGGAAATAATATGTCATTTCTACTACCAGATGATGACTGATCATAAATTCCTTATTTAGAGCCAATTTTCTTTAGGTTGGGAAGAGTGTTTCCTACTCACTCAAAATAATTAGTTACAGTGTTCTTCCCACCATGTTAAACTATTGTAGCTGTTGAGGGTTACAGTATGTTATAGTACCTGAGGCAATAGCCATGCATCTTGGATGCTAACTTGGATTTCATTGTAGTTTGAAAGGTGCTCACACTTCATGCATTAGTGCAATTCAAAATTGTACACTTTTGTTTCTTTGTGAGGGTAACACGGGGTGGAATAATACAGCTTGTATTTTTGAACATTATAAGTGCCTGAGGTCACCCTCCCAAACCACAATGGTTTCTACTGCAGAGAAGTCCCAGTGATCCTGGTATAAAACAGAGCAGATCATTGCTGTGTCGAGCGCTATGTGCTGGGTGCTTCTTTGGTGGTCTTAACCCATTGCCACATCACACAAAACTGCTCCTTGAATGGACATCAGGACGGCCAGGCTGAGCTGTGAAAGCCAGAAGGTCAAGAAAGGGGTTGAGAAAGGAAGGGTTTCCTTTGAGTTCAGCCAGGGTGGGATTTGCAAGAGCAATGACAACAAACCCTGCTTTTTCCTATAAACTAGTAAGCTTCAGCTATACATGTACAGAAGGACCTCTGGGATCAGACCAAAGGGTCTGCTGGTAACCATGAAAAAACAGACACAGAGATGAGTTGCAGACGAATGGTCTTGACACAAACCCACTGCATGTACATGTCTGAGGTGAGGTGGTCCAACATTGGTGGTTTTTATGCAGCATGGTTGAGTTCCTCAAGCCTGTTGAGATTGTAACTTTGAATTGTTGGATAGACAAGGTCCAACATCAGCACATCTTGTGAGTATACTCTTTGTTTTAAACCATCGGGTCTATTGTAATATTCTAGACAGCAGTGATCTAAATAGCACCAACTTTTTAATCTAATATTCAGTGTTTTTCTACATGGTTGATATATTGTCTCCCTTGGTAACTTCTTAATATAATAAAAACAAGGGAACGCGTATGGTTTAAGAGTTTTAGGGCAGCAGTATTTAGTCATTCAAATAACAGCAGCCTCCAGGAAACTAGATGATCTTTGAAATCGACTCATACATCACAATGTCTCCCACACGGGACGTCTTTAAAGTGAGTGATAAGTCAAAGAAACAAATTACCAAAGGTTCTTTCACATCCCATTATTAGTCATTGGAACTCTGAGTCAGATCCAGCTATCCAGTGCATTTAAATAATTTAAGAACTGTTTTAAACTGTCCCGTTGCCAACAATACATGGACTGCAGATGTGTGACATCATGGCCACTTAGGACATGAACCCAACAGTGGTGGCAATGGATGAGTGTCTTTGCGATATAGGGAGAGAATTTCAAGGCATTGGAACACCAGGTCATTTATATAGGGACAGAATCGCAAAGCCTTTTTTTCTGGCAACAGTTGAAGAAACTAGTTGGAGAAGACATCTTCAGGCATTTTTCACCAAGATGCTGAAATCAATAATATTTTGACTGCATTTCTCAAACTTTGCACAAATTGCTTGAAATTGTCACTTACAATATGTTGCTCCCCAAGTTACCTGAAAGTTTCCTGGCGTATCATTGCCTTTCTAGACAAAATAAAACTATAAGACGTAACACAGAATTTGGAACAAGTTGCACTTTGATAAACATGGACTGTGTCTTTTTAAGCAATAAAGTGGTACATGTGTGATTTTTGTAGTGTTATGCAACTTGCATTTACTTCAACCATGTTTGCATTTCTTTTAAAATATTGTTTCTGACAGTAGACAGTAATCACTCACTTTAAAGGCATCCCATGTGGGAGGCATTGTGATGTATGAGTCGAATACATTCAGTAAAGTGAGTTCTGAATGCATTCAATAAACTTAGAGTTCAGTGAAGAGGCAATAGAGAATGCATTTTACGTAACACATTCAAAGCACTTGTTATAATATACCACACCAAGAGGCTGCAACAATGTTGGAGTTCAAGAAAACTGAAATTTAGCACAAGACAATGGACTCTATTTATCAGGGTCTTTTCATCTTGGTACATCTGCCAAGCTGCACCTATTTGGTAAAGAAACAAAAAACTGGGAACTACTACTTACTTAAACTTTGAATGCAATGCTGTGTCTCCACTTGTCTTGTAGTTTAATGTATCCTACAGAAACTTTGCGTGACTACTCCTGAGAGATACTTCAGGGTCTTCGCTGCTTACTTTTATATACATCTCGATTTGTTCTAACAGTCTCTGCAGGGTGAATGGCTTGAATTCCTTTTATCCCTTCAGTGAGTTGAGTCTGGTTAAGGTTTGAGGCAACACAGAATCTGGAAAGTGAACTTCCATAAGTTTCTGACATACTCAATCTGTCATTCATTGCTAGATTGCATCTATGGCAAACAAGAGAGCTGGAAACAATGCAAGCGATTCCCATGCTAAGATAAAGGTAGACCTGACACAGCTGCATTGCATGTCTGATTGAGACAAGTGGTTCGGAAACTATACAACTAATATATTTGAGCTATGTATGTAACATTTACCCCAGACCCCAATTGAAACTAACTTCCCAGTATGTAAAGATGCTTGCCTCCATTCACTGCTCCTCTGTCTGTTCCTCGAGTGCCAGTGTAGTTGTACATTGTTCGCCAATGATTAGGTGTACATTTGTCATAAGTGACCAAATTGAGCACTGCACTTTTTCACTTTTCATTGATTGATTTGCACTATTTATTATAATTTTGCTGTAATTTATTTGGTTGTTTTATTTTATATTACTATGTTCAGTTTTTGCCTTGCGTGTTTTATTATTTTGTTGAATTATTATTTTATTATTTTGTTTATTATCTTGTTGAATTAATTATTACAAACTGCCTATAAAAAGGTGTGTTGTCAGCACAGTGCAGGCAGAGAGCAGGACAGACTGTTGCTGGAGGACCCAGACCAGGAAGTGGATGAGAGGAACATTGGACCAAGAGATCAAGGGAAGTTATAACCAAGTAGTAATGCTTTTGTTTGAGTGGTGAACCCTGTCTAGCTTGCAGATAAGTGCACAGAGCTAGAATAATTTTGTTCAGTGTGTGATTGGAAACCATTTTATTTGACAGTACAACACATACATGGACTTTACTACTATATAGGAGTTATGAAGTGTGTCAAATAACATTATACTGATGGTACATAATCATTGTGGTGATCTGTATACAAGACAAGATGCTGGAGTATCATTAGAAACTTAATTGTGATACAATATGTTGCAATGCAATTACACTGATGGAGGCTTTGTTTGTTATTTTTGCTTACAGCAGGTACCTAGGGTTTTGGCCTAACCTCTTGTTGGACAGTGACCAGCGAGACAGCATTCAGGACTGGGAGAAGCCGGCACCGGGTTTTGACAGGACCTCTCTGTGGGGCTAATTTATAGCGAAGAGGGCAAAGGCCAAATTCCACCAGGAGTGATACTACAAACTGGGACCCAAGGAATAGAAAGTATCTTTCTGTGCTGAGGCCTCCCTTCTCATGGTCGAGAAGCACTGGGACTCACCCTGCCTATTTGCACAATTGAACTTGTTTTTAGAATTTAGTAAGTATTGTTATTGTGGTCCTTGGATGCTTATCTTGGGGGGGAGGGAGGGGGCGTTCTGTACTTGTTTCTACTGCATCACTCCTAAGGCCATAGCTTAACTTCAATAACAGAAGCACCTCCCTTGCTGGTGCTTTAAACCTAGTAAAGTATTTTTGGCACAAGCAAAACATTTCCACTCCTAACCTACGACTTCACTCTTGTTGGCGCGTGCCGTTCCCTTACATTGTCAGGGCTGGAAAACTTCCAGGACTTTCCATTTCTGTTGGATTCACGCCTGAGATAAAACCAGGAGAAGCCGAACAGACAGAGGCTCGGTCTTTAAATACCACCAACAAGAGAATTCAAATTACACAAAATACCAGATTATGCTGAAGAGGCCAAAAAATGTTCCATGGAAAAAAAATTACTAGAAAAAAGTCAAATTCCATTCCTCCTCACATGTGTCATACAGGCTTAATATGCCATGCAGCACTTTAAATCCCTAAGCTAAAGATAATGTAGCCTTTATCAAAATATTTGTGTGCAATTTGATATTTAACATGTTTCTAAGAACCTTGTTTTCTGTGTTTTCCTAGAAAGTGTCCACATGTGAGTATGGGATGGTTCTCAGGATTTCAATCATGGGCAACCTCAATTATGTGGTATGGCTAGAAAAAAAAACTTAGGATTTACCATGACATTAAGCAAGCAACTTCAAAGATGCAGTTTTCTTAATAGGAAACATTCTGTATGCCTGTCACAAACACAAGGGTTATATTTCATGGGTACCATCAGTGCACCTGCACAATTACACCCAGCTCTCATTTTAGTAGCATAGTTACTAATCTGTGCTGGGAGCCTCTGCACAAGTCATGGGAATTAACTGTACAGCAGACATGTCTATCTGTAGAAAATGAATCAAATTGTCAAAGACACTGAGAAAGACTTCTAATCAAACTGTTGGTCACTGAATTGATCCACTTTCTTTCAGTATTTCTAAACTTCGCACCGTTGAGTATTCAATAGCTCTGGATGATTATAATCTTGAACATAGTTGACTTTACATGATACGCAACTAAGTAACACTGATGAAAAAGATATCATAGTATTCACTTCTAATGAATTAACAAAAGCATGCATTGAAGCATTTGTCTCCTGATTTTTTTTGAGTTTTACCACAAAGTTTGATAAAAACGCCATTGATAACAAGATGTTATGTCTGAAAGAACTCTGTGGTTGTAAATGTGTACATTCACCAAATGACCATTTTGCACCTCTTATATCTTACTCACACTACCTATCTAATGCAAGACCCATGCATGCTGAACACGGGATTACTATTCACGATCGTGTTTTCAATAATCATGCAATACTAACTTGCTTTGAATTGAGTATTATTCTTTAGCAGGCACACTGCTTTATTTAGCTCAGAATCACCTGCCTCTATTGAGCCAGTCTAAATGCCATTGCTTTAGTTCTGGAATGCTACTGACCTTTTGTTAAATACTTAGTGAAGTCACTGCAAAATGTTGGAATGACTTCTCCAATCTAAATAAAAAGCTGACCTTCACTCTAAATGGGAATGCATTAATTACCACTCTTAGACATCATTTGCTATGAATAACTCTGGCACTTGCTGTTGTCGCAATGTAAATGCACATGTGCATTAAATTATGCTTTGGAACACATCTTAGGAACAAAAATGGATTACATTCCGGCCAATTAGTATGACCTGAAAACCCTAAATACTGCACACTGTCTTTGTTATTGTGTCTTACTTATTAGGCTGAAGTGTGTACAGAATCAGACAGTATTATAATTTTCAAACTGACAGATGCATTCCAGAGTCAGAGGGGTTAAGCACCGTGTGTGAGAGATACAGAGCGAGAAGATAACCAGAAAATACAGACCTAACTGAAAAGAAAATCAGTTTAAAAAGCCTGAACCAGGCAACAAGCTTCAGTTTGATGAAGCCCAAAGCATAAACCCTTTCCCTGTGTTGGGCTTGCACAATGCTGCTTCCATTGGGGAAAGAGTCTGTGTTCTTTAAGGATAGCTAGAGCTGACCAATAGGAGAAACCGGATCTAAATACGGACAGCATTCAATAATGAAATAATCAGCTGCCACAGTGGCACACAGGTATACTTGCGGTGTGTTTTTTGCTGGTATGATCATGCTCCATTGTCCATGTGCTGACTGTCAAGCAGCAGGGAGAAGGGGTTTGTGAAACTTCAAGAGTTTCTTTTTATTGTGTGAACTTTCACAAAGGCACAGCCCTCTAAGGGCATGTGTGTTGTTTCAATTAACTGATGGCAATTACCTTATAATCCAGACCTGTTGCATAAACATCCCCACTGCAAAGCTGCAGTAGACTGTTTCTGCTTTACGTTGGTACAGCGTGGAACTGTTAAGCCATGAATCAGTAACACCTGGGCCTGCCGTGAGATGCTGTTCACAGATTCCTTTTTAATGATTGATTTGATGTGACAGACAATTATAATGCCATGGAGTGCAGTCTCTATACATTCACGCTATGTGTCCCATATCTACAAAGTTTCAGAGAAATGTCACATATGCTTGGGGTATACAATGCAAGCAATACCTGCATTGCTGACACCTTACAATTCCTTTAGGGGCTGCTACTAATGGGTCATAAATTACATCTAGTAAATGTTAATGAATATAGAAAACAGTGTGCGTGCGCGTGGTGAGGGGCTTTTAAAAGAATAATACAATTTTTCCCACAACTCTTTCCAATGCTAATGTAAAACCAGTTTTTGTCAGCACCACTCACACCAAAATAAGTTGTTTCAGGATCAGTGTGGTTGACCTACAGCACAGGAAGTTGCAAGCTACCAGGAAGCAGCAATAAACTAAAAAGGGAAAAACAAAAACCAGCATATTAGTGATAATGCTGCTGACGCTCCCAAGAGCAATACAAATGTATTTCAGACTCCTGCCTCCAAGAGCCAATGGGAATGTATTTCAGATTTCTGGCTACCAAGAGCCAATGGGAATGTATTTTAGACTCCTGGCTACCAAGCCTGAGGCTCAGCAATAGTTAACTTCATATCCTTTCTGCTTTTTAAATGGAGAAAGGTTGAACCCCATGTAAAGATGTGGTAGTGATTATACTTGAAAAGGTTGGGAAATTACATTTTTTACAGATGATTCATGTCAAATATGGGGGCTTTCCTGCTCACCACAAAAAGAGGGAAAAGAAAATGAACGCAATGTGACAGCATTAGAGCTGTCCGGTGGGATTTGTAATCAAGACAGTTCATTCAGTGCGTTTAACCCAGATCCTGCAATTATTTGCTCTCTGTTTTCATTCCACCACATTTCCTCGATTTCACATATTCTAATACAGTTCAAACAACCTTCTGTCAAAGAAAGCTTTATGACCCTCAACTTCAAGCCTCTCACTTCTGGTAAGAAAATATTTTAAAACAACTCTTCAAAAAAAAAAAAAAAGTTATCCAAAGCTGAACTTCTGTGAAACAGTAAAGTTTTTTATTTTGTTTGTTTTTTTGAAAAACAAGAGTGTAACGCATACGTAGAAAGCAAAGATACAAAATAAGTATCTAAATCAATAATGAACAGGCGCTGGAAACTGCTGAACTGGTGACCTGGCTGCTGCTACTCTGAGCTACCAGTATCAGTACCAGACAAATGGAAAAATGAACAAAGTACTTATTTTAAAATCGCAAAAATAGAAACTTCAACTACAGCACAGCAATATGGCCACCCCTGTGTGCTGTACATTAACAGCCATCTTTTTGTAGATAGCCACAATACTGTATGTATAGTGGAAGTACTGCCCATTTCCACTGTATCTTTGCAAATTTCCCATGCCTTTCCCATGGTTATACTAGCCATCGACCATACATACCTCTTTATTATACCTCTCTGGACTTTGTTTGCCTATGCCTTAATTGCATTTACAATTTTGAGATAGATAGATAAATAAAACACTTTTTACTTAACCAAATAAAGAATGTGTTAAAAGCCAAGTAAACTGTCTAAAATAATTTAAAACACAAGAAAACAAATCATACATTACTCAGGTGAACCGAAACAAGCAGTCTCCTTCCTGACTCGTTCACCCAACTGAATACCAAATAAAACAACAGAAAAGATAAAAGCATTTAGAAATAGGGCAGATCAGCACACAAATAAACAAAGCGGGAGAGAGATATCTTTATCTTTCCATTCACAGTAGCAGCAGGGAGACCAGAAGCAAACCAACAGCAAACAGCAGTCTTGATTCACTAAATGAAACTGCCGTGTATTATATAGAGGTGCGCAAACTGATACGAACGCCTGGCAATAATTAGATTATTGGTAGTGATTACTAAAATGGTCTCACCGGCTACATATAAATAGAATATATGGACTTGACTAAATTAGCACACAGTAATGTGTCTCAAGTTGGTTTTGAGCCGTAATGCATGAGTGGTGCTGCCACAACTCCGCTGCTAGCTCAAAACCAACCAGAGACATATTATTGTGTGCTAATATATTCTGACCCATAGTGTTAATTTATATATTCTATGTTTCTTTCCTTCGTTCTTAATCTGTTTCTGTTTGGCTGAGATAGATTTTTTGTTTGTTTCTGTAAACTGTGAAGTGCTTCTGTAGAAAATGCTGCATTCACAGTTGTGTCTTTGCAACGCTGTTAAGAACGGTTCAAAGCTTCCCCACATTGTCTAGATGAAGACATTTCTGAGTCAACAAAAACTCCTAGGTCTTTTTCATAGAGTCCTTCTTTAATTTCTGCATCTCCCATATGATATTTATAATGCACATTTTTATTTCCTGCGTGCAGTACCTTATCTCCCAATTTCAGTCGTCTCCAATTTTTTTACACCGGTTTTTTCCCCAATTTAGTTTGTCCAATTCTTACCTGTATCCTCGGCCCACCGCTGGTGTCAGGATTATTGCCCACATTGTCAAACAGGTAACACAGCAGTAACAATCCGTGATGTGGTAATGAACAGAAAAGCCAGAGCACTTGCTGAGTTTGTTAGAGCACTTGTTTTTTGTTTTTGTTTTTTTTTTAATTGCTGTTCCTGCTGTGATTTACAGATCTCAACCTCGCCTGGCCAGAGTGGTTAGTTATGGCCAACCCCCCCCCATGATGAAAGCACAGTCAAAAACATGGCCTTCATTTCCTGGAGGCTGGATTGACGCCAGCCAAGGCAACGGCTGATTAGGCATGAAGGTGAAGGGTGCTTAGAATCACCTTATTACAATTTTAGGGAGCCACAAAACACTGACCCTGGCCACGTACAACTGCAGGTCTCTTTCGGGTGAAGCAAGACTTCAAGAGTTGGAAGAAGAACTTGGAAGATCAAGTGGGACATTGTTGGACTAAGTGAAATGGCAAATAGACAAAGGACTACTAGAACTTAAGAGTTCTTCTCTTCTACTGAGGCACTACAGATGGACAAACAAGAGGCACTGGATTCAATGTCCATAAGAGATTCAACAATTTTGTATGTATAAATGTTATTGTGTGTGTATATATATATATGGACTGGGATTATAATGTCCGTAGCTGCAGGCAGCCCTTTGACCCTATTTGCCCATTATGCTATTCTACTAGCAATTTCACTCTTGTTATAAGGAGGAACACAAATAACAAGACTACTATGGCTCCCAAACACAGCGTTATAATGGAGGAACATGGAAATACAAAGTGCAGTATAAATATTCCTTTAAGACAATTTATGAAACAGTTTGCATTGTCTTAAACTGACAAATAAATACAAAGGGCGTATGTTAATGTATTACTAAAAACAAGAGCAGTTTATGCTGTTATTTTGAGTGATGTTATACAGATCTCATACACAAATAGCAGTTTGCAGGTGTTTTGAAAAGCAAACACACACACACACATCACCCCAATAAAGATTTGCTGTAAAACTTTTAAAGCCTGGTACTTCTTGGTGTAGATTATTACTTAGCCAAAAAATATGTTGAAAACATAAGGCATTTGTTTAACTTGAGCGCCATCTCATGGACAAAGAAACCATTGCGTCCTCGTAGATGCAAAGGCAAAGGCCACACAAGTACAGATAGCAGTAACACAAGGTCTCTTTCCATTTCATTGTATTTCACTGAAACCCTTGAACCCAACACTAGCACTTTTGTATCTGGGGAATGCAATGCTGCATGTCGTAGAATATAAGGTAGCTTCATTACATACTGTAAAAGAAACTTAAATACAATTACACACTTTTTGACGAGACTCTGTTCAAAACTGTAATATCAGCACTGGAATATTGCCTACCAGGGCCTGGCTGTGAACTGGCAATGCTGCTACTGTTAAAACAACATGAATAATATTAATCACTCAACACACAGCTATCCATTGAGTCACTGAAAACAGAAAGCAATGCAACTATTGTAACAGACAGTGTGTGTGTCTGCCGTTATGGATTCAAGAGGCCCTGGCTCTTTTACATAGTGGCTTCCACACTTGCTGGCAGGTTTGCACTCAGTCTCAGTCCTGTTAAACTCGAAACTGCTTATAATGCTTGTGCCCTCCCCAACTGCTAGTAATGTCCACAGCATTGTCATGTAGCTCTTTGTACTCTACGGTGGCAGGGGGCTTAGTAAATTCCACTGGATAGCATCTCAATGTATTTAACTGTAATTTATTGCAACAGTAGACTACACCAAACGTGCTTCAATACTCTGGAACACTTTAAATTAATTCATTAAAATGAGAGCTTTCCCTCATCTCCTGAGGGTGTGATTAATCATCTTCAGCTTTCCTTTTATATTTATCACTCTTGCTCACTTTAATGTTACTTTGCATTCTAGACGCATTTTGCATTTTCTGGCAGCTGGCTTGGAATCTGAAGGAATTCCTTCAGACAATATTGTTTTCTTTGGCATCACAAATGAATATTTAATGCAACACATTTCCATTGTGCAGTCATTACAAAGGCAAATCAGTACCGAGGGGCTTGTGTGGCTTCGATAATAAATAAAAAGCCCAAACATTGTTTTATTTTACAAAATGTTTAAAGATGTCCTGTTTGCTTTGGCATTACAATTTAATACAATGTGTTAAAAAAAACAATGTAAATGAGAAATAAACACTTATGAAAAAATACTATATCAATGGTTTAAAGTCTGGATACCAAACATAATGTTCGGTTCATCTGTATGTCAGTGGTGTAGAAAAATTATTGGAGGTTGTCAAGCAGCACAACAGGAAAATGAAAGGAGATGTCAGGAGTAAGTATAACTAGTATGTCATTTCTACACATTCCCCAGTGATAGGGAAAACAAGATCCCTATCACCTAATCCGATGTATTTAAAATTCAGACAGGCACCCTGATCTAACACCCTTAGCATTTTTGAATAAAGGTTATCAGATAGTTTTTCCTAAAGGATTTGGGGGTGCTGAATCCATTTCTGCTGTCTTAAGCTGTATCTGTCAAGCAAACAAAATGGTCACCAGAAAACAGGACGAGAGCTAATTTTGCATAATACTGTTATGGTAAAACTTTTCAAACACTGTTTTCCCCATGATCTGGGGGCGCTGAATTCATGTTTCATGTCTATTAAATCCTAGGGCAAAGTTTTGACCTTCAAACTGCACCCAGACTAAATGGCCACCAAAAAGGAGGAGCAGCACCATTATTCCAAGATGACAATGCTATGTAATTTGTTGAGAGCTACTTTATTATACGGTACCTTTGATGATTAATCCTTAATAAAGATGCAGTTATACAGGCTTATCTAGAATTTGTTTTTCAAACTTAATGAAGTTATGAAAAGTTAAAGGTTAGCTACAAGGCATTAACAGAAATGACAAAACTTTAGAAGATATATCTAGTTACAGTATCATACTCTTTAATCGACATTAAGAAATTAGACCTTGCTCATAAAAAGAAAAATCCAACTGTTCTCTTCAATACTGCGTTGTCACGAAATATTCTTAACCCTATATGGAGAAAATAAAGTACACATGTCAAGTGGAGGTAACAAGACAGTGAGATCATTTAAGACATTTAACTTCTGTTCAGTCAACATCCAGTACACAGTTCCTCAATCATTGCTGCAAGTGCCACTGGTGGCTCTGCATTTGTAACTGCTGTACATAGGGATTGGAGGTAGAGACATGAGGATGGGCAAAAGTGAGGTCTCTTCCAGTCTCCACCCCATGGTCTCAGGACACGGCAGCTCTGGGTCTTGCATGTGTGCTTGTCCAGCACAGCTTGTTCAAATGGTAGTTGCTCCACCAATGGCATGAATTGAGACATGCTTCCTCTTTTTGGCTGTCCCAGCCTTGAGACAAAGTTTGGAACATGACATCTTGTGAAAATTAGTCAAAAGCAACACCAGGACATCAGTATCCTGTGCAGCTACTACAGTGCTTGTTGCCTGACTCTCTATACAGTGGACAATAATCCTTGCATCAGCCTCCTCATGCCAGGCGTCTAATTTCTCAGTGTCTACAGGTCAGATGATTCCACCCTCTCTTCATTACTGAAACCACCAGCAGCTACAACTGTCTTGTTGTTTGGTGCTTGCAACATCAATTGCTGCGAAAGGAATCTGGCCAAGTCTGTTTTATTTTCTGTATGTGCCAGAAAGTTCCCCCACTTAGATGTCAGAGGAACATCCCTACTCTCAATCAACCTTCTGATTGCCCCTGAGCCCTTACCATGCATTTTAATGGTTCTGCTATTGATTGAAGCCTCATAGTATCTGTAAAATAATACATCAGTATTCCACATTGTAGAACATTCCAACAAACACATCAGCAAGGTCCCCAAACGTAGTAGCTCTCTGGGGCTTCCTAATGGCAAACACTAGTGCCTGCCTATCAATGAAAAGTGATGCTTCCTGAAACAGAATTGCTTTTGACCCTGAGCATGGCTACTTTCTACCTGAGTCTGTGGGACTGGCGAGAGTTCATGTGTCAGTATATCAGAGAGGTTGACATCTCGTCCAGCTTTGCAGGCAGTGATAAGACGCTGCAGGACTTTTCTGTCTGCTTTGATAGACCTCTCAATGTCAGTGCATGGATTTTTATGTCCCTCCTCAAACAATGAAGATAATGTCAGAGGCTTGTTCTTGGGCAGGGGATCTCTAAAGTTGGCCTTTCTCTCAACACAAAGCAGAAGGCTCTTCTCGATGAAAGTGTTCAGCTGCTCCTGACCTTTCTGTTGAGCTTCTAACAGATCCTATTCAATCTGCTTTGTGGCAAGGTCTTTGGTTCCAATGTTTTACAAGTCTTGGGGCACTTCATTGGAGTACAGGTTGTCAGAAGGTTGTCTTCATCTGGCTGTCTTCTTTCTGTCTGCCTTTGGTAGATTCTTTGTGCAGGAAGGCATCATCTGACCCTAGGCCATACACATCATGTTTCATTGGTGAGATGAGACCTAAGATTGTAGGAAAGTGCCCATCCTCTCAGAGCTGAGGATGTCTTTGTAATGGTAATAATGACACCTCCCTACTTTCTAGTACCATTCAACCATTCCTGACTCTGGCCAGGATCTTCACTTCTGGAGGAAGCCTGTGCATCTCATTCACGTAAAGTGTTTCACAACGGGCATGGTTTGTGTGATTGTACCGCATGAAGAAGGGAAGCATGGACTGGAACACGTAAATGGAGTTCCCAAATACCATCTCTCTGATCATGAGTGAACAGGAGAAGAATCTCTACCATTTGCATGTAGTTCCACAGAATTTGAAACTAGCATTGTCATTGGATGCTACAAAAGCTTCCATGACATCTCTGAACTCTTTGGTAGCAAGCAGGCAGAGCATGTCTTCAAGATCATTGCTGTCTGATTTGTCCTCTATCTCTTTCTTCAGGTTGTGGTTCTCATTCTCAATGTGGTTGAGCAGCTGTGGAATAACAATTCTCCACATGAACTGTAGGGGCAGTTTGTGTGCTCCCATTCCTCTGGCATAGAGCTTGGCAGCCATCACCTGTTCTGCTGTTCCAAGCCTAAGACTATTTGAGTAGTTACAAACATCTTTAATAAAATACTTACTTTCCTAACTCACAAACCACAAAAAACACATGTTAAGAATGGTGATGTTTGCTCTATTTATTTATAAAATAATGCAGCCACACATATTCCCCCTGCACATATCCTTTGGTCCATTTATGTCTTTGTTTTATTATATTTATTTACATTATGTAGGGTTTCAATATTAATGTTGTATATATAATATTATGTTTCGCAAAAGTTCTTAGGGTGTATATTTCAATTATACTAAAACAATTTGTGTTATTTATTAAATTATTGATATTAAAGGAACATTGGGTTGTTTTATAAGAGGAACTTAAAATAATGTACTTCAAAACATGAATGAAAACGAAAGTTAAATTAAATTGCCAATTAATATACAGTCTCTTTATTGATTTTGCACTTTTTTTGGCTTGTTTTGATTTTTTTTAATCACTGCTCTTGCAAGAAGTACTTGTTATTTTTTTACAGACTAGCCCCAGGCAGGTTCCCATTCACCAATAGAGAAAAGTGAAGCTCTACTTTATGTAGTGGCCTGAGGCCCATACTGGCCGTGGGTCGGTTTCAGTCATGGTTCAATAGACTACATCACCCAGGAGCGCTGGACCCGACACTCGTGACTCAGTCATGACATTGTTTTTTTTTTTTTTTTTTTTTTTACCTCATTCAGCTGAGACATAATAGCAATACAGTGGAAAGAGAAGATGTAATTATAAAAATCACTCAGAAGCAGGGAAATACAAACATATGGGGAAAGGGAAACCAGAGAGGAAGAAACTAACATTAATAGACAAAGGTTATGACATACAGCATTAAATCAGCATTTACACATGTCTGGGAGTCATGAGAATGGGTTATGTAGTAAACAAAAAGCAGTGGAACATATATTCAGGAAATGCAACACATATAATCAACAAAGAAACAGATTCAACAGGACGTTAGGGATATAGAAGTCAAAGTAGCATCAGTAAATTATATTCTGAAGGTAGAAAGAGAGAAAAACAGAGAAAGAGAAATGTATATTACAATTCATAAAAAGCAAGCGAAATGGGAGAAGCTATAAGGAAAGAACTATAGTAGATACACATATATACAGTTAGAGGATGCGCATCATCTCCATCTCCTTAAACGGAAGAAGACATCTCGTGAGATCGCAGATAAAACTCAAATGTAAAGTTGTTGCTGCTGAAATGATCAGGGGAAAACATTGCTTCGAGAGCCCTGTAGTAATATCAGCTGCTTATTACAACAGAACTCTGCATGCAAATAAGTCGTTTGAACGCAGAGCTATTGCTTGCTGTGTTGTTTGGAGCATAAAAACCATAACAAAGTCAGTACAGTCGGGTGCATATAAATGGCTGCTTTAATCAAGCTTTGCAGAATAAAGCGAAATTTGTTCATGTTAGCAAACGTAAGTTATGATTTGTGTAAAAGCACGTTTGACTGAAAACTGAAGAGCAGCATGTAAAAAGGACTAGATTGTATACATCTAGAACACATATATAAAAAAAAAAAGTTTCCTCTGAGTTCAGTAACTACCACCAGCTCGGAAAGGAACACACGTGCATATTCTAGCAGGTGCTTTCCACATAACTGCACCCTGCACACACCAGTGATGTGTAATGGAATCACAATAACAATCAGCTGGAAACACCACAATTACTACAATTTAACAACCATGAGTAATAGGAACACTTCCAAGGGTTTCTTCACAGGCGTTACAGTGTAAACCCTCCCCGACAACGGACAGGGGTACTAAACTTGCGAGTGTAATGCAACCAGTGTCTGTGTCAACTGCTGTGGTGTAGAACGAGCAGACCTGCACATGTCATAAGAACATAAGAACATAAGAAAGTTTACAAACGAGAGGAGGCCATTCGGCCCATCTTGCTCGATTGGTTGTTAGTAGCTTATTGATCCCAGAATCTCATCAAGCAGCTTCTTGAAGGATCCCAGGGTGTCAGCTTCAACAACATTACTGGGGAGTTGATTCCAGACCCTCACAATTCTCTGTGTAAAAAAGTGCCTCCTATTTTCTGTTCTGAATGCCCCTTTGTCTAATCTCCATTTGTGACCCCTGGTCCTTGTTTCTTTTTTCAGGCTGAAAAAGTCCTTTGGGTCGACACTGTCAATACCTATTAGAAATTTGAATGCTTGAATTAGGTTGCCACGTAGTCTTCTTTGTTCAAGACTGAACAGATGCAATTCTTTTAGCCTGTCTGCATATGACATGCCTTTTAAGACCTGGAATAATTCTGGTCGCTCTTCTTTGCACTCATTCTAGAGCAGCAATATCTTTTTTATAGCGAGGTGACCAGAACTGCACACAATATTCAAGATGAGGTCTTACTAGTGCATTGTACAGTTTTAACATTACTTCCCTTGATTTAAATTCAACACTTTTCACAATGTATCCAAGCATCTTGTTAGCCTTTTTTATACTTCCCCACATTGTCTAGATGAAGACATTTAGACAATGTGGGGAAGCTATAAAAAAGGCTAACAAGATGCTAGGATACATTGTGAAAAGTGCATGTCATATGCAGACAGGCTAAAAGAATTGAATCTGTTCAGTCTTGAACAAAGAAGACTACGTGGCAACCTAATTCAAGCATTCAAATTTCTAATAGGTATTGACAGTGTCGACCCAAAGGACTTTTTCAGCCTGAAAAAAGAAACAAGGACCAGGGGTCACAAATGGAGATTAGACAAAGGGGCATTCAGAACAGAAAATAGGAGGCACTTTTTTACACAGAGAATTGTGAGGGTCTGGAATCAACTCCCCAGTAATGTTGTTGAAGCTGACACCCTGGGATCCTTCAAGAAGCTGCTTGATGAGATTCTGGGATCAATAAGCTACTAACAACCAATCGAGCAAGATGGGCCGAATGGCCTCCTCTCGTTTGTAAACTTTCTTATGTTCTTATGTTCTTATGACATGTGCAGGTCTGCTCGTTCTACATCACAGCAGCTGACACAGACGCTGGTTGCATTACACACGCAAGTTTATTAGCCCTGTGCGTTGTCGGGGAGGGTTTACACTGTAACGCCTGTGAAGAAACCCTTGGAAGTGTTCCTATTACTCATGGTTGTTAAATTGTAGTAATTGTGGTGTTTCCAGCTGATTGTTATTGTGATTCCATTACACATCACTGGTGTGTGCAGGGTGCAGTTATGTGGAAAGCACCCCGAGGAGGTTATAATGGTGTACTGTGCACTTCTTTTGAGGGTGCAGAAAGAGAAGTGGAGTCAGTGGGATGAAAGTCACAGTAGTGTTTGTAGGTTATATAAGACCTCGTTTTATACTAGTCAGAGACGATGCTAGCACAATACACATGATTTACAGATATGTACATGTTATTTATAGATATCTGGAAATGTGTTTACAGCTATCTTAAGATATTTAGAGATATCTCGAAATGTTTTGCTTTCTATTGCTTTCCATGCTCTCTATATCTGCTATTAGCTGCTGTGTTGCTGCTACTATCATATATTATGCACTTCCACTGTATTTAATGTATTCTGCTTTTTCTTTTTAACTGTATATCATGTATTATGCCTTTCTCTGTATTTAAAGTATTATGGATTTTCTTGTTACTGCACCTTGTAAAGCACTTTGTGATGGTGATCCACTATGAAAAGCATTATATAAAATAAAGATTAATTGATTTTTATATATATATATATATATATATATATATATATATATATATATATATATATATATATATATATATATATATATATATGCACACAGCTCTGGAAAAAATTAAGAGACCACTGCAAAATTATCAGTTTCTCTGGTTTTACTATTTATAGGTATGTGTTTGGGTAAAATGAACATTTTTGTTTTATTCTATAAACTACTGACAACATTTCTCCCAAATTCCAAATAAAAATATTGTCATTTAGAGCATTTATTTGCAGAAAATGACAACTGGTCAAAATAACAAAAAGATGCAGTGTTGTCAGACCTCGAATAATGCAAAGAAAATAAGTTCATATTCATTTTTAAACAACACAATATTAATGTTTTAACTTAGGAAGAGTTCAGAAATCAATATTTGGTGGAGTAACCCTGATTTTCAATCACAGCTTTCATGCATCTTGGCATGCTCTCCACCAGTCTTTCACATTGATGATGGGTGACTTTATACCACTCCTGGAGCAAAAATTCAAGCAACTCGGCTTTGTTTGATGGCTTGTGACCACCCATCCTCCTCTTGATCACATTCCAGAGGTTTTCAATGGGGTTCAAGTCTAGAGATTGGGCTGGAAAAACCAATCCTCAGAGTTGGGGAACATTGTCAGAGCAGAAGGAAGCAAGTTTTCTTCCAGGACAACCTTGTACTTGGCTTGATACATGTACCCTTCACAAAGACAAATCTGCCCTATTCCAGCCTTGCTGAAGCACCCCCAGATGAGTCCAATTTTCAGCTTTGCCCAACACCTGGTCGTCTAATGGTTAGACGGAGACCTGGAGAGGCCTACAAGCCACAGTGTCTCGCACCCACTTTGAAATGTGGTGGAGGATCGGTGATGATCTGGGGGTGCTTCAGCAAGGCTGGAATCGAGCAGATTTGGCATGAATCAAGCCAAGTACAAGGTTTCCTAGAAGAAAAAGCATATATATATATATATATATATATATATATATATATATATATATATATATATATATATATATATATATATGTGTCGTCACTGGGTCATGCATGACGATTATTATATTAATATAGATTTCATTGTATAGCTTTGGAGGATTAATTCCCTCTTTGGAGGACAGGAGGGGTATTTCACAGCCACTCTATGACAATAAGATTCAAATAAAATATATTATAATATTAAGACCATAGACATCAGAAATGGTATCAAGGTTTAAAAATTTCACAATAAAAAATAAATAATTAATTACTGCTGGGCTGCGCTTTCTCCTCTCTGCTTGAGATCACCCATAATGCATTGCACACCAACGTTGCCTCAGTTGATTGGCATTTCTGCTGTGTCCTGGTGGAGGGTGCTGTGCTAACTTGTACTGATTATACGAATATATTATTGAGAAATACAACTTTTAGCACTGCTGCAATAGGAGGATGTGTCCACTGAGTCAATTATACCTGTTATTAATGGTAACGGCGTGCTGTTTACTGTAAATGTTTCATAATGCCAGCTTATGTTTGTTTATGTTTACTTGTATGTAATTGACAGTTTGGAAATGTTAGCTTGCATGAAATTGGAAGGTAGTCAAAGTGAGTCATTAAAAATATTAACATCCAATATTGCTTTTTTTGGTATACTGACAGCAGTTTCCCAAATTGGGCCAGTAAATCTCAGGTGTGTCGCAAAGTGTCTCACCACATATTGAATTGGTTGTGATTTTTTGTTTTTTGTTCAGAGTCATTGTTAATTTATGTGAAAATGCAGCCAATTAGAGTTAGTGGATGATGTCATTAACAATCGGTTTTAAACACAACCATTTTAATATGCAGTAAGACACTTTCGCGACACATCTGAGATTGATTGTTGCAGCGGATTTGTTAGTGCAGTGGATCGGAATAGCTTTATGAAGTTCTATTAAGATGCATGCCTCTGTTATGTGGAAGAGGAAACACAAGCATGATCTTAAGTTGTTGAGCAGATGACAAAAATGTGACCCAGATTACATTTTTCTTAGCTTTACTGTTAATGTTTAAAACGGAGAAGAAAGGCCATAATGTGTCATCTGTTTTGTTTTAGCTGCGCAAAGTTTGTTGCCAAACCAATTAAACATTTCAACAAATCAGAAAGACCCTGCAGATAAACCCGGTGATGAACTTGCGTGCGATCACACTGAGTTTTGGCAATCGGTCAAGAGAGAGAGAGAGATAGAGAATATGCACTGCTCATGAAAGTGCTGCTTTCATTTTCAACCACTTATCTTTGTGAGTCTATTTGGCTTTGTAAAACAAAGGGGATAAAAACTGTTTTGGTTCTCGTTTATTACATTCCACATATCCACATATATATGGCTATCTCCGTGTGGAAGGGTGGTTGGTAATTCACTGACACAGGAGACAGACAGGTGGATTTGGCAACACCGCACAGGTGCCCAGTTTTATTTTGGGGTGCTCTTCTTCTTTTAGCCCGCAGATGACGCTGTTGGTCCGTGGTCTGCTTACCAACGATGGTAAACAGAACCACGGGAATACCAAGCGATGGTACACAATACCAACGCACTTGCAGGTGCTTCGAAACAATAATTCAAAACAGAAGATACAAAGAAACTGGGAAAATAAAACAGTAACAAAACTACAAAGAAAAGGTGCTGCACTTGACAGCTATATCCCAGTCGCCACTACCCAAGCGACCCGGATCACCGACCTACACTGCCAGCTAACTAGCCTGCTCCATTACAATACTCTGGGGTCTGCCCAAGGGTTCCCCTCTCTCACTGTCTCGCTGTGAAACTCTGTTTATTTTTCTCTCGGCTGATTCTCGGTCCTGGACCAGAGCTTCTGCACTCTCGGCGCGTCTAAGTGGGCAGACCTGAGGAAACAACAGAGCGTTAACTTATAGTGCTAACAATCTCCCCAAGACCCGCCTCTCAGCCATTCAGAGATTTCCCACCTCCCCGTGTCACTGCCATGACTCACAGGCAGTTGTTGGACAACTGCCGCCCTCTTCCTGCAGCAACCGTGAACACAACAGCAGAGTGAGCACAGATCTCCCCCTGCTACATATCCTTCCCCTCAGAATGACACCACTGGTTCATTCAAAAATCCTACACCCCCATGCCTTCCTGAGAGAAAAAGTCAGCGTTTTGATGCAGCTTTCCTGCTTGGTGGACTACCCTGAAGGCATAGGGCTGCAAGGCCAAGTACCACCGTGTGATTCTGGCGTTGCTATCTTTCATCCGGTGAAGCCATGCTAAGGGGGCATGATCTGTAACCATGGTGAAGTGTCGCCCCAGGAAGTAGTACCGGAGTGACTCGACTGCCCATTTTACTGCGAGACACTCCTTCTCGATGGTGCTATAATTTTTCTCGCGGGGAAGGAGCTTCCTGCTGATGTACAGGACTGGGTGCTCGCTTCCCCGAACCTCCTGAGACAACATTGCCCCAAGACTTGTCTCTGACTCATCCGTCTGCAGGGTGAACCTCTTACCAAAATCCGGGCTGCATAGTACTGGCTTACTACACAGCCTCCGTTTCAAGGCGAGAAAGGCCCTCTGGCACGACTCCTTCCACTGAACTGTATTTGGGGCAGCCTTCCAGGTGAGGTCTGTCAAGGGAGCAGCGAGCGTAGCAAAGTTCGGGATGAACTTTCTATAATAGCCCATTAGTCCCAAGAAAGAGCGCACCTGGGTTTTGGTTGTAGGAACCCGCCAGTCAGCCAAGGCTTTCACCTTAGCTACCAGCGGTCTGATCTGGCCGCCCCCTACTCGATAGCCCAAGTACTCCAACTCACTCTTCCCAATGGCACACTTCCTTGGGTTAGCAGTGAGCCTCGCCTCCCGCAAGGATTGCAGCACCGCTGCCACCTTACACAGATGACTCGGCCAATCCTCATCTATGTAAGCAGCGGCGTACTGCTGATGGGGCCGCAAGATGCGATCCATCATCCGCTGGAAAGTGGCGGTGCTCCGTGCAACCCAAAGGGCATGGTCCTAAATTGGTACAACCCGAAGGGAGTCGAAAACGCTGTCCTCTCTCTAGATTCCGGGGTCAGGGGTATCTGCCAGTACCCCTTCGTTAAATCCAGTGTCGTCATAAAATGAGAAGTGCCTAAATGCTCCAGCAACTCGTCTACCCGGGGCATCGGATAAGCGTCAAATTTCAATTTCTCATTGATTCGTCTGAAATCAATGCAAAATCGAGTTGACCCATCTGGCTTATCAACTAAAACGATTGGACTGTTCCAGTCACTTTGGGACTCTTCTATTACCCCCAGTCTCAGCATATCGTTAATTTCCGCTTTTATTACCTGTCTTTTACGCTCAGGTATATGGTACGGCCTCTGGCGAACTAGCGCCCCCGGCTCAATATCAATGTGATGATGGGCTACTCAAGTCTGCCCCGGGACGGAAGAGAACACGTCAGGAAACTCTACCACCAGACCGTGAGCCTGACATTTCTGCGTTGGTGTCAGAGTCTCAGCAATCTGTACCGATCCTTTTCTTGCCAACACAGAAAGATCAGGTCCCAAGTCTGTGACGTCATAGCAGTGCCTCTGGTTGCAACCAAGGCTTTAAGAGGTTGATATGATAAATATGTTTCTCTCTCCATCGCTCTGGCTGGCAGATCTCATAGGCCACCTTCCCAACCTGGCGTGTAACCTCAAAGGGTCCTTGCCACTTAGTCAGGAGTTTCGACTTGGAACTGGGTAATAAGAGAAGTACCTTATCCCCTGGCTGAAATGTGCGCAACTGGACTCCTCGGTTATACTGTGTCTCCTGTCTGTGCTGTGCCTGCTACAAATTGTCATGCGCCCATTTCCTAACGGACTCAAGACGCTTGCGCAGGTCCAACACATACCGGACGGTATTGGTCGAATTGTCCTGCTGCTCCTCCCACATCTCTCTGACCAGATCGAGCACGTCCCAGGGTCTCCGCCCATACAACAGCTCGAATGGTGAAAACCCCGTGGAAGCCTGGGGTACCTCTCTGATCTCAAAGAGAAGGGGAGGAATCAGCTGGTCCCAGTAACGCACATCACTACAAATAAACCTGCACAACATGCTCTTAAGGGTCTTATTAAAGTGCTCCACCAGACCGTTGGTCTGAGGATGAAACACCAAGGTCCTGATGGTCTTAATTCCCAAAAGCTTACATGTTCCGCAGATTAGCTGGGACATAAAATTGGTGCCTTGGCAACAAACTTAGCGGACATAGATTGGAGGGGAATTGCCTCTGGATAACGCGTAGCGTAATCCAAAATGACAAGTAAGTGGGTGTATCTTGCCGCGCTCCTCTCCAGTGGCCCAACTATGTCCATCCCAATACGCTCAAACGGAGCTTCCACTAGGGGCAAAGGCACCAGTGGGGCTCGCGGAACAGCTCTAGGGCTGGCCTTTTGACATTCCCCACAACGCTCACAAAACTGCTTGACATCGCCATCCAGCCCCAGCCAGAAGAACCGTGACACAAGCCTTGCTTTAGTTTTATCCCTTCCCAAATGACCAGACAGAGGAATAGCATGAGCCAGCTGCAACACATCCTCCTTAAAGGGCTGAGGAATGAACAACTGATGATGCACTTCACCAGTCTGGGGTAATTTATCAACACGGTACAGCAGGTCTCGATCAATTTCAAAGTGGGGGTACGTGGCAGCACGTCTGGGCATGACCACCCGACCATTAACCACCGCTGCTTAGTAAAAGAGCACGTCGTCACGCCCTTCCTCGAGTCGGAAGTCACGGGAGCGAGCTAAGAAATCAGCTCCCATGACTTCCAACTCGGGGGTCAGGTCATTCCCGAGCAGAGGCAGCCGGGCCAGACCTCTCTCCAATTACTTCCTCTTTCTTAGCCAATAAAGAGGACAGGGCTGTCAGGGCAGCCAACCAATCTTTAAACTGCTCACAGTCCCATCCCAGAACTACTGGTACCGGCAATCGAGGACATAATCCTACCTGCACCAATCGTCATACACACATTGATCTTGGGATAGGAGCGGACATCCCCATGAATACATTTAATATGCTCCCGTCCCAATATACGTTTATGCCTCGATGAGATTAGGCTCTCCTGTACTAGAGACTGACCACAGCCTGAATCCAGGAGAGCCTGGGATTTTGTACCATCCACTGTCACAGGAATAACAAAACCTGTGTGCTGAAGTGACTGAGGTAATTGAACGTGCCTACCTGGTCGGCTGAGGTCACACTCCATCACGAGGCAGTCCCAGGCGAGGTGGCCCACCTCCCTGCACGTCCAACACCTCGGTGGGCTGGTTTCTCTCGCCGATAAGGTGTCCGCACGAGACCCCGGTCCGACACTGCAGCAGCCCGTGGGTATCCCCACCCTGCCCCAGTTCCCGGGCCGGGAGCTCCAGCCGACACCCCCCCAACCAAATCCTGGACTACTCCTTCCCCCCAGTCCCTTCGCCCTCTCTGGGGCCAGTTGAGGGGATGATCCAGTAACCGCACTCCTCCCCGGCAGTTTCGCGGGCGTTGGCTCCGCTGCCTGGTACTGCTTGGCCAGTTCAACCCCCCGATCCAGAGTATCTGGTGCCTGTCGCTAGACCCATAGCCGAGGTCCCGGGGACAGACACGCCAGAAACCGTTCCACCACGATCAGCTCCACCAACCTGGCTTTGGTGACCATGTCCGGGTTCAGCCAGCCCATGGCATAATCTTTTAGCCTGTGGGCAATAGCTTGGGGGTGCTCCCCCGCAGCAAACTGCTTCTCCAGGAATTTCTTCCAGTATCCCTCCGGTGTGGTCCCCACGCGATTTAGGATGGCTGCCTTCAGCAGGGTGTAATCCAGCATGTGCTCCGGGGACAGCGTCCTCGCAGCTGCTTGAGCCTCCCCGGTGAGTTGTAGCAACAAACAGTTAGCCCACTGGGCTTGGGGCCACCCGGCCGAGATCGCCATAGCCTCGAACACCTCCAAGTAGGCGTCAGGTCGATCCTTGGTCGTCATTTTGGTGGGTCCCTGCATGGAGTGGTCTGGAGCTGTGGGTCTAGCCGCCCCCTGCACTGCCGCAGTGAGCGTCTGGCGCAGGAGGTCCATCATCGCAGCAAACTGGGTAGCATCCATTGCTAGTCTGCTCCTTCTGTGAATGCACCGCTTGGGGCAATGCCAATGAATCCCACTCTGACATCACGTGTGGAAGGGTGGAGGGTAATTCACTGACACAGGAGACGACAGGTGGATTTGGCAACACCACACAGGTGCCCAGTTTTATTTTAGGGTGCTCTTCTTCTTTTAGCCCACAGATGGCGCTGTTGGTCCGTGGTCTGCTTACCAACGATGGTAAACAAAACCACAGGAATACCAAGCAATGGTACACAATACCAATGCACTTGCAGGTGCTTCAAAACAATAATTCAAAACAGAAGGCACAAAGAAACAGGGAAAATAAAACAGTAACAAAACTACAAAGAAAAGGTGCTGCACTTGACAGCTATATCCCAGTCGCTGCTACCCGTGCAACCCGGATCACCGTCCTACACTGCCAGCTAACTAGCCTGCTCCGTTACAATACTCCGGGGTCTGCCCAAGGGTTCCCCGCTCTCACTGTCAAACTCTGTTTTTCTCCCAGCTGATTCCACCGTGTAACAATTTTTTTTTTGTTTTTGGTTCCTGGGTAGTAAGTGTTATTTCCTAATTGCTTATGCCTCAAAAGTATAGAAAATGGTTATTATTCCCCACAAACTTTACTTTTGTGACCAGGTGTGACGGAAAGATGAGTTCTGGTGATGAATCTTCCTCCCGACCTGTGAGGGCGCTAAAGAACGGGAGGAGAAGTATCTGGAAGGGCTGGCCTGACAGTTCGTTTCCGGGTCAGGGAAGTGGGTCAGCCTGGAAGGAAGCGCGACTCTGTTGTAAGACCGTATTGATTTGAAAGGTAAACGAGAGGCAGCTGCAAGTAATAAGGCAGTTGCAACTAATAGACAGTTAACGCACATCTCCGGAGCTGTCGAAAGGAGAGCACTATCCGGAGCACCACTGCACTGAGCACCTGCACGTTTTCGATCACCCAGGACTGGTGACCGTACCGTTGTTTTTGTTCGGGACTGTGCCCTTGTTTTCATTATCCCCGTGCTTTACACATTGGATTTATTATTTTTGACGGTCGCCAGACCTGGAAAAGAGCAATAAAGCACTTATTCACTGAATCACTGTTGTCTGTTCATCACTCCTGCACCGCATCACCGCGACATCTGTTCCCCTTACCAACCACTTTGTCACACCAGGACAGTGATATTTTGAAATTTACCTATTTTCCAGAACATTCCAGATAGATTCAGCGCTGAGTAAACTTGGAGTAACTTCTAGAACTTGGATTTAGTAAAAGTTTTTAATGTTTTACAATTTAATGAAAAAATATATCATATATGAAAAATGTTGTGAGAATCTCTTACAAATTAGTCATGGGTGAAATAAATGTATTTTTTTAGGATGGTACAGAGGGGAAAAGAGAGCCATGAAGTTCGCTATCCCAAGAATTTGGCGGGAACCCACTGACCACTCAAGCAACTGCTACTTCTGCATGGTGGACCCTTCCAAACGTCGGACTGGCAAGAATGCACCTGCTATCATGTATCCAGACCTTCCTTCATCCATCGTCCCGGTGCCACACTGCCATGAGCTCCCCGTACCCACTCCTCCGGAGAGAGAGCAGCCATCTTTAGAAGAGAGCAGCAAGTCAGAGAGCGAGGAAGACGTTGTAGACCCAGATGACAATTTCAGAGGTGGAGCTGAGGAGAGAAACCCATACTACCCCAACCAAAAAGACCTCAACGACTTGATTAGAGATCTTGGTCTCACCAAGTCCAATGCCGAGCTTTTGACGTCTAGGCTCAAGCAATGGAACTTGTTGGATGTAAGTGTTCAAGTCGCAGATCAGAGGAAGCGTCACCAACCTTTTTCCAGCTTCTTCACCCGTCAAGATGGGCTCTGCTTCTGCCACAATGTGACCAGTCTGTTCGAGGCAATCGGAATCGCTTGTAACCAGAATGAGTTGCGCCTCTTCATTGACACCTCATCCAGGAGCCTCAAAGCTGTGCTGCTCCATAATGGTAACAAGTACCCGTCTCTTCCCCTGGCTCACTCGGTGCACCTCAAAGAGGATTACAACAGCCTCAAGACCTTGCTGAATGCCTTGAAGTATGATGAGTACGGCTGGGAGGTCATAGGAGACTTAAAAATGGTGGCATTCCTGATGGGTCTCCAAGATGGTTTTACCAAGTTTCCCTGCTATCTTTGCCTTTGGGACAGCAGGGACACCAAGGCGCACTACCACAGGCGGGACTGGCCACAGCGGACCGAGTTCACTGTGGGTCAACGTCAAGTGGGAGCCACTGGTGGACCCCCAGAAGGTGCTGATGCCACCACCGCACATCAAATTGGGCCTTATGAAACAATTTGTCAGAGCCGTAGATAAGGAGTCAGCAGCCTTCAAGTACCTTCAAGACTTCTTCCCTAAGCTGTCTGAGGCAAAGGTCAAAGCCGATGTCTTCGTCGGACCACAGATAAAGAAGATCCTGGAGTGCAATGAATTCCCCAAGAAGCTCACTAGTAAGGAGAAAGCGGCTTGGAACAGCTTTGTCGTGGTGGTTCTGGGCTTCCTGTGCAATCACAAGACCGAAAACTATGTGGAGCTGGTTGAGACTCTGGTGAAGAACTATGGCACAATGGGCTGTAGGATGTCCCTCAAAGTTGATATCCTTGATGCTCATCTTGATAAACCGCTACCAAGGACAATATAACGAGAACATAATGGGACACTACATTTGGGGGCTGATTCGTGAAAGTGATTTACAGTATAATTGTAAATCTCTAAAAACTACTCACTTCTAAATCATTTGTAGTCATTTCTGTATTACTTTAGTATAAATACATGTTAATTTGGATTCATATGTTGTTTTTCTGACTTTATGTGAACGAAAAGACACAAATTCGCCTGTTTTCTCATTGGAAATAGGTAAATTTCAAAATATCACTGTCCTGGTCACAAAAACAAAAAAATAGCAATTTTCTATACTTTTGAGGCATAAGCAATTAGGAAATAACAGTTACTACCCAGGAACAAAAATTGTATTACAGAGTGTTCTCGGTCCTGGACCAGAGCTTCCGCACTCTCGGTGCGTCTAAGTGGGCAGACCTGAGGAAACAACAGAGCTTTAACTTATAGTGCTAACAATCTCCCCAAGACCCTCCTCTCAGCAATTCAGAGAGGGGTAAAGTCCACACACCCACTTTCCCACCTCCCCGTGTCACTGCCATGACTCACAGGCAGTTGTTGGACGACTGCCGCCCTCTTCCTGAAGCACCGTGAACATGCCAGCAGAGTCAACGCAGATGACACAGTTTGTTATGTTGCAACCTGAAATCTTGATGCATTTAAATGGGATTTTTTTCCTTTGATTACACAACCTACTCAACACTTTCAATGTGTGAAAAAATTTGGGGCGGGGGGGATAGGTTGAGAAAACAAATCAATTAAAAATAAAAACCTGAAAAGTCTTCATTAGATAATGTCACAAAGACGGCTTGAGTGGGGGATGTCAGACCAGAAACAGGAACCAGGAAATAAATGACAGAGAGGTGGAGTTGAGGGGAACATGCCTTTTAAGACCCAGAATAATGCTGGTCACTCTTCTTTGCACTCTTTCTAGAGCAGCAATATCTTTTTTATAGCGAGGTGACCAGAACTGCACACAATATTCAAGATGAGGTCTTACTAGTGCATTGTTAAATTTGCAGACAACACAAAAATAGGAGGAGTGGTAAACACTGTTGCAGCAGCAAAGGTCATTAAAAATGATCTAGACAAGATTCAGAACTGGGCAGACACATGGTAAATGACATTTAATAGAGAAAAGTGTAAGGTACTGCACGCAGGAAATAAAAATGTGCATTATAAATATCATATGGGAGATATTGAAATTGGAGAAGGAATCTATGAAAAAGAAATGTCTTCATCTAGACAATGTGGGGAAGCTATAAAAAAGGCTAACAAGATGCTCGGATACATTGTGAAAAGTGTTGAATTTAAATCAAGGGAAGTAATGTTAAAACTGTACAATGCACTAGTAAGACTTCATCTTGAATATTGTGTTTAGTTCTGGTCACCTCGCTATAAAAAAGATATTGCTGCTCTAGAAAGAGTGCAAAGAAGATTGACCAGAATTATTCCGGGCTTAAAAGGCATGTCATATGCAGACAGGCTAAAAGAATTGAATCTATTTAGTCTTGAACAAAGAAGACTACTCGGCAACCTAATAAGCTACTAACAACCAAATGAGCAAGATGGGCCGAATGGCCTCCTTCTCGATTCGCAGGAGTCCCTCTCCTCCTCAACCTTTTGTAGCAACTGACGTTCTCTAATTTCAACTCTTACTACTGCAGCTGCAAAGTCGCTCTAGTTTACTGTTTAAATCTGCAGTTGCACTTCTCCAGAGCCTACAATGTTCCAGCCTTCCTCCAATATGCAGATCGTGGCAGCATTCCCACAATCAAGGCTAACGCTAATCCCCATCTAATCAAAATACGGGGCACTTCTTCAGCAATCCTATTCATATCTCCACTCATCCTCCCAAATGTTACAGCATTAATATTTGGTTTGAGATGTGGAACGAGACTGGAAATCTGTCTTGATTATGAGCTAAGGATTTCCACTATTAAGAGAATAACTGGTGTTGCGAAACCCAAATCTCTGAATGTGAGTTTACCTTTTCCATTTCAAGCAGACATGATAGTAGCAAACCGCTGATCAATCCGTATTAACTAACACATAGAAAGGCGACATCTCATCTCTGCCCTCATTTCTAGAATATGGGAAGCAAAGGCGCCGAGCTTCCCCAGTAGCCGATTCATGTTCGTTCAGTCCAGCTGCCACCTCAGCCCTCAGTTCCAGCTCTCCTTCTGCCTCTACTTTCGGTATCCAAGTTCAGTCAGTTGGTTCCATTTACTTCCACAACCCCCATCCAGAATCCTCAGCTTCTCCAGATGCTATTTGACTGAATCCTACTCTCAGTAACCTCCTTCAATCTGTTCAGCATTACATGTCTGCAGCCCTCCACCTTGTTCAAGAGCTCCTATTCTACAGCCTGCTCAGTGTCTTCAATCCTCTGCGCCCAGATTCAAATAATCATAGCCCTTCAATCAAAACCTGGCTCTCATGGTCCGTGCTAGGGATTCTCTCCAACTCTCTCCAGTCTCTCCATATCAGCATTCCGCCTGACCCTCTGTGGGATTCTTAAGAGCTATCCCCTGCCTCACCTTCCTGTCTGTCTATATCAACATATATTCTCCATTTGCTAATTTCCACTCTTCAGAAAAGCCGCTTCTCCCCTTACAATGATTTACCAATGGAGATCAGCTGCCTCTCCGCCACCTTCCATGCCTACTCCATCACTTGGCTGCATACATCAAGACGGATCAATTCAGCGTGGTCGGTCCACTCAACCGGCAAGTATCAAGTCCCCTATCCCCCTTTTCAAGGTATCTCCCCAGCAGGAACCCCCCCGCACCCCCTCCTCAGACCATCTGTTCATTGATTCCTCTCACTCCTATCATCACTCGCCTCACCTTCGAGCAGATCTCCCTCCATTCCTCCACCCTTGCCTCCGAGCAAGCCTCCTGCCTCGACCCCTCCCTCTCCTCCAGAGCAGGCCTCCGTAATCTCCTCCAGCCCCGCCTCCAAACAGATCTCCCTCCTCTCCACCCTCACCTCTGAACAGGCCTCCCTCCTCGACTCCACCCTCACCTCCGAGCAGACCATTTCCTCTCCACCCTCACCTCTGAGCAGGTCTCCCTCCTCTCTTCCAGAGCAGGCCTCCCTCCTCGCCCCCTCGCATGGCTCCCTCCTCTCCACCCTCGCCTCCGAGCAGGTCTCACTCCTCGACTCCCCCCTCCCTCCGAGCAGACCTCCCTCCTCTCCACCCTCGCCTCCAGAGCAGGCCTCCCTCCTCGACTCTCCCCTTCCCCCCAGCCTGATCACGAATGTGGGGGAGCTGGTCCTCCTCTGCAGTGGATTCCTACATTCATTCATCCTTCCCTGATATAGTTGCTGCTCCTCCTAAAAATGCTAGCATGCCCGAAGTGGGGGCTATCTGTCTGCCGGGGCCACTAGAGGTTTTCCACTAATCAGCCTCAAGGGTTTTTTTCCTCTCCACTGAGCAGCAGGTATACACATAGTCATATCCCACTAAATTACTAACCATCCTTCTGTTTGTCCCATTTGTCCTTCTGGTCTTTTGTTTGTTATCCGCTGGCATGTGCTGTCTTTTGTTTGTCTCACAGTGTGGGAGATTTTTTGAGGAGTTGGGGCTCCATCCTTTTGGGGGGTAAGTGATCATCACTTCCCCGACCTCAGGGCAGGCTTCAGCCTCCCTTGACCTTCAGGGGGGTTCTCACCATGTGAGTCAGAGCGGACCCCCGGCCACACTTTGTTCTTTCACAGCTCCTGCGCTTATCTTGCCTCACTCAAGGCTGTTCTATACTCTGTCTCAGTTCGGGACGTGGCTACTCATGCTCGAGTCCCATACTAACCTCTATGCCTTGTTCTTATCTCAGGTCCCAGGCAGCGTGTAGTCTCGGCCAATTGGGGGTCTAACGAGCGCCCCTTTACAGAAGTCTCAGACGCTGGGTACCTCTCCGTCTCTAGCTCCTTTCGTGTCCCAGTCTTCCGGGACCGTCTTCCTCTGAGGGGCGGCTCCGCGTGTCATAACCTTCATATATGTTTTTGGTTGCTAGGTCCTTTGGCCCTGGGCTTGTGTTGGCATCGCCACCCTCAGTCAGTGACCACTTTCTGTATCCTGTCTTCGGTTGCTGGGTCCTTCACCCCTGGGCTTGTGTTGGCATCGCCACCCTCAGTCAATGACCACTTTCTGTATCCTGCCTTCGGTTGCTGGGTCCTTCACCCCTGGGCTCGTGTCGGCATCGCCATCCTCAGTCAGTGACCATCTTCTATCCTAGCTTCCATGTCCGCTTCACTGGTCTGCTACTAGAGTGGGCCTCGCCTGCTCTTCTATCCTAAGTCCGGTCCTTTCTAGCCGGCACACTGTCCTACTTACTGCTCCCTTCTGCTTCTTCTGCCCTATCTCTACCCCCCAGCTCACGCCTCGTGAATTGCATTGAATGTTGGGGGCGAGGGGGGGGGGGGGAGTAGGAGCAGGATTACTAGATATTTTTGTGAATTTTGTCCTGTGTCACAACTTCCAGCTCTGTACGGAAGCGGGATTATTAGATATTCTTATGAATTTTGTTCCAAGTCACACCTAGCTCTGTACTGCAACAGGATTACTAGATATTCTTGTGAATTTTGTCCTGTGTCACCCCTTCTGACTCTGTGCTGAACTGTTTCTTTGTTTTCTGACAGGTTCTTTACTCTGCCCGCAGTGTGGAGCTGATTTTTCCCACAAAG
Organism: Polyodon spathula; assembly: GCF_017654505.1. Classification (NCBI taxonomy): domain Eukaryota; kingdom Metazoa; phylum Chordata; class Actinopteri; order Acipenseriformes; family Polyodontidae; genus Polyodon; species Polyodon spathula. The sequence goes on along the minus strand of NC_054567.1, from coordinate 1,548,456 downwards.
GACATTTGGTACAACCACATTCTGTTTGTCACGAGAAGAACTGACCACATTGTTGTGACATGTGTGATCAACAGTATACCTGACCCTCAGAACTGCAGGGACATACTGAGAAACACCACGCAGGTACAGTGACTTTGTGTTAATTAGTGCAGAGCTAGAAAGTGTATGTGTTTGTTGCACAGCAAGCGCTAGATTACACTATGTAACACAATTTTTGTTCCTGGGTAGTAAGTGTTATTTCCTAATTGCTTATGCCTCAAAAGTATAGAAAATGGCTATTATTCCCCACAAACTTTGCTTTTGTGACCAGGACAGTGATATTTCAAAATATCACTATTTCCAATGGGAAAACTGGCAAATGTGTGTCTTTTCGTTCACATAAAGTCAGAAAAAAACAACATATGAATCCAAATTAACATGTATTTATACTAAAGTAATAAAAAATGACTACAAAAGATTTAGAAGTGAGTAGTTTTTCAAGATTTACGATTATACTGTATACTGACTTCATGTGAATGAAAAGACACACATTTGCCCGTTTTCTCATTGGAAATAGTGATATTTCGAAATATCACTGTCCTGGTCACAAAAGCAAAGTTTGTGGGGAATAATAGCCATGTTCTATACTTTTGAGGCATAAGCAATTAGGAAATAACACTTACTACCCAGAAACAAAAAAAAAAAAATTGTTACACGGTGTTATCTACATGTAACAGAGCCCAATGGTCCTACATATGCCAGTGTTTTACTATGTCCAGTAATCCCTGGACCATATATTTCTTCCACCTGAACCAAACCTAGTAGCCCTGTCTGTGTGTCTGACTATCTATCTGTCTGTCTGTCACTGTGTGTGTGTGTGGCTATCTATCTGTCTGTCTGTCACTGTGTGTATGTGTGTGTGTGTGTGTGACTTTCTGCCTGTCTGTCATTGTGTGAGCTGTGTGAGGTGAACTGTGTGAGGTGAGCCGTGTGTGAGTGAGCTGTGTGAGGTGAGGTGTGTGTGAGGTGAGCTGTGTGTGAGTGAGCTGTGTGAGAGTGAGCAGTGCGTGTGAGCTGTGTGTGAGTGAGCTGTGTGAGAGTGAGCAGTGCATGTGAACTGTGTGAGAGTGAGCTGTGTGAGAGTGAGCTGTGCGAGTGAGCTGTGTGAGAGAGAGCTGTGTGAGGTGAGCTGTGCGAGCGAGCTGTGTGCGAGTGAGCTGTGCGTGTGAGCTGTGTGCAAGTGAGCTGTGCGAGGTGAGATGTGTGTGAGTGAGCTGTGTGAGGTGAGCTGTGCAAGGTGAGCTGTGCGCGTGTGCGCTGTGTGAATGAGCTGTGTGTGAGTGAGCTGTGTGTGTGTGTGAGCTGTGTGTGTGAGCTGTGCACGAGTGAGCTGTGTGTGTGAACTGTGTATGTGAGCTAGCTGTGTGCGAGTGAGCTGTGCATGTGAACTGTGTGTGTGAGCTAGCTGTGTGTGAGGTGAGCTGTTCAAGGTGAGCTGTGTGAGAGTGAGCTGTGTGTGTGTGAACCGTGTGAGAGTGAGCTGTGTGGGTGAGCTGTGTGAGAGTGAGCTGTGTGTGTGAGCTGTGTGAGAGTGAGTTATGTGAGGTGAGCTGTGCGGGTGAGCTGTGTGAGAGTGAGCTGTGTAAGTGAGCTGTGTGAGAGTGAGCTGTGCGAGTGAGCTGTGTGAGAATGAGCTGTGTGAGAGTGAGCTGTGTGTGTGAGCTGTGAGAGTGGGCTGTGCGAGGTGAGCTGTGCAAGTGAGCTGTGTGTAAGTGAGCTGTGCGTGAGTGAGCTGTGCGCGAGTGCTGTGTGAGCTGTGCGCAAGTGCTGTGCGAGGTGAGCTGTGCGTGTGAGCTGTGTGTGAGTGAGCTGTGCGCGAGTGCTGTGTGAGAGTGAGCTGTGTGCGAGTGAGCTATGTGAGGTGAGCTGTGCATGAATGAGCTGTGCCTGTGTTTGAGCTGTGTGTGAGTGAGCTGTGTGAGGTGAGCTGTGTGTGAGAGCTAGCTGTCGCTGTGTGTGTGTGTGAGCTGTGTGAGGTGAGCTGTGTGTGTGTGAGCTCTGTGCGTGAACTAGCTGTGTGTGCGTGAGCTGTGTGTGAGCTGTGTGAGGTGAGCTGTGTGTGAGAGCTAGCTATCTGTGTGAGCTGTGTGTGTGAGCTGTGTGAGTGTGAGCTGTGTGTGTGTGAGTTGTGTGAGGTGAGCTGTGTGCGTGAGCTCTGTGCATGTGAACTCTGTGTTTGAGCTCTGTGTGTGAGCTAGCTGTGTGTGAGGTGAGCTGTGTGCGAGTGAGCTGTGCTGTGCGTGTGTGAGCTGTTTGAGAGTGAGCTGTGTGTGTGTGAGCTGTGTGTGTGTGTGTGTTTTTTAGTCGCTCTTTCTGCAATGGAGGGCGGGGTCTGTTCTGTTGTAGATGGGAATTGGTGATGTGTCTGGTGATGTGTCTTTGCACTTATTTCTTAACATTTTTGGTAATGAATTTTTTCTGTGAACTGTATTTCTAAGTAGTTTGTGTTACAATAAACGTCTTTTGCATAGTAAAATCTAAATATCTATAGCTATCGATCAATCGATAGATAAGGTAATCTATCCATATTTGACTCTAAATATCCCAATAAAATACAACATGTTTAGTAAACCGTGCAGTTGACAGACTGGTGAAAAATTTGCACACATATAAACATGTTGTGTTGAATTCTTCCTTTTAACACAGCTGTTACTGTTTTTAGAGGTGGGGTTGGGAACCAAAGGACGAAGGAAGGTGAGAAAGTCAAACAAGGAAGCAGTAAGTAGATGATGTAGAGCATGGCAGACTGACTGTTAGGACTGCAGGGAAGTACATCTCACTACAGATCTGGTACTGAGCCTACCTCCTGTGTCAATTTGGGAATGAAACGCCGCTAGAAAAATAATGTTGCGAAGCACAGAACTCCAGCTGTGGCTCAAACATTTGCACCTCCTATATAATGAACACATTCTGCTTCACAAAGTCGAATGAACTGCTGAATAATGTTATGTTAGCATATTGAATTACACACTGCTTTGTACTTTTCCATAAACTGACTCAAAATCTAACAAAATACTTGCTACTATTCTGGCGTCTGGTAGACTTTTGCGGTTTCATTTTGTAGTTTCTTTGATTACATGCTATTAAATAAAAGATCTACATTTCATGTTCATATCATTTGTTATTTATCAATCCTAAAATTCTAGGTGATGCAAAACTTGGCCAGAGCTGTATATAAATCACTCCATCCTAAAAAAGAGAAAAAGAACATTTCTAATACAGCCTTGGATGTCTGTCAAAAGTAGCCTGTATGTGACTTTTCTAAGTGTTTTATTGATTCCCTGTGATTAATACGATTAGAACAGCAGACAATCCTATTTGCAATAATAGCCTGATGAAAAGAAGTTAATCTATTAAAAACAATGTCCAATATTTAACTGTTAATATTGCTGTTCCACAGGTATGCCCTGTACAATCTTTGTATTCCGTAAATGTTCCAGCATGTTTTTTTTAATCTCTCATTGAATTTTCATTTTAAACACAAGCCCTTGTGTTCTTACAGACGAGGTTGGAAACCAAAGAAAAACTATGTATGTTTAGAAATAATCTAAAAAATGGCGTGATTAGAAACGGCAGATTTATAAAATGACTAAACTAAAAGTAATAATAATAATCTTTATTTTATATAGCACCTTTCATGTACCTCTCAAAGTGCTGAACAATAATAATTGTTCATATAATAAAAGCCATTGAATAAAAATGTGTTTTCAACATTAATTTAAAAGTGGTTCCAGAGTCGCTGTCCCTTATGATCTTCGGGAGGTCATTCCACAGCCTTGGGGCTAGACATAAAAAGGCTCTGCCCCCATAAAGATCGCCACTTAATTCCTGGTACCTTGAGTAGACCGGAATCAAAGGATCACAGAAGCGCATTGGGGTATATGGAACCAGAAGCTGACAAATATAGTTTGGCGCTAACCCATGCAGAGTCTTGAAAGTCAGCAATAGGTTTTAAATTTTACTCTGAACTCCACTGGGAGCCAATGCAGTAATCTGATCAATGAATTTGGTTTTAGTTAAAATTCTGGCACTGAATTTTGAACATTTTGTAATATTTTTAAATAATTTTAAGAAACCAGCAAGCAAAGCAATACAATAGTCTATACGAGAAAAAACAAAGACATGAATCAGCTTTTCTGCAAAAACGAACAATATTACATAGATGGTAAAAATAAACTTTAGTAATATTATGAATATGCTGATCAAAAGTTGAGTTTTGGTCAAAAATAATACCAAGATTCTTTAGTCTAGTGCTAGGCTGGGTCTGAAGTCCATCTTGAATTGCATCTTGAATTGCTTTAATCAGAAAACACAGGACATTGGGGAAGCACAGCAGCAGCTCAAAGTCAAACAGCCGCGAGTGTTTTTCTGATAACAAACAAGCTGAAACTCAGAGCAGCTGATTCAAATTCAGCGCCGTTCTGAGACACAGGTGAGGGGAGGAGCCAACAGCACAGCAGAACAACGCAGTTAAACGAGGCAGTCTTCCCAGCGACAGCGAGTGGGAGAAGTACAGGCGTGGAAAAGTACAGAGCAGTTTAGAAGCAGTTTGAAAGCAGGTTGACGGCTGCAGAAGAAACTAAACTTCAAAAAAAAAAAACCTCAACATGGTCTTCAAGCCAGTAATCTGTGACACCTGCTTGATGTGGGAAATCCGAGAAAACCCAGCAGAGCCAAGTGTGCGTAAAGTGCCGCGCGATCCAGGATTTGCATAAACTAGTAAGTATGCTAGAAATGGAGCTGGAAGAAGTGAGACAGCAACAGGATCTCGAGGAACTGGCACACCCACAATTCATGGAAGTCTGCATCACCCCTAACAGACTGAAAGCCACCAGGGAGATAGAAGGTCAGAACAGCTGGGTTCAGGTAGGCAGAAGCAGGGAAAAAAAGAAACTTCGTCAAACACAACCACCAGAAATCAAAACAACCAACAAATTTGAGTCACTTCAGAATTTTAATGAACAGAACCAACAAGAGAATGAAAGGAACAACATCCAGGACCCCATTGACAGTGGTGACCAGACAGCAAAAAGAAGGGAGGTCATGATTGTTGGGGACTCCATATTGAGAAACACAGCAAGTTCAATTCGCAGTTTGGACCCCCTTACTACAACAGTGTGCTGCCTTCCGGGAGCCTCGGTCAAGCACATCACTGAGAACATGGACAGGCTCCTAGAACGAATAGGAGACGACCCGGTAGTAGTCGTCCACATCGGTACAAACAACATTGGAAGAGACAGACCAAAATCCCTGCAAAACAAATTCAGAGAGCTAGGAAGGAAATTAAAAGAGAAAAACAAAACTGTGGTATTTTCTGGTATACTACCGGCACCTTGCAAAGGACCATATGGACAGCTGGAAATAATTAATCAAAACGCATGGCTGAAGATGTGATGCACACAGGAAGGCTTCACCTATCTTGATCATTGGACCACATTCTACAATGAGGACTATCTGTATAGACGGGATGGACTGCACTTAAATAACAAGGGAACCAGTCTACTTGGAGAAAAGATCCTCGAGCAGGTTCGGAAGCATTTAAACTAGAAAGGAAGGGGGGAGAAATCAACAAAAAAACAGAAGGGAGACCGCATCAAAACAAGAACAACAACTCAGGTAAGACAACCATTAAATGTATTTATCTAAATGCTAGAAGTATCAGAAACAAAATTCTAGAACTTGAAGCTACTGCACTAACAGCGACCAGAATTATTCTGGGCTTAAAAGGCATGTCATATGCAGACAGGCTAAAAGAATTGAATCTGTTCAGTCTTGAACAAAGACGACTATGTGGCAACCTGATTCAAGCATTCAAAATTCTAAAAGGTATTGACAGTGTCGACCCAAGGGACTTTTTCAGCCTGAAAAAAGAAACAAGGACCAGGGGTCACAAATGGAGATTAGACAAAGGGGCATTCAGAACAGAAAATAGGAGGCACTTTTTTACGCAGAGAATTGTGAGGGGCTGGAATCAACTCCCCAGTAATGTTGTTGAAGCCGACACCCTGGGATCCTTGAAGAAGCTGCTTGATGAGATTCTGGGATCAATAAGCTACTAACAACCAAACAAGCAAGATGGGCCGAATGGCCTCCTCTCGTTTGTAAACTTTCTTATGTTCTTACAACCAGTTTAAAATTTCCACATTTATTTAATTGATGTGAGGAGCTGACCAGCATTACCTCAGTCTTGTCAGGATTCAATTTTAAACAATGTAGTTGCATCCAGTTCTTAATGTCACTTAGACAAAGCGTGAGACACGAGATTGATAACTTCAAGTCTGGAGAAGTGTGCATGTAAACCTGTATGTCGTCTGCAGAACAGTGAAATGTTATGTACAAAGGTCATTGCTATGCACTGAATTTGCAAGGCTTCTTTCTTAGAGCTCCTGTATTGCTCTGCAGTGTTTGACAGTGCCTTTACTACGTGCTTTATTCTTTTGTGCTGTTTTTATTTTACTTTGCTATTGACAGAGAAGAAAATCCAAATCATGCTGCCTAGGAAAAAACCCAACCCCACTGCACCTTCCAGTGAGATTAGGAATGAGAACGCGATGAGCCTGATGAAACCCCATGGAGTTTTACAGAGGAATTTGATGCTCATTGCATGTTTTGATGAAATCTCCAATGAAAATTCAGAGCACATGCTGTCGTCTAATGAAGATTACGATGGCTATTCTGAGCACCTGCAATATTCAAGTGATGCTTGCAATGGGAGTTCTGTGCACAAGCCCTGCAACAATGACATTCTCAATGGAAGTTCTGTGCTCACGTCCTGCAACAATGACATTCTCAATGGAAGTTCTGTGCACACGTCCTGCAACAATGACATTCTCAATGGAAGTTCTGTGCTCACACCCTGCAACAATGACATTCTCAATGGAAGTTCTGTGCACATGTCCTGCAACAATGACATTCTCAATGGAAGTTCTGTGCACATGTCCTGCAACAATGACATTCTCAATGGAAGTTCTGTGCACACGTCCTGCAACAATGACATTCTCAATGGAAGTTCTGTGCTCACACCCTGCAACAATGACATTCTCAATGGAAGTTCTGTGCACACATCCTGCAACAATGACATTCTCAATGGAAGTTCTGTGCACACATCCTGCAACAATGACATTCTCAATGGAAGTTCTGTGCACACGTCCTGCAACAATGACATTCTCAATGGAAGTTCTGTGCACACGTCCTGCAACAATGACATTCTCAATGGGAGTTCTGTGCACACGTCCTGCAACAATGACATTCTCAATGGAAGTTCTGTGCTCACACCCTGCAACAATGACATTCTCAATGGGAGTTCTGTGCTCACGTCCTGCAACAATGACATTCTCAATGGAAGTTCTGTGCACACGTCCTGCAACAATGACATTCTCAATGGGAGTTCTGTGCACACGTCCTGCAACAATGACATTCTCAATGGGAGTTCTGTGCTCACACCCTGCAACAATGACATTCTCAATGGGAGTTCTGTGCACACGTCCTGCAACAATGACATTCTCAATGGGAGTTCTGTGCTCACACCCTGCAACAATGACATTCTCAATGGGAGTTCTGTGCACACGTCCTGCAACAATGACATTCTCAATGGGAGTTCTGTGCTCACACCCTGCAACAATGACATTCTCAATGGGGGCTCAGTGTACACGTCTTATTCCAATGACATTGTGATTGAGAATTCTATCTACATGAATCAACACTCCCAACTTGACGATTCAGGTCAATCTTTCTTTTCTTTTCTTTTTTAATTAGCAGTAGTATGCATGTAGAATGGCCCAATTTCGACAGGATGCATTACGTGCTGTTATTTTCAGATGGTTTGTCAATGATCCAGATCAGTAATGTGACCTGCCTGGTGACTTCTCCAGCGGATTTCCTTCAGACCCCAGGTAAGGGTGTGCTACATTTACTGATGCAGGAGGAACATGATTATCTGAGCATGTTGTTAAACATAATCCTCATAAAAAGGTCCCACCCCTTGTGTTCTCATTTTTAATAGCTCTGTTGGGAGCAGTGCAATTGGATTGTGTGGAATCCTGTGCAAGAGCTGCAAAGCTGGCCTTTACCCTAGTGGCATTCTTACTGTCTGTATATTTGGTCACCAGTCAAATTCCTGAATGCATGCACACACATGCTCCCAAGTAACTTTAGTAACTGTAAAGTATAGGAAACCTCTTTAATCTTCTCTATGAAGCCCAGCTAAACATAGATAACTGTGCAGAAGCCCTGTCTAAAATGAACTGGCACCTCCACAGATACTGATGAAGTCGTTGAAGTGGTCAGCAAGATCTCTGCAGACAAAGCCACATGCAAGTATGCCTTCATTTTCTTGGGTTAGTTAGTGTTTAACACCAGCTTTTAGGACACCTACAAGTTCTGTGCTCATGAAGTACTGTATGCAGCAACCACTTTCACACCCTCATTGCAGCCTTCCCTTCTGACGGCGGTTCTCCTGGGGACTCATGTTATTTCAGAGTAGCAGGTTACAGTTGTGCACGACAGTGGTGTTGTGTGCAATCTATGCATGTTATTGGATATTTGAGCCAGGTAAACTTGTGGTTAAAGGGCTTTGTGCTTTTCATGTAACTGTTTCTTATCCACTTTCTTTCCTCTAGGAAAGTATATCTGTGGCGTATGCGGACAGGAACACAGATTATATTTCAGTCACCTAAAACACAAACGGCAGCACTCAGGTAAGTGTTGAGGTGATCTCTGCACACACAGAGAGTCTCTGGGTGTTTCAGGGTCTCCTCAGACCCAAGCACAATGATCTGCTTTCTCTAGAAGGCCTGAGGAAAGCTGTGCCGAGTTTTAGCACTTGGGGTTCTTCCAGTTACTGCTTGAAGGTTTTCAGTCTTTAGATTTACTAATCCTTCCTCATTCATCTAATCAAGTCTGACAACAGAAATGGCTGAGCATGTAATAAGCCAATAATAGTGACTTTAACACATGGACTGGAAATGGCATCCTTCACCATATTTAAGCATGGTTGACTGGCTTTATTGTTGGCACACAGCTGTTTTCTTGATTCTTGCAGCCAGGTCCCATTCCCGGTGTTTTCCAGTACAACGATATGTTTCATTGGCTCGTTGTTGTGTCCTCTGGCAGTGTCAGTGAGGCGCATGTCCATGTTTCCAAGCTGTTTCATCAGAGGTGCCTTTCTTCTTGCATTGTGTCCTTAGAGATGCTTGGAAGTGTCTGCTCCAACATCAGCGAGCGTGAATCATCTTTATTGTTTTAACTTCATTTAGGAAGAAGGCAAGTTCTTTGTTTACTCTGCAGGAGAAGCTTCTTTCAGCCAAAGGACCTCGACAGGCACATTGCCTGTGTTCACTCTCAAGGCTTCAGGTTTAAATGCACACACTGCGAGATGGGCTTCAAGTGGCATGTGTTGTTTTATAAGCACGTTCTTCTGGCACATTGTGGTGAGTACAGTCTTGTTTTCAGTGTACAGCAGCTGGAATTCACCACATATCTGTTTAGTAAAATGAAGGTTCACACCCATTCAGGGTAAAGAGGCTTTCTCATACAGTTCTATCATGAAGTATCCCAATTATTTTAGTTTTTCTTCCCTTTTTTTGAGGCAGTGGATGGCATTGTGATTGGATCAGGAAAGTGATCAGAAATTAGCAATGTGATGCACATACAGAACAGTATGTATTTAATCAATAAAACAACCCTTTTTAAATAATGTTTGGATTCAAATAGTCAACTCTCATTTAAGGGGATTTCAAGGGACCAGCAAAAAAATGTCAGATCAGTAATTCTTTTTACTAGGAGTTTAAGCCAAATGCATACTTTCAGTTTTTATTGAAATCACAGTAACACTGAAATCAAATTCAATGGAAAGTAATACATATGTAAAGGTACTGTGCATTTTATTGAACACACAGTTGTAAGTGAACTTATAAAAAGTACAGATTGCAAATGAACTGAGCTTGAAACCTGCATGTCCCATTCTGATCACAAGCATTTTTAAACCATGAAAGCAAGGCGACCTCAACATCAGGGTATTGAGCAAATTAGAAACACTTACGACCTGCACCTGCAGTTTTCTGTATTATTGACAAAGTGTTCACAGGAATGTTGAAATCTGCAGATAAACTTTTTTTCTTGTGCTGCTTCATTGATTCGTGAGCACTGTGGCATAGGATCCGTAGTAGATTACAGTACAGAGGTACTGATGGATGCAAGTTAATGCATTATCCAATTTCTTTTGCACTCCGATGTTTTGAACTGGGGCAATTCGTTCAGTTCAAATTTCTTTCTGGGGAGGGGTTCCAAAACAGTAATAGATGACAGACTGTTCCATTTAAGCTTGGTATTCCAACCATGCCCTGATCAAGTACTATGCAGTGGAAGAGCTGAACACAGATCCAGTGTTTCCATCCCTGTGGTTTTACACACAATGCAGTAGAAGCCACTGAAAATAATTAGTTGATAATTATTTACTATGCTTACTAACTAATCCAGCAAGATTTCCCTTTAACTTCTTAGAAAGCAGACTTTTGGAAGTGAGGTGTTGTTTTTTTTGGTTTTTTTTTTTTTTGTCTAACCACTAGGGGGTGTGCAACTAATTTCTGAACCTTCTGAAACTGATTTTCCAATAGCTGCCATAGTTGCTGCTAAAGTGTTCAGTAAATGATTTTAAATAATCATTATCCCACAATTAATCTACCTTTTTTTGTTGTTTTTATTTGCAGATTTAGAAAGCCTGAAGTGTCACATATGCAAAAAGAAATACAGAACTGCATAACACCTTCAGGGTCATATCCAAAAGCATCACAGCGTCTAAGCAACTCTGATTGCATTCTTCTTCAAGGGTCTTGTCACTACCACGTACCCAGCGTCTTCACATTGTTAATGCAATCATTGCACAGGCAGAAGAGACTGGACTGATGTTACCCATGCAAATGTTTGTTTACATTTACATCTATGCAAAACCTACACATGCAAGTATCAGCAGCACAAACTAGGACGATGCTCGAGTCAGGTTTGGAAGTGTAGTATCAGCAGCACAAACTAAGACTATGCTCGAGCTTGGAAGTATAACCTGCGCGTTTTGTAGCGTAGCTCTTTTTTAACCCACAGTGCACACCTGGTGATGTCACATCCACATTCAATCAGTTGGGTCTGTGGCTTTGCCTGTATCACCCCGACACACACTTAGCAATGTATCAAACTCCCAGTCTGCTTTCGTTTGCTCACACCTCACACAGCTGAGCTTCAAACCCTCAGTAAGAATGTGCTGAGTTAACGATTGTTCAGCTGAAAGAGCAGTGTGTAAACAAAGAGGCCTTTGTTGAACTTAGTTGGTTAGCAAAAGGTTTGGATCAGAGTTTATTTCAGAGTTTTGTGTACACCAGTTTTATTTTTAATTACGTACTTTAATTCATGTACTTGAATGTCTTTAAAATATACAAAATAGAAGAAAAGTAACTTCTACACATCTAAACAATAACAGTCTTCCCAGCGACAGCGAGTGGAAGCGACAGCAAGTGGGAGAAGTACAGGCATGGAAAAGTACAGAGCAGTTTCGAAGCAGTTTGAAAGCAGGTTGACGGCTGCAGAAGAAACTAAACTTAAAAAAAAAAAACCTCAACATGGTCTTCAAGCCAGTAATCTGTGACACCTGCTTGATGTGGGAAATCCGAGAAAACCCAGCGGAGCTAAACCAAGTGTACGTAAAGTGCCGCGCGATCCAGGGTTTGCATAAACTAGTAAGTATGCTAGAAATGGAGCGGGAAGAAGTGAGACAGCAACAGGATCTTGAGGAACTGGCACACCCACAATTCATGGAAGTCTGCATCACCCCTAACAGACTGAAAGCCACCAGGGAGATAGAAGGTCAGAACAGCTGGGTTCAGGTAGGCAGAAGCAGGGAAAAAAAGAAACCTCGTCAAACACAACCACCAGAAATCAAAACAACCAACAGATTTGAGTCACTTCAGAATTTTGATGAGCAGAACCAACAACAAGAGAATGAAAGGAATAACATCCAGGACCCTATTGACAGTGGTGACCAGACAGCAAAAAGAAGGGAGGTCATGATTGTTGGGGACTCCATATTGAGAAACACAGCAAGTTCAATTCGCAGTTTGGACCCCCTTACTACAACAGTGTGCTGCCTTCCGGGAGCCTCGGTCAAGCACATCACTGAAAACGTGGACAGGCTCCTAGAACGAACAGGAGACGACCCGGTAGTAGTCGTCCACATCGGTACAAACAACATTGGAAGAGACAGACCAAAATCCCTGCAAAACAAATTCAGAGAGCTAGGAAGGAAATTAAAAGAGAAAACCAAAACTGTGGTATTTTCTGGTATACTACCCGCACCTTGCAAAGGACCATATGGACAGCTGGAAATAATTAATCAAAACGCATGGCTGAAGACGTGGTGCACACGGGAAGGCTTCACCTATCTTGATCATTGGACCACATTCTACAACGAGGACTATCTGTATAGACGGGATGGACTGCATTTAAATAACAAGGGAACTAGTCTACTCGGAGAAAAGATCCTCGAGCAGGTTCGGAAGCATTTAAACTAGAAAGGAAGGGGGGAGAAATCAACAAAAAAACAGAAGGGAGACCGCATCAAAACAAGAACAACAACTCAGGTAAGACAACCATTAAATGTATTTATCTAAATGCTAGAAGTATCAGAAACAAAATTCTAGAACTTGAAGCTACTGCACTAACAGGTAACTATGATGTGATAGGTGTTACAGAAACGTGGTTATCTGAGAGTGATGGGGACGAATATAATATTTGTGGGTATACACTGTATAGGAAAGACAGGCAGGACAGAAGAGGAGGAGGGGTAGCGCTATACATAAGAAACAGTCTTGAAGCCCAGGTGTTAAACCTGGACAAAGAAAATAAAACCGAATCAATATGGGTCAGAATAACAGACAAAAATTCAAAAGGCATAATAATAGGAGCATGCTATAGACCGCCAGATTCAGACGGTGAGCACAATAATCTGTTATACAATGACATTAGAAATGTGTGTAGCAAAGGAGAAGCCATACTAATGGGGGATTTCAACTTCCCCCAAATAAAATGGGAAAACCCGGTGGGTAGCGCGAAGGATGAAATAGAAATGGTGGAAATGACAAATGACTGCTTCCTAACACAATTTGTGAAGGCACCCACTAGAGGGGAGGCATGCCTTGATTTAGTCTTTTCAAATAACGAAGATAGAATAACTAAAACAGAGGTCAGAGAACCACTGGCAAACTCAGACCACAACATGGTCTCATTTGAAGTGTTTTTTAAATCCCCAAAAGTAAAGACTAAAGCTAAGGTTTACAATTTTAGAAAAGCAAACTATGAAGGTATGAAACAGAGACTAACAGAAGTAGATTGGAGTAAAATAGAGAAAACACCCACAGAAGAAGGATGGTTGTTCTTCAAAAATGTAGTACTAGAGGCGCAAAACAATTATATCCCTAAAGTAGACAAATCTAAATGTAAAACTAAATTGCCAAAATGGTTTAATAGATCAATTAAAAAAAATATTCAGCGAAAAAAGGCACTTTACAGAGCATTAAAAAAGGACCAAAAAGAAAGTACGCAGAAAGAGTACACAGAACTGCAAACGCAAGTCAAAAAGGAAGTTAGAAAGGCCAAGAGAGAAATAGAAATAAACATTGCTAAGGGAGCTAAAACCAATTCCAAAATGTTTTTCCAATATTACAACAGCAAGAGAACATTCAAAGAGGAGATTAAATGTTTAAGAGATACAAATGGCAAAATCGTAGAGGAAGAAAAAAAAATAGCAAATATATTAAATGATTACTTTTCACAAGTTTTTACAAAGGAAGATACTGACAACATGCCCCACATGTCATCCAGTTCCTATCCAGTTTTAAATAACTTTAGCATAACTGAGGCAGAAGTGTTAAAGGGACTAGGAGCTCTTAAAATAAACAAATCCCCTGGGCTGGATGAGATCCTCCCAGTAGTACTCAAAGAAATGAAAGAAGTAATTTACAAACTGCTAACCAAGATCATGCAGCAGTCTCTTGACACAGGGGTGGTACCGACAGACTGGAAAATTGCAAACGTAATACCAATCCACAAAAAGGGAAACAAAACTGAACCAGGTAACTACAGACCAGTAAGCCTGACTTCTATTATATGCAAACTTATGGAAACTATAATAAGATCCAAAATGGAAAATTACCTATATGGTAACAGGGTACTGGGAGACAGTCAACATGGTTTTAGGAAAGGGAGATCGTGCCTAACTAACTTGCTTGATTTTTTTGAGGATGCAACATCCATAATGGATAATTGCAAAGCATATGACATGGTTTATTTAGATTTCCAGAAAGCTTTTGACAAAGTCCCGCACAAAAGATTAATTCTCAAACTGAACGCAGTTGGGATTCAAGGAAACACATGTACATGGATTAGGGAGTGGTTAACATGTAGAAAACAGAAAGTACTGATTAGAGGAAAAACCTCAGAATGGAGTGTGGTAACCAGCGGTGTACCACAGGGATCAGTATTAGGTCCTCTGCTATTCCTAATCTACATTAATGATTTAGATTCTGGTATAGTAAGCAAACTTGTTAAATTTGCAGACGACACAAAAGTAGGAGGAGTGGCAAACACTGTTGCAGCAGCAAAGGTCATTCAAAATGATCAAAAAAAGTCAAAAGAATCCATCAAAGAGAAAAAAAGTCTAGGGGACATATCCTAGGCCTCCCGCAATCCTATTAAATCATCAATGCCGCTTCTCAATTAACATCCTATCAAATAATAAACAAATCCTTCACGGCCCCTCCTACTATGCCTCCCCCCCCCCCCTATCTAGTTGGCCCAAAAAAATCTATGGACAACAAGAGCAAGGAAAAAAAGAGGAAGACATAGGATCCTTATTGTATAAAATAAGTATAGAAGAAGACACAATTTTGTTTTTAAAAACCACAAGATTCAGAACTGGGCAGACACATGGCAAATGACATTTAATAGAGAAAAGTGTAAGGTACTGCACACAGGAAATAAAAATGTACATTATAAATATCATATGGGAGATATTGAAATTGGAGAAGGAATCTATGAAAAAGACCTAGGAGTTTTTGTTGACTCAGAAATGTCTTCATCTAGACAATGTGGGGAAGCTATAAAAAAGGCTAACAAGATGCTCGGATACATTGTGAAAAGTGTTGAATTTAAATCAAGGGAAGTAATGTTAAAACTGCACAATGCACTAGTAAGACTTCATCTTGAATATTGTGTTCAGTTCTGGTCACCTCGCTATAAAAAAGATATTGCTGCTCTAGAAAGAGTGCAAAGAAGAGCGACCAGAATTATTCCGGGCTTAAAAGGCATGTCATATGCAGACAGGCTAAAAGAATTGAATCTGTTCAGTCTTGAACAAAGAAGACTACGTGGCGACCTAATTCAAGCATTCAAAATTCTAAAAGGTATTGACAGTGTCGACCCAAGGGACTTTTTCAGCCTGAAAAAAGAAACAAGGACCAGGGGTCACAAATGGAGTTTAGAAAAAGGGGCATTCAGAACAGAAAATAGGAGACACTTTTTTACACAGAGAATTGTGAGGGTCTGGAATCAACTCCCCAGTAATGTTGTTGAAGCTGACACCCTGGGATCCTTCAATAAGCTGCTTGATGAGATTTGGGGATCAATAAGCTACTAACAACCAAACGAGCAAGATGGGCCGAATGGCCTCCTCTCGTTTGTAAACTTTTTTATGTTCTTATGTTCTTAATAGTTTGGATTTGATCAGGTGACAGCGTTTAAGTGGATACGTTTTGAATAATTCTGTTCCTTGTAATCGTTTTATCAGGAGAGTAGAAGACGAATATGCCCAGTTGAAGAATGCTGGTGTGACGGCAGTGGAAATACTATTGCAGTTATTTAGCATCCCTTTGAGGGGATGCTTATGTCTTTGGAAACAAACCACAGCTAATATCTCAAACCATGTGTCCAAATGAGCGTGTTCAGTGTACTCTTCACTTTGACCTGCGATGTAAGACCTGGCTGCCATATTGGGCAATGTAACTTTTTGCTTTCCATTATTCCCATGCGCTGCGAGATCTTTTCTTCATACTCTGTTCACAGTTTGATTGTGGGGATCATACAAGTAGAAGTAAGACTCATTAACCCTATATGACATTTATGACGTGTAGTTGCTGGGATGCAGATGCAGTTTACTTTGAGTTAAGATGGCTGCATTATTTTAACCACTGGCCCAATGATACAGAACACACGCCATGACTGTTCATATCAATGATATAGAACACAAGCCTTGACAGTGTCCATGTCAATGATACAGAACACACACCATGAGTGTCCATCTCAATGATACAGAACACAGACCATGACAGTGTCTGTATCAATGATACAGAACAGACGCTGTGACCGTAAAGACAGCTGTTTTATGTGATGCTTTCCAACACTACACAAGACAATAAGCAAAACTGTTCAGTGACACTGTTTATTATTAGCACAGCACATACAATGCTAGGTAATGTTTATTAAATACACAATACAGCGCTGTGAGGTCCAAGCATTCTGAAACATGACTTTGCTATCATTGGTAATTTAGAAAAATAGTGTGTTGCTACAAAAGTATAAATTAAAACTACTACTGGTAGTTAAGAAATATTAAATACATAAACACATATGAGGAATAAGAAATATCTGGCAAGCCCTGTAGAAAACACTGTCCTAAAGTGTAGCATTTGTTTAGAGATGAACACATGCTAAAGTTTAATCAGGGTTAGATTTGTATTGCCTGTATCTAATATGACAGAATGCAAAAAAAATAGATTGTTCTAAACATAACATGTTAATTGAGTTTCTATTTATTCAGGACAAGAGAGCATATTTCTATAAAACCCACAGCATGTGCGATGGCAGTAGCAAGTGAAGAGCTTGGTTTGCTACAGATAACACTATATACACACTTTTTTTCAAAAAAATGACTATTTGGTTTCTTTTCATCTTAAAATGTTTTTACTACAAAGCAACACCACAGAACATTTAAAACCATGTTTTCTTTGTTTTTGACTTCTCACAGAAACACACACCGTGCTTGAAGTGTCTGCCTTGCAAGTTTACCAAGTGTATAGTATAAAGGTACAGTACTATGCAGAATAGTTCTGAGGAGCCAGTTTGTTTCACAGTAGCGCCCTCTACTGGGAGGAAAATAGAACTGCAGCTTATAGGTACATGACAGTTCAATAGTCAGCACTTGGATATCCATTACCCAAATACACATCAGTGGCGTTTTACCTTCCTTGTATTAAGAATAAAGTCAACCCCCATTATATATACTGTATGTAAAAAATTAATGCAGTCACCCATCACACGCGATTTCCGCCTCAGTCACCAGTTTTCTGATATGAAGCCCATCTCTCCAATTTCACAATTGTTTTAACCGTCACAGCCTGCATTTTTTTGTTTGTTTTCTGTGATGGCAAATCAGTCTGTCTTTATTGTGCACTGCAGCTACACAGCGCTTCCTCCAAAAACAAAGCAAACGAGACATGCTACTGTAAGGTAAAAATTAATCAGTTTTAGATACTGTGATGTATTTTTTTTTTTGTTTGTTTTTAAATCTGTGATCTTTAGTTGTTTTTGTGCATTTTCATTTGCAAGTGAACTGTGACATTAGGGCCCTATCGAGCACTATATTCTGCAATTTTCAATACCGACTTTGGATACTGTTTTAATTCTGGAAACGTTTATTTTTTTTTAATCTTTTGCAAAATTGCATTGTACAGTTCTGTGCATGGGTAACACTTTGATTAAATTTTGCTGTAGGGTCATTAACGGGGAATTTTACATACTGCTACAATACATACTGGATTTAAACGTATACAGTCCACATGTCCAGTCGTCTTTTGGCATGTGATATTTTCAGAATCATATTGTTCTGAATTAAAATATTACTTGTGTTGAAAATACAGTACTGTGCCAACACAACCAACTATAGTACATCCAAATGGAAGCCTACTTTTTTTTAAAACAGTCCTTTCAGCTTTGTATTTTTTTTGTGTTCCTTGAAAAAACATGTTTTTGTCTTTTACTGCCGTGTTATTCCCACTCGTGTGCTAACAAATTTCAATTAAAGAATGTCATATTTGTTCTTTGTACGAAGTGTGTGTGCAGGGCAGGGGGTTGTTTGGGTGGTAGGGGGCAGGTTACACTTCAAATCAGATGAAATAATCAGATATTCGTCACAGTCGTTTAACTGTTGCTGAAGTCAAAATTGTAGTCAGATATGCGATATGCGAGTGCTGACTGTACTGCAATCCTTTCCACATGTCAAATATTGAGACATCCAAGATGTAACAGTGTCAGATATAACTACGTTACGCTTCTGCTTCACTGCAAGGTAAAATACATGCATTTTAATACAAACACTGCTATAATCGTGTCCCCCCCACCCCCCCACAAAGGCTTTGTCTGGCTAATTATTTCTAGATGAACTTGAATCATATTGTCTGCTGTTAGTTTCCCTTTGCAGTTGCCCAGAAGAACAGGCAGAGAAAGTGAACACCTATCCTCCTCTTGGTTTCTTAGGACCTGAGCTTGAAACAGTGACACAAAATATTAAAACTGCTACCCCCCCCCCCCCCCCCCCCGTGAATGCATTGAGGGGTGTCTGTCAACACAGAGCCATGCAGCACACACAAGAGAGTATGTCCAAAAAACAACCCTTTCAACAGGTTTCATTGGAACAGGATTTTTACTGCAATCATGGCACAGTGATTTTGTTCTCTTCAAATGGAAACACTGTCATGAAAATCAATTTCACCATTGCCAGCACAGTGCCAGTCTGGGTGTCCGGGGTGGGTCTACACAGTATATAATCCCCTTCACTCCGATTTTCAGCCTCCTTGTGAATTAGAAGGGAAAAAAATGGTGTTGAAATTTCCTTTGTTTTTGAAATTGTAATCCTCTGGGAGATAAAACATCCACCACCCCTTTAAGAATAAAAATTTAAAAAATGTATTTGCGTCAAAATAAATGTGACCCTCCAGCAGCACTGCAAGGGAGCAGCTGTAATGAGTGTTCTCTGGTAGTTTAGGGATACAGTACTCTACACAGCATGGAGATGCTTACCCTCCTATACATTCAGTGTCTGACATCCAATATGTTCCGTTTCCCTCACAAAAATAGTTCTATATACAATGCATTACAAACCAACGCTGCTTTCCTGCTTACTCTGGGCAGAGCTGCTATCAATACTGATACAGCACTCACAGCAACACCCAAACATACAATGATATTTAAAACAAAACAAACTTACACAAGGGCAAGTTTGAATGCTGCTGTGACATGTGATGCCTGTATGTGCAAATGTTTCAACAATAGGCAACTTATTTTGATTTGAATACTGCTTACGGATTAATGCAATCTGTATTTAAACTCTACCCTGAAGCGAATTTGCCTTTGTTAGATAGATAGCTACTGTGAGCGTTAAACAGGTATTTGGCTGATTTATTATCTATATACAAGTGGCAGATCTCATGACTCAAGCAGGTTTTGTTAGTAAAGCTAGTTTAGGTTGAATTTACACTTCTCGGTTTGCATCTAAACCCATTTTTTTTATTAAAATGCTATGAGCTTGAATGAGCTGGTTAAATATATGTGGCTTTACACATAAACCATTATAACATGCTTTGTTCTCAAAAATAGTGTTGAATGACATTCTACACAATACTGTTCTAAAATACGATGAAATATTAAAATAAAATAAACACATAAGCAAACTGTTTGGGAGAAGATAAAACACACACCAGGGGAACGCTGATCAACTTAATCTAAATAAATCAAAGCATTTCAAATGTTTCAGATGTGTGTAGGATTTCTGATGCTGTTTTCTTGTGATTTATAAAATAGGACAGCAGCCGTGACCCTACCAAGCTTGAAGTGTTTGATCAGTACAATACAGAACTCTGTCCATATGGCCATTTCCTCTAGAAGATATCCACACGTTTGCACTAGTGGTTGCAGGCTGTTCTCACAATGTCCAGCACGAGGCAAGTCGAACATTTCTATTGGAGTGTCTGTCCTTGGCCTTTAGTTAAGATTTAGCACCTCTTAATATTATTTTGAAAACTTCACTTTTCCTAGTGACCTGTTCAAGGCATGTTTGACTTCAAGAAAATAAGTTTATTCATTTCCTCTGGTGTCACCTGTCTCCTCCTCTTCATTGACAGCGCCTGCTCGCACATGCTGACAGACTCGCTCCTCGCACCCACCGCCGGCACGGACAGCAGCCAGAAAGCCAGCCTGGCTAGTCTGGGATACTTCTGGGTGACTGATGACCAGTACTGGAACAGATCTGGAGTTGCTTGGAACAGAGGTTCCGCCAAATAGTCGTAAACTTCTTTTTTGACCTGCTTCTCATCACTTCCCTGAGCTTTACTGTTGCTGCTGGCCAGCCGAGCTTTCTTGGTGCTAGGCTCCATATCAGTGACCTCTCCGCTCATCTCTCGGATCTCTGTAATCATCTCGCACACCTTGCTGATTATCTCCTCATGTTGGTATGCAGGAACCGGCCTCAGCTTCTGCTGGGGGTCCAGAATCATAGCTACTTTGTGTGCTCGCTCCACTTTAAAGTTCTCCTTAAGAGCCTCCAGGAAGAAGTGGCAGAGCTTGCTTACAGCACCAACGTCGTTGGCTTTGGCCGTGAAGAGTTTTTCCAGTCTGACGTAGGTGGGAAGCACCAGCTGCAGCGTGGGCTTCTGTTCGCAGCTCAGCTCCACCACTGCCTGCTTTACTGGGGCCAGGATAGCCACCAGGTTGCTGAGCAGCTGCTTGTTCAGGTTCTGGATGTGGCTCATCTTCTTGGCCCGGCTGTAAAACTCACAGATCTGCTCGTAGCGTTCGTTCACCAGCAGCAGAGACTCGTTGACAGAGTCCCAGCAAGGTGGTGGCGATGCTTCTTCCAGGGAGCCAAAGGTCTCTCTAGAGAAGCCAGCAGATCCAGCCATGTCCTCGCACACGTTCAGAAGGTCTATCACCTCGTGCATGCTGCGGGCCTGCAGAGTTCTCTTGTTCAGCGCGCTTTGCACCACACAGTTTAAGGCACAGGCTGAGCAGCCCAGGCACATCCCAGACTTGAAGAAGGCGGTCAAGCTCACTTTGCAGTCCGTCACGTAAATGGTCCGGATCTCGGACATCACAAACTCCGAGAGGACGTTCTGCACCCAGTGATGGACCTGCTCGCCACACTCCTTTACGTCCACTTCCTTGACCCCCAGGACATAGCGCTTCCTCTGGGTTCCTTCCACCTGATACGCGGTGAGCACATAGCAGGAGTCGGCACCCACCACCTGGGAGTGGCACGTGACGCCGATCCCCAGGCAGGTGCTGCTGCCCAGGGCACAGGTCACCTTTACCTTCACCTGGTTATACATTCTGGGTAAGTGCTTCAAGGCTAGCTTGTTCATGTCACCCAGAACATCTGTGATGGAGAATGCACCATACTGTGCTCCACTGTCAACCAGCGTCTGTGCTAACTTCATGAAGTCTTTTGTGTTCAGGACACTCACTGCTCCCAGATCAGCGTACATCACTTTCAGTAGTCTCTCAGCAATCTGTTGCCGTTCTTTCTCTGGTACAGTGCCGTTGGCTGCAGAGAGAGAATACACAATGATTAGACTATTGCTATGTGAAAACAAAACAGTACAGAGACCCCATAAGGAGATATATAAGAACATAAGGTTTACAAAAGGGAGGAGGCCATTTGGCCCATCTTGCTCGTTTGGTTGTTAGTAGCTTAATGATCCCAGAATCTCATCAAGCAGCTTCTTTAAAGATCCCAAGGTGTCAGCTTCAACAACATTACTGGAGAGTTGGTTCCAAACCCTCACGATTGTATAAAAAGGTGCCTCCTATTTTCTGTTCTGAATGTCCCTTTGTCTAATCTCCATTTGTGACCCCTGGTCCTTGTTTCTTTTTTCAGGTCGAACAAGTCCCTTGAGTCGACATTGTCAATACCTTGAAGAATTTTGAATGCTTGAATTAGGTCGCCGCGTAGTCTTCTTTGTTCAAGACTTAATAGGTTCAATTCTTTTAGCCTGTCTGTATATGACATGCTTTTTAAAACTGGAATAATTCTGGTCGCTCTTCTTTGCACTCTTTCTAGAGCAGTAATATCCTTTTTGTAGTGAAGTGACCAGAACTGAACACAATATTCAAGATGAGGTCTTACTAATGCATTGTACAGTTTTAACATTACTTCCCTAGATTTAAATTCAACACTTTTCACAATGTATCCGAGCATCCTGTTGGCCTTTTTTATAGCTTCCGCACATTGTCTAGATGAAGACATTTGAGTCAACAAAAACTCCTAGGTCTTTTTCATAGATTCCTTCTCCAATTTCAGTATCTCTCATATGATATTTATAATGCACATTTTTATTTCCTGCGTGCAGTAGCTTACACGTTTCTCTATTAAAATGTCATTTGCCATGTGTCTGCCCAGTTCTGAATCTTGTCTAGATCATTTTGAATGACCTTTGCTGCTGCAACAGTGTTTGCCACTCCTCCTATTTTTGTGTCGTCTGCAAATTTAACAAGTTTGCTTACTATACCAGAATCTAAATCATTAATGTAGATTAGGAATAGCAGAGGACCTAATACTGATCCCTGTGGTACTCCACTGGTTACCACACTCCATTCTGAGGTTTCTCCTCTAATCAGTACTTTGCTTTCTACATGTTAATCCATGTACATGAGTTTCCTTGAATCCCAACTGCGTTCAATTTGAGAATTAATCTTTTGTGCGGGACTTTGTCAAAAGCTTTCTGGAAATCTAAATAAACCACGTCATATGCTTCGCAATTATCCATTATCGATGTTGCATCCTCAAAAAAATCAAGCAGGTTAGTCAGACACGATCTCCCTTTCCTAAAACCATGTTGACTGCTTCCCAGGATACTGTTACCATATAGGTAATTTTCCATTTTGGATCTTATTATAGTTTCCATAAGTTTGCATATAATAGAAGTCAGGCTTATTGGTCTGTAGTTACCTGGTTCAGTTTTGTTTACCTTTTTGTGGATCGGTATTACGTTTGCAATTTTCCAGTCTGTCGGTACAACCCCTGTGTCAAGAGACTGTTGCATGATCTTGGTTAGTTGTTAGCAAATAACTTATTTGATTTCTTTGAGTACTATTGGGAGGATCTCATCCAGCCCAGGGGATTTATTTATTTTAAGAGCTCCTAGTCCCTTTAACACTTCTGCCTCAGTAATGCTAAAGTTATTTAAAACTGGATAGGAACTGGATGACATGTGGGGAATGTTCTCCGCATCCTTGTTTGGAAAAAATTGTGAAAAGTAATCATTTAATATAGTTACTTCTTTTTTCTTCTTCGTCTATGATTTTGCCATTTGTACCTCTTAGACATTTAATCTCCTCTTTGAATGTTCTATTGCTGTTGTAATATTAGGAAAACATTTTTGAATTGGTTTTAGCCCCCTTAGCAATGTTCATTTCTATTTCTCTCTTGGCCTTTCTAACTTCCTTTTTGACTTGTGTTTGCAGTTCTGCGTACTTTCTTTTTGGTCCTTTTTTAATGCTCTGTAAAGTGCCTTTTATCGCTGAATATTTTTTTTAATTGATCTATTAAACCATTTTGGCAATTTAGTTGTACATTTAGATTTGTCTACTTTAGGGATGTAATTGTTTTGCGCCTCTAGTACTACATTTTTGAAGAACAGCCATCCTTCTTCTGTGGGTGTTTTCTCTATTTTACTCCAATCTACTTCTGTTAGTCTCTGTTTCATACCTTCATAGTTTGCTTTTCTAAAATTGTAAACTTTAGCTTTTACCATTACTTTTGGGGTTTAAAAAGCACTTCAAATGAGACCATGTTGTGGTCTGAGTTTGCCAGTGGTTCTCTGACCTCTGTTTTAGCTATTCTGTCCGTTATTTGAAAAGACTAAATCAAGCCATGCCTCCCCGCTAGTTGGTGCTTTGACAAATTGCATTAGGAAGCAGTCATTTTTCATTTCCACCATTTCAATTTTGTCCGTCGTGCTACCCACCGGGTTTTCCCATTTTATATGGGGGAAGTTGAAATCCCCCATTAGTATGGCTTCTCCTTTGCTACACGCATTTCTAATGTCATTGTATAACAGATTATTTTGCTCGCCATCTGAATCTGGCGGTCTATAGCATGCACCTATTATTATGTCCGTTATTTTTGTCCGTTATTCTGGTCCATATTGATTCAGCTTTATTTTCTTTGTCCAGGTTTAACACCAGGGCTTCAAGACTGTTTCTTATGTATAGCACCACCCCCCTCCACCTCTTCTGTCCTGCCTATCTTTCCTATACAGTCTATACCCACAAATATTGTATTCATCCCCATCACTTTCAGACAAACAAGTTTCTGTAACACCTATCACATCATAGTTACTTGTAAAAGGGAGCGTAATTTAGAACATTTAAAACGGGACACTTACGAGTGAGAATAATAGACAAACAATGTATAAGGAAGGCATAATGAAGAACAGATTTATTTTTTCATGTGCGATTAATATATAAACCTGTAGTAACACGTTTCCGGTGTAATCATTTTCTGTGAAGTAACTGTGACTCAGTGAGATAAAATGCTGCCTTTGGCTGCTATGTCAATCGGCTCCCAGTTCTTTGATAATAAACTGTGTGCATCTTGTACACAACCCCCCCCCCCCAAAAAAAAAAAAAAAAAAACAACTAAAACAAAAACCTAATATAGTCCAGGGTTTGCCATGTGATAAATTAACCAAATGTACAAGGACCACACTCACATGAAGCACTATCTGCTTTTACAAAGTATGTTCAAGTCCATAGTTTTTAGCATTAACATTTCTCATTTTAAAATACTTTAATGTAAGCAGTTCTGATGCCCTTTCCTTAAATGGAATATTTTCTGAGGTTTGTCAGTCATTCCCCGCTCCTACCTGTAACATGCAAGATAAAGATAATAGCTTACACTTGATGGTGTGGTTTCTTTGGGGTGGGGATTTCCATAGCTGTTCGCTGGTAGCTGGAGCTGGAGCAGGGGCAGGGGCTGGAGCAGGGGCTGGGGCAGGAGATGTTTTGAGCTGCTCAACAACCACACTGTTTTCATTGTCCGCTGTATCGAGAGAGTAAAGAAAAGAGTCCAGTCAGTGGTGATGCGTTTACCAGTCTGCTATGTTAGGATATGCTGGATCTTGCAACATTAATAAATAAATATATGAATAAATAAATAAAAATAGGAATTCCCCAGTCCAATATTTGGGTGGTATATAGAATGGTTAAACAAGAGATACTGTGATGACAACCATTATGTACTAACTGGTTCCTTATTCAACAAGGTTTCTTTTAAAGTGCTTAAAGAGTTTTCTGGCAGCATCATTCAAAAATGAATGCACTGTGTACATGATTTACAAAAAAACAAAAACAGGTTTAACCCTTTGCAGTCCTTTTATTCAGTGCTTGTCAGGTGCGTCAGGTCCAA
The DNA here is from genome assembly GCF_017654505.1 of Polyodon spathula. Lineage (NCBI taxonomy): Eukaryota > Metazoa > Chordata > Actinopteri > Acipenseriformes > Polyodontidae > Polyodon > Polyodon spathula. Next base: position 1,522,922 of record NC_054567.1, on the reverse strand, counting down.
TTTATTTTCACACGCGCTGTTAATTTTACACAAGAAATATATTTTTTTCAGTGAAACAGGTTTAAAATTAATTGAATCGCAAAAGGACACTCAGTACTGTATCTACAGCCAAGCCCCACCCCGGGTGGGTGGGGTGGGCAAGCCGTTCGTAAATACCTCTTTATAGATGTACAAACTGATAAATCCTCTCCTGATCACTCGTTTTATCACCAAACTCCTCAATAATGCGATCCAAGTCATTATTTTATTACATCTCCAAAAAGCTCTGCAAATGTCCATGATATTCTTTGACCATTGGATGCAGAAGCAGCTACTGACTTTGTTATTTCCATATTATCTCTGTAGTGCATAGGCCTATGAGATACGCCCTTTTTTCGGTTTCACTCGGCTCCTATCGGTCTCACTCGACTAGAAAAACGACTAGAAGCCTGTGCTTTACGTCTTTTTGATGATGTTGGACAGGGTCCAACATTGGACGTGAAAGGGAAAATTGTAATGTTGGACCTGGTCTGACATAGGACTGCAAAGGGTTAAGAGGTTTTGAGTTTGTATGCATTCTCTTACCTCATTCTCTTTTTTTTTTTTTTTTAAGTTTAAGTTCTACTTAAACTTCATCTTTTAACATCAGACTTTTAAACGTTATCATTGTATTACAATGCCTGCCACAGGTTTTACTGATCTTCCCGAGGCATCAAAAGGCAGATGCAGACTCCCAGTAACACACGATTAGAGCCCGGCACGGGCCAGCCCAGCCCAGTACAACCCAGCCCGGGCCGGCACAGCACAGCCCAGAGCAGCCCAGTACGACATGGCCCAGCCCAGCGCAGACCCTGCCCAGCCTCACCTGCATGGGACTGCATGTGTTCCAGCAGGTTGTTGTAAAACTGGAACTGAATCCCACAAGCACCACATGTGTATGGCTCTACAAGGCAAAGAGGAGTTTTTTCTTTAATTAAAAGGAGAACATGATTATTTATTTTTCCACACCGACTGCGTTTGAAGCTCCTCAGTAGTCAATGGCTGCTTTTTCAATGATTAACGTGTTTTCAATGTGTCTGGGTTCCTTTGTGATCCCTCCTGAAGCAGAGCGCAGCATTGGAATATCTGCATGGAACTGGTTCATTAGTAGCTTTAAAATAAATACCATTACAAAAATAAAATAAACATTTACCATAATGAGATTGTCTTTTACACTGTATAGGGAAATGAGAGACGTGTGCAATGATGCTATTGCAGTGGTAAGATTTACTGGAATGTATTTGTTAGCTCTATGAAAAGCAGATAGTGAGTAAAGCGTTTCTAACGCTTCTAACACCCTTCTAAATCCAGGACACTGTCCTCAACACACTGAAAGAACATTTCCACAGAAGGTGATCTGGCAGCAGTTGGATGCATTGTGAATAAGAAAGGAATTGAGGGGCTGCTGCTGGTACACCACCTGCTACTGTTTAGAAGTCAACCTGCCATATTTAACTTTCTTACCTCATTACGTAATTTTCTTTCTATTGTCTGAGCAGTTTGTCTAATATGATCTATATAAATTGAGCTTTAAGTGGATGCTCTATGTTGTCTTTACAAAGTATAGTCCTGATGCATTTCTTCGGGTAACTTGCTGTACACAACTGTTTTGTTTTTTTTGTGTAGATGAGATGACTTACTTTGTAGAAGAGGAAAGGGGTTGGAAATCAAGGGGCTAGTTCCTCCTGTGGAAGACAAGAGCAAATAAACAGGCTGGATTCTGCATTGAGCCGGCTGGCATTCTGCATTTAAACACACAGGCTGGATTCTGCATCGGGCCATCTGGCATTCTGCATTTAAACACACAGGCTGGATTCTACATCAAGGTGGCTGGCATTCTGCATTTAAACACACAGGCTGGATTCTGCATCGAGCCATCTACCATTCTGCATTTAAACTGCACAATGGGAGCCGCTGCCTTCATTAGATAATGGGTTTTAATGTACTCTGCGTGGCTGGGAATCATTCCACTAATACCAACATCTGAATCTTTCTCTATCCTTACAATTTAAGAGTATTACTACATTTTACAACAACTGAAGGAAAAAATATATTTTTTATATGTATTTTGAGATCAAGTTGCATGAATTTTAAAAAGGTTAGACCCCAGACATTTATTTGCTTGTCAACCTTGAATGATGACCATGCTAAACAGATTTGACATGCTATTTCAAACCTGATAGTTCAATGCAAGCTGGCAGCGAGGCAGCCGTTGCACTGCAGTGCGGCAGCAATACACAACATACAAAGGCGTGCAGGCTCGCACTCACCACTGGAATTCTGGGAGCTGTTCGTTTCCTCCACGCTGTTTTGTGTTTTGCTTTCGGCTTTCCTGCAAAAAGCACTTTCTGCAAAATAGTTAAGAGAACCAACGGCACAATTAGTTCTCTTTCTTTGGACACAACGTGGGCTGTGAAAAAAGCAGAGGTCCATGTAGAGACATGTCCAGCAGCAAATCTGGATGTGATAAGAGCCCCATTACATGAGGGCTACATGGTAATCACTGCCGATGGCACTTTCACTACCTGCTTTGGAAAACACTATCATCTCAGTAAAGATTACTGGATATACTGAAGTCTTTGTTCAATGAAGATTATTGGATATACTGAAGTCTTAGTTCAATAGGTGAAGATGACAACAGCGGAGAATGTGATGAAATAAAATTTACATGGAGATGGTATACGATTGAGACCTATGTACTCAGACAATGAATTGTGCTGTGCTGCACACTCAATTGGGTTATTATTCCATGCGTTCTGTTGGGTTGTCCTCCTGTGCTGTGCTAATGCTGCCATGTCTGAACAAGCCCAAGCCCAATCAAACCCGTTCAGGTAATATCCATGTGCTGAAGGATTACTGGCCCGTCTCCACATGGCCATGTTGTTTTACCTATTTGGCTGTGTTCTGTTTGTGGGGGGCCACGTTTGCTGCTGCTGGCAGGGCGCAGCCGTGAACGAGGTGCTTGCATCTCAATGGACCAACCTGTTCAAATAACTTCTTGTAAATCAATCATGGCATTGCTTCCCTGAGACACACATGTATACAGTAAGCAGCTGCTAGCAGCCCAGACCAAAAAACACATCAATATTAAATCAAGGCAAATGCCTGTTTGGCTCGTTTCCCAATAATACGCATAATAGTGACTGAGAAATCAAACGAATACAACACATGGTTAACCTGTTTAATTCAAAAATCCTTTGTCAATTACTGCTTGGTTGACACTGACTCCACAAGTCTTTATACGGAGATATAGCATCTCTCTTACATCAAGAAGTTCAAAGACACTCATTTGTGCATATAACAAAAGAGAACCGTAAACTATGAAGACACTGACAGCTGTTGCTAAAGCAAGCCCTCACACATTCAGTATCAGAGTTAACCCTTCCTAAACACACAATGCAGCACACTCATCTCCAAGTCAGACAAGATCATGTTTGATGTAGTGTGGATTAATATGCCTCTAGGTTTGGTATCCAGCTATGCTTTTTAAACAGTCACTGCTTTCCAGAGCACACACAAGGCAGCAGTAAAGATGCTGTTTTTAGGTTACAATACCCATATAAATAATAAGGTGGTCAGCTCTGTTAATGGCCATTGAGGACTAGAGTGGAAAACTGCATTAGTGAGGTCCAAAGAGTAATACAGAAAAACATAATTTAATATAATTTGTATTAATATAAAAATGCAAATCATATGCAAAACTAGTTGGAACCCATACAAGCAGTATAATAATGTGAAAGTACTCCTCCGCATGTCTGTTCAGCTCCTCTCAGCTTCACTCTGCATACCACTGGACTGGACCTCCACAGCACAGGAGGGGCCCACCATAACTAACAGCATGAGCTCCACTGCAGCACAACAGGAATGTAGCACGCAGCTCCGGAGCCATGTACAATAATACAGAATAGAAAGTGGATGAACTCCGAGAAGCAGGTATGCTTGTTACTGATGTTACCATCTGGACAACCTGCAGGTTAAGTGTGAGCAACTTACTTAGCAAGTGAAAAGACGTGCAACGCACGGTGTCCTTGTTCTAATATTGATCACTGTGCATGCAGCAATGAGACAAGTATGATCACCGTTAATGACGAAGGGGAATTCCTGGGTTTCTTCCTCAATGAGGTCAGTTTTTTTCCCCCAGTTTCTTTTTAAAATATGCAGTTAGATGTTAAAGTTCTGACATCATTCCCTTATTAAACCCCAGCTAAACGTACTCAGGCATTTCCAGTTGCAGCATTGTACCAGGTTTATTAATTCAGTCAAACCGTGCAGCTAAAACAGCACGTGTCGTCAACACACCGACAGATACAAGTTTAGTTTAAATAACTCGCACTAGGACCCAATGGAATGAATACCTAAAGCACTAACTTTAAATGTGTGAGAGTCACCTATCCCTAAGCAGGTTTGAAATCAAACCCTTCCATTAAAAAGGGTTACTCCGTAATTAAAACATTAGGTCTTGTATTTTATCAGATGCTCTCAATTGATCTTTGAATCTTCAAAACCAACTAGAGGACATTCCTCTCCAATTAAAACAAGTGTTCACCTACTTATGGGTGCGTGCAAAGCCACATGCTCCTGGTAAGGGTTAAAGTACTTGTACTGTTTTCCACAGAATTCACAAATGTAGTTCCCGGTTTCTGTAACGAGAAAACAGAAGGGGTGAAAGATGTCATAGTCCGAAATTGATCATCTCAGGATTAAAACACAAAATAAAGTGGACGGTAGAATTCCTACTTGGTCCGATTTTTTGGAAAGGTTCAGTCGATTCCTCCTCTTTGGGATCGTCCACTGGAATGACAGCCTGGTCGTAGGGATCTGAAAGAGGAAGGGCAGGATGTCAGGGGTTGACTCTTCAACATGACCAGTCACCAGCCCATAGTATAGTTTAGACACCTTTGAAAAATACACGTGATGCTATCAATTTTATTAATTCTCTTTTAAAAATAGAATGTCTTTGCTTTCCTTCCAAAAATAAAAAATAAAAAAATAAAATTTAAAATAAATGGCAAACAGATATTCTTGTAGTAGTTTTCCCAAGAGTCCTTGATGTTTTGCATAATGTGTACAAACAAGCACTGTACTTCATATGAAGATTTTCATCTGCAAAACCTGCACACAATTCAGCGGTTCTGCGAGTCTCTGCTTGACTGAGGCCAGGACTGAAGAGCAGTTACTGATGTGCTGTGCTGATCCAGAGCAACAGCCCAAAAGTCACAAGCACCACAAATAAATGACATGGTCTCCCTAATATGAAAGGGTTTCCCCATCCACTGCGTGCAGGTCTCTGTGCTCCTGGAAGAACCAGAACACTACATTCACAATTAAAATGACATTGTCTTCACAATGAAAGGCTTTACCATCCACTGCATGCAGGTCCCTGTGCTCCTGGAAGAACCAGAACACTACATTCACAATTAAAATGACATTGTCTTCACAATGAAAGGCTTTACCATCCACTGCGTGCAGGTCCCTGTGCTCCTGGAAGAACCAGAACACTATATTCACAATTAAAATGACATTGTCGTCACAACGAAAGGCTTTACCATCCACTGCATGCAGGTCCCTGTGCTCCTGGAAGCAGCTGTAGTATTTATACTTCTTCCCACAGATGTCGCAGGCATACCGGAAGTTATCTACGAAACAGGAAAGCAAAGAGAGAGACACTTTGTGTTTCTTGGTGTATTTGTTCCTCTGGTAAATTTGAAAGAATGCACTCACTGGTTGCTCCTTGGGAACTCCCCTCTCCTGCTCCCGTTTCTGTTTCTGTAGAAAGAGACAACAAGCAGTTAATACGATATTATTACTATAAATAAGAGTGCTGCTCAGCACGAATGACATGATTTCCTGTCTAAAAATCCATGCATTAATACAATATCAACAAAGTAGTATAAATAAGACTGCTGCTCTGTACATTAGACATGATTTCCTGTCTAAACCCCCATGCGTTTACAGAATCAAACCGTCTAATGCCCCTACTTCTGGCTCAACAGTAGTATCTTGTCCTCTGACTGTGCTGCCAATGTTAATGAACAGAGTCTGGTTAAAAACTGTTGGAAGGCGATTCTACATGATGTTCTATTCTGGAAGTCAGGCATCATGTATATATATATACATTGATTTGAATGCTCTGTTAACCATCAGAACACTAACAACCATATTGCCTATCTGCATCACACATCAAAATAATCCTGACTGTTACTCTTTGCTTAAAGACTTAAATTTGATTGATTACCTGAAAGAAACAGAGGAGAACCCAGTATTAACAATTCATCCCTTACAAGCAAATAGGGCCAAACTGCATTTTAGGCTATTTTCAGATTAAGTGAAAAAATAAATTGCCCAAAGAAAAATCCATAACGTGTTAAAAGGGTGAACCTGACTCTCCGATAATCAAAAGATATGAAGAGGCTAATGGGCACTGAATCTGATAAATCAGGGAGATATTAAGAGGCTAATGGCACTTTGCCTTTCTTGTATTAACAGCTCCGAGAAGTTGCACCCCCCTACAAACAGCACAAACATTGAATTATATACCATCCGTTTGTGCCGTTGAAACAAATGTTTTTGCTATTATTGTTTGAGATATTAACAATATTACGTTTGGAGAGTGATGTCACTCAGCCCCCCTACAGTACCGGAATTGAACCAAACTTGTCTCATTCGTTTGTGCCGTTCAAACGAACGTTTGTGCTATTATTGTTTCTGAGATCAACAATATTATTTTAGGGGAGTGACGTCACTTAGCCCCTTTACTGTAACAGAATTGAAGCAAACTTGTCTCATTCGTTTGTGTTATTTTTATTATGGAATTATTATGGCGTGGAATTTATTGAGTCTTTATTGGCAGTTTGGATTTGATAGTCAGTAATACTTCTACCAATCACAGTGTGGCATACAGTGTGTGATCCCGCCCTCTGATCGACAGGTGGTATGCAGTACAGAAGCGTGTGCTGGGCATGGGAAAAAATGTGTCAGAAACTGAGGCTGTGTATACTGCGCCTGCTACTGTGGTACCTGTAGCTTAAGCAGTTTGGTGTGTTTTGTTGTTTTTTTAATAATTTTTTTATTATTATTTATTTATCACAAAGTCCCTAAACAATGTTAAAATAAATTAGTTCTGCACCATATAAACAAGTAAACTTTGCCAGTGCCTGCTAGTCTATTAACCAGCTTTAAATTTAAAGCGTTTTAGTTTCTGCTTTATTGTTTAAAGTATTCATACATGCAGTACTGTCCTACAATTACTACATGATGCTGTGTTCATTCCACTGTTATACTAATGAAACAAAGCTACGTTTTAAAACTGAGAGTTAGCAAATGCCTATCGTTAGTGTACTGAGTTAGTAATCCTTTCCAATTACTGATATCTTAAAATTGAAGGGCCATATAACACACATTGTAACTCATTTTTAGAAGGCCTTTATTGTTCTCCAAGTTGCTACAGCGACATTGCAGATGGTATAACTAGTTACTGTAAATTAGATACTGTTTTAGCAGACTCATTTCATTAAATAAATATGTTTAAATTAAAAGTAGAAATACAAAACTCGTGTTTGAAAAAGTAACACATGTAAAGTGGTATTTCCTGTTTACAAAACCCTTTGAGCAGCATGGCAGCCTCTATCAGGGTCATTCTCAATAAGATATTATGCTACTTCAGTTTATTTTTTATATTACCATTACAAAAGATATCCTAAGCAGAGGAATGCTGCAGCAAGGTTGTTTTCTGTTTAATAAACAATCCTTTACAGACCAGGAAACTCCATTGTGATCATTAACCTCAAGCAAAAGTTTCTTTAAAAATAATAACATTGCCGCTTCGCCCTTCTGGCAGCACAAAGTAAAAGAAAATAAAATTGACCACAAATACACAAAATGCAATACTGACATTTAAAACAAATGCAGACAGAGTGTGGATTGTTAAATTGCTTTTTTTATGCAAGTTAAATGAATGTATTTATTTTCATTTATGCAAAGTAGTATTTTAGCAGTTTCACTCTATTAGCAAGAAGGGGTGAATTATGCCTAAAATGCCTTATGGGAGACTCTGTTGTACAGCCCCCATCAACTCATATCGCAAAACAGAAACTGCACATGTTTAAAGCCCATTGCAGACCGCGGGACAGCCGCTCAGCTGACCTGGAGTTCATTTTGTTATTTAAACAGGTCAGCTCTTACAATACAATATTAAGATAAGTAACACAAGCAAAGTATCCCCTAGTACAGTGTAATGTGCATTAACTTGCTGTGCCCCCTTGCAATGGGATTTAGAAAGGTGCAAGCTGTGGTTGTTCTGCAGGGATGGTGAATGGTGTGCCCCCTTGCAATGGGATTTAGAAAGGTGCAAGCTGTGGTTGTTCTGCAGGGATGGTGAATGGTGTGCCCCCTTGCAATGGGATTTAGAAAGGTGCAAGCTGTGGTTGTTCTGCAGGGATGGTGAATGGTGTGCCCCCTTGCAATGGGATTTAGAAAGGTGCAAGCTGTGGTTGTTCTGCAGGGATGGTGAATGGTGTGCCCCCTTGCAATGGGATTTAGAAAGGTGCAAGCTGTGGTTGTTCTGCAGGGATGGTGAATGGTGTGCCCCCTTGCAATGGGATTTAGAAAGGTGCAAGCTGTGGTTGTCCTGCAGGGATGGTGAATGGTGTGCCCCCTTGCAATGGGATTTAGAAAGGTGCAAGCTGTGGTTGTTCTGCAGGGATGGTGAATGGTGTGCCCCCTTGCAATGGAATTTAGAAAGGTGCAAGCTGTGGTTGTTCTGCAGGGATGGTGAATGGTGTGCCCCCTTGCAATGGGATTTAGAAAGGTGCAAGCTGTGGTGGTTCTGCAGGGATGGTGAATGGTGTGCCCCCTTGCAATGGGATTTAGAAAGGTGCAAGCTGTGGTTGTTCTGCAGGGATGGTGAATGGTGTGCCCCCTTGCAATGGGATTTAGAAAGGTGCAAGCTGTGGTTGTCCTGCAGGGATGGTGAATGGTGTGCCCCCTTGCAATGGGATTTAGAAAGGTGCAAGCTGTGGTTGTCCTGCAGGGAAGGTGAATGCATTACCTCGGTGAGCCCGCACATGAGTCTGAAAGCAGTTGTAGTACTTGTATTTCTTTCCACAGATTCCACACACGTAGGACCCTGAAAGGAATAGGAAAAGCAAATGCAGAGACATCATTGAGACATACAGCATGACCAGCATTTAGTGGCAGCTCCACCGAGAACCAGATTCCTTACCAAGGGTCTGCGGGCTCCGCGGCCCCCCAATCACCACACAGATCTCAGCTGGCAACTTCCCGTCGCTGTCTTTGTCGTTGTTCTTTCTGTCTTTGTTATCATCTTGCCAGACCACTTCCTGAAGGTCACAGTCCTCGTTGAGCTCAGACTTGAGAGTCATCGGCGAAGACATGGTGCCAGCAGGGCGCTGAGAGGCTGGGCCCCTGGATTTGGGAGTGTTCCTGTTGTCCATTCAGACTGCAACACAGGAGGGCAGCAGGTTATTACTGTGATATACACACTCACTTCGTTGGAATAGCTCAGACAGACTACCCTGGCCAAAGCTTTATGAAAAGGGTAGGTTATGCATGCATCATTTAGGATTAATTGCCACTAACTCTGGCAGTCATTTACTGGCAATAGAGAGTTTCCAGGCCTCCCCTTTGTTATAAAATCAGACTGCTTATTAACTACCGTATTACAATGACATCCTAATGCCAATGCTAAGTATGGTAACAGGTACAGTATGCAGTACCAAATTAAATTGAGGGTTCAAGTAAATACAGGATTAGAAATGTAACACTGCCTCTACTTTATTAACACCTATTACTTCGAAACGTGCATACCAGTGCCTTATGCAAGATTGATAAATCAGGATTTAATAGCGTGCGACAACGCTAACAAATCAAGTCATTTATTTCACATGCCAATGATAAACATCTTAAGAGGGTTTATGTGTTGAAATTGAACTTCTTTACTAAAGCTTTCTAATACAATTAAAATATATTCCATTTGTATTCCTATTGGATGTTCCAGTTTTTTAAACTTTGATTTTAAATGAGATAATAAATATATATGGAGTGGCGTGTCTTTTCACAGCTGCAGCGCAGCTCAGTTTAACGTTGTTTTCATGAACATGCATTGATCTTTTATATCCATTAAAACTGTGAAACAATAAGCAAGGGATCCACCATCATTGTTTGTTTCACGTTACACATTTAAAACAAAGATCTGAAAACTACAGCCAGTGATATTTTACCAAGAAAAAAAAAAAACACACAAGCTTGGCTCTACAGTACATGCATCCTCCTCTATGTCAATGTGCTGCTCTCCTCACCGGTCAAATGAATATTTCACAAGCTGCATTACTGGGCATCTTCAGTGTTACAATGAAACATGTACACCCTATTCCTGCAGAAAACCTTGGTCTGTTTATTTTTTTAAAGGGGCGGTGCTTTAGCCTACTCTGTGCTCAGTTTTCAAAATAAAAATGATTACTATTGGTGTATATTGTATGTTTCATACTTATTCTACCATAAAACTTCTCTTACGTCTTGTACAATAAGTATTCAGCACATCTTTTATTGAAGTGATACTGCCGCTACAGGTACTCCCCCCGTGCTTTGGTATTATACCCTGCTCCAATGCACAGCAGTGGCATTGTTTATAAAGAGGTGCTACGTATAAGATCTGGTAGTGGATTTTAATACAACTTTTAATAGGCCTTATAGAAAATCAATAAGATGACATTTTGCAGTGACATTTCATGTGCAATGTATAGTATTCAAACACTGTCAAACGGTTCGTGCTAGTACGATAGATTAGCATGTTGCTACTATACACACACTTCAGGCCTCTACATTCACGTTGGACAAGCCAAATCAGAAATAGGACTACTGTATTCACGTTTTCTTGATTTAAAAATTAAGGCAATATGTTTGCGTTTGTTTTTTAAACTATTAAATCTACCGATTACCTTCTTTTGTTTCAAAGCATGTGGCGTTTGGATTATATGGCACATTATATAAAAATAAGCAGAATTTAGTACAATAGCGAAATTAGTCAGGATTTGTGAGACTAATTCAAATGCTTTGCTTTTGGACAATGTTAACAGTAATGAACAGACAGAAATGACTTCTACTAAAGCACAGTATTTTTATTATTATTACAATGTTAAAGGGACCTCTGATGCAGACGCACGCATACTCTTCAGTTGTCAAAGTCCTTTGTATTTCTTTTTTATATATATTGGATGTGTTCTAATCCGAATGCAAGTTGTGCCTTTGTTTAACTATTATTAAAGATACGATTTTGTCACAAATCATGAATTTGAACAAAAGTCAGTGAAATCTTGGAAATGGATGTAGAAACACATAAGGTTTGGCACTGCCTTTACTTCCTTTAAAATGCAGTATGCCATGCACTGAAAATACAAATACTGAAGTATCTGTAAATTGTCTGGTTGTGTAGCACACTGCATTTACATGTAGCTATGTAGCTCAGCCAATGAGATTTGTATTTTGTAGTTGTACGAGCATGTATATGAAGAGATTGGATGTTACTGTAAACTCGGTTGAGATCTTCACAAATACAGCGCTTAGGAATTTTTTGAAACAAAGTGCACTTGCTTCTTAAAAAATATTAATATATTTTATTTATTGAACAAGTAGTCTATTCAAAATAAACACTCACTTTCTCTAAAACTAAACATTGCTAAACAGAATACTTCAGACTGCTGCTGAACAACTTTTTTTTTATTATTTCCTGCAAATTGTATATAAAACGAGTTTTACCCGTTTTGCAGTTTGTGTTTTTTTACACTTTTTGGACACGGTGCTGCTGCCTGTGTGATTTGACTAATAGTTTTTTTGATTGTTTTTATTTTTAAAAAGGTACAGTGCTCTACAGGCTACTCAGAAACAACCAATTTAAACGTGTCATTCTTATTATTGAACATGTAAGAAAAACTTATTTGACATGCTGATTTTGTGTGTGTACATATATTATAATACGACTGTTTCCTTACGTCGGTTTCACTACGTGGCCAGTGTGGAAGCCTGCATCGCACACTACTGTTCTAAAGAAAATAAATGCTACGTTGGTGTTCTAAAGTAACATTTAAACTTGTCAGCAGTCAAAAGAAAAAAACAACATCTGCCAGTATGTGAATGTCACCTGACAAACCTTTGAATTCCTGGCTAGAGAACGAACTTTTGAACACAGCACAAACTATTATACAATGCCCTACCTAGACCCCACCTAGAACACTGTGTGCAATTCTGGTCACCTCACTACAAAAAAGACATAATTGCACTGGACAAGTATAGAGAAGGGCAATGAGGCTGACCCCAGGACTGAATGACTTGAACTGTGAGGACAGGTTAAAATAATGGAAGCTCTTCAGCCAAGAACAAAAGAAGGGAAAGAGGGGACGATTAACATCTTGAAATTCACAAATTGTGTAGATAAAGTGAACCCAGGACACGACTTCAAATATAACACAGAGAACAAGAGGAGTAGAAATGGAAGCCGAGAAAGTAAGTTTAAAACGGAAAGTAGGAAGCACTTTTTTCTTTTTTTTTTTTTTTTACTCTGCGAGTTATAAATGCACGGGATAGCCTACCAAGTGAAGCAGTAGCATCTAAAACACAGGGAACATTTACAAAAATACTACCTTTTGTGTTTTTACAGCAGTGGAGAATGGTGTGCTGACAAGGGACAGGCCCTGATTGGCCCAAATGGCCTGTTGTCATTCCCACACGTCTTATGTTCTATCTTGCTAAAATCACTCAGATGAAAGAATGTCTTATTTTGCCCTTTTGCCCCTTTTTTTTTTTTTTTTTTTTTTTTTTTTTTACTTACTGCAATGGAAAAAAAAATCAGAAAGTATTTTTTACAGTTTCTAAACAAATATTGGATAATATTCTCTAGTGTCCTGAACCAGAAAATACCATTTCAAGTCTCTACTATTAAAACAGATTTTTTAATGAATTTTAGAAGATCGAAAGGCAAAAAGTCAGCTAAAAATGTGTACAAATAAATACACAAATAAAATCACTCTAGTGAGACAATGTCTTGTAATTTGAAACTCACATCAGTGTTGAATTTGAAATCCACTCTTAAGACACACAGCTTCTTAGTGATCCTGTCAACTTGTTCTTAAAACTTGTAATGCTTTTGTAATTCTTGTTTTTATGATCTTAGGATTTGTTTTTATTTGTATTGTACCAGTTTTGAATGTACTGCTGAACCGACTGTATTTTGTTTTATTATTATTACTACTATGTTCCTGATGTTTTTTCCATATTGGTGTGAAGGGTGCTATATCAATTTAAAATTATTATTATTATTTTGTCCAAAAAAAAAATATTTTTCAACACCACCTTTCAGGAGGTATTGTGTGGCCCCCCAAGTCGTAGAAAAACAAGTTTGTACACATCCAACTCTTAAAGTACACCAAGTGGAATACATAATATAAAATGCTTAAAAAAAAAAAGTAGAGAAGTTTTTATGGTTTCTGAAGCACTTTGTAATGTTCCCCAGAGTGGTCCAAGATGCTACTGTTTGATTTCTAATGAATTTTTATAGGAAGAGGGTCAAATACAGCCAAAAAAAAACCTGGTCCCAGGGGAGCAGCCCACTGAAAAACCCTGGTCCCGGGGGAGCAGCCCACTGACAACCACTGGTCCCAGGTGGAGCAGCCCACTGAAAAACCCTGGTCCCGGGGGAGCAGCCCACTGAAAAACCCTGGTCCCAGGTGGAGCAGCCCACTGAAAAACACTGATCCCGGGGGAGCAGCCCACTGAAAAACACTTGGTCCTTCAAGGGTTAAAAGAACAGGCCGCAACTGGCACAATTCATGGTGTTACTTTATTGCAAACAAAAAGGAATAATTGAGCAAGGCACTGCGATTAAGATCAGGGCTGTGAAAACCTGTCTAAGCAAATTGTAGTCAATGTGCCGATCCTGTATGTGAGCCTGCACTGACATACAAAAAAAAACACTTCAAAGCCGTGAACTTTCTTGTTTACTGTTCACAACAACATTTTAAATCAGCCTATCAGTGCGTCTGTACTGGCTTTTCTGTGACCTGTACTGTACTGTACAGTAGGAGGCGGGACAAAGTCAGTGTTGCACTGTTATAAGAAAGTAAGAAAGTTTACAAACGAGAGAAGGTTCAAGACCTATGTTAATTTAGGTTACTAAAATCTAGTTTTTAGCATTGATGGTAAAAATGGATGACAAAACACAAAAAAGCAAAGTGTATTTTGAGGAACATGTCAAGAAATTTCCCAAAGAAACTTTTCATGCAGGTGGAAGTAATTGTTTTGCACATCTTGTAATGTGACTTTGAAGAAAATACGATCGATTGCTATTTAGCTTCAGAATCACACATTAAAATGAAAGGCTACTACAGAGGCTGCTGAATGGAACGTAAAACAAACAGCAACTTTCAGAAAACAAACTTGAAAGTCAGCGCAGACAAAAGGTATTCCACTCGGTTGTAGCCAAGTTAAATCAGTACTACAGGTACAATCCAGCACAGCCACCTCGCTTCAAACAAACTGCTGCTTACTTTTTAAACACAGTTAGAATTTTAAACTGGAATAGTTTTGGGAATGTTTCCACATCTGTTTAAAAAGCATTGCTTTACACTTCCAAGCAATTCTGTGGATGCAGAATGTGCAGTCTCAATGTATGGGCAAGACTTTACAATACAAAGACAGAGAATGCAGAAACGGCTGGGGGATGTTGCATGCTTGCCTTCAGCAAATGACAGCACTCTGTTTTAGTGAGGAAGCACAATTATCTTAAGGTTTTTATAGTCCTCTGAAATATTATCTACTTAGGTTTATTTAATGTTAAAACAGGTCTGCAAAATCCTAATTTTATTCCATAACCTCCCTGGAAAATATGTAAATTCTCTGTGATTTAAGTAGACCCTTACTTGTGATATATATGTAGATATAGATATACATACACGCTGATATAGCAAACCACATTGCATCAGAAAGGAACTTGATAGTCCCAAGAAAAGTTAAAAAAAAAATACACTGACAAAAACAACTTGAGCTGCTGGCGCTCCATTGCCTTCTACACTCTGGTACAGCTGGAAACAAAAAACGCACATTAGAGGATAGTTTTCCTCAACCAGAAGTCAAATATCATGAGCTGTGCCAAAAATTACATATATGGTGTCTATACAGTAGACTCTGGCTAAGAGACCCCTCGGGAAGCAAGCAAAGTTCTTTAAAGACCACCACACACAATATGAATGTCATGATGCACATCCAATCCTGCTGCCAGCACAGTTTTGAAAATGCTTTGTAAGCGACCGCCCTCTGTGTATTCGTCGTTGTCAGTAAGGTACAGGTGGGCATTATCTGAAGTGGTTCATTTCAACTCCAATGTGGTGGATAGGCTGAAGTTTCCAGTTCTCCAGGTAACAAAAGTATCTACAGCCGTTATTTTGGATTTTGGATGATCGGCGGCAAGACTGAAAATAAATGTGTGATTTGTAAAATATGCAAATGTAAATCCTACTACCATTGAAATACCACAAACATGAAGGGCCCTCTGGAAAAATACCACCTGGTGGAGTGCAGTGAAATGAGCGGTACAGACGGATCAGGGCTTGCAAAATTTTGGTAATGGTACTTGCACTTCGGGCAGTCCATTGTCGACAGTTGGTTGTCCAAATAAATGTCAAGTTGCCCATAATTGACCTATGGACTGTGATCTGTACAAAGTACACTGTACTCAATATAGGTACAGTATCTCAGGGTATCTCACACCAAGGAAATGCATGTATATGGATTAGGGAGTGGTTAACATGTAGAAAACAGAAAGTACTGAAATTAGAGGAGAAACCTCAGAATGGAGTGAGGTAACCAGTGGAGTACCACAGGATCAGTGTTTGGTCCTCTGCTATTCCTAATCTACATTAATGATTTAGATTCTGGTACAGTAAGCAAACTTGTTAAATTTGCAGATGACACAAAAATAGGAGGAGAAGCAAAGGTCATTCAAAATGATCTAGACAAGATTCAGAACTGGGCAGACACATGGCAAATGACATTTAATAGAGAAAAGTGTAAGGTACTGCACGCAGGAAGTAAAAATGTGCATTATAAAATATCATATGGGATATACTGAAATTGAAGGAATCTATGAAAAAAGCCTGGGAGTTTTTGTTGACTCAAATGTCTTCATCTAGACAATGTGGGGAAGTTTTAAAAAAAAAAGGCTAACAAGATGCTCGGATATATTGTGAAAAGTTGAATTTAAATCAAGGGAAGTAATGTTAAAACTGTACCATGCATTAGTAAGTCTTCATCTTGAATATTGTGTTCAGTTCTGGTCACCTCGCTACAAAAAGGATATTGCTGTTCTAGAAAGAGTGCAAAGAAGAGCAACCAGAATTATTCCGGGTTTAAAAGGCATATGCAGACAGGCTAAAATAATTGAGTCTATAAAGTCTTGAACAAAGATGACTACGCGGCGACCTGATTCAAGCATTCAAAATTCTAAAAGGTATTGACAATGTCGACCCAAGGGACATTTTCGACCTGAAAAAAGAAACAAGGACCAGGGGTCACAAATGGAGATAAGACAAAGGGGCATTCAGAACAGAAAATAGGAGACGCTTTTTTACACACAGAATTGTTAAGGTCTGGAACCAACTCCCCAGTAATGTTGTTGAAGCTGAAACCCTGGGATCCTTCAAGAAGCTGCTTGATGAGATTCTGGGATCAAGAAGCTACTAACAATCAAACGAGCAAGATAGGCCGAATGGCCTCCTCTCATTTGTAAACTTTATGTTCTTATATGCTTTTTCAACATCAAAATTCCATACTTTTTCCAATTTCCATTTTTTTTTTTACCAGACTTGTGTTTTATTTATTTTCTACTAGTTTTTTGATAGTTATCTACATAGGCGGGCAGTCGCAGAGCATTATAGCTTTTTGATCCAGAGCAGAAGTTGCTCCTGGTTTTCTAAAAATATTTGTCAGAATCTGGAGTTGCATATCTCGCAAGAGACAATGCAGACATACAAAAGAGAAGTAAGATACAATCTAATAAATCCAACATTTTAGAACTACGTTGCATTATTTACAAAAAGAATATACAGAGTTGTATACTGCAAGTATACTTGTGCCAAAATAGGACAGTGTAATGGTACCAATAGTATACTAAAACCAGACAATTTTGGCTCAAGTATACTTGCAGTATGTTACTTTTTTGAAAGGGATGATATTGGATTCTGATCCAAACTTCTTTACACCGTCTGTTAAATGCTGAACACAATGGGTGGTGAAAAATAACAGAAATGAAACACATGTGCATGCATTACATATTACAATGTGCAAGTGCTGCCTATTAAACACATAAGTCAAATACTTAATACAGTACACCCTCGCTATAACAACCCTGTTCGGGTCCAAAGCCTTTTGTTCGCTGTAGTAAAAGGACAATCCAAAACGAACAATATAAGCTGCTGGAGTAAGTTAAGGAGGTCACCTTGGATAAAGGCATTCGCTAAACTATTAATTACTAGCACTAAATAATAATAATAATAATAAGATTGTGACTAAAAGTAGAATTACAAGTACAGTATTTATTTGTGGCTGCATCCAGTATTCTGACCATCCTATTCATTGATGAACAGTACACACAACCCCCACCCCCCCAAAAAAGTGCATCAGTAAAGTTTGTATTGTTTCATTGCAAATGTTAATTGAAATCATGGTTCCTTTTTTTTTTTTAAATGTTGCTTTGCCATGCTGGCTACATATTGTTGTACGAGCCAACATCAGCAGCAGATTTTTATTTTTATGATTTTTATTTTTTTTTTAAATCAGTATTTAGTTGCATAATTAAGGCCATATAGCAAGGATGTAAATAGTGTGTGTGTGTGTATACACACAAACACACACTCGAGATGGCAACACGTGCTGACACGACTCTGCGCTGTGACCACCCCTTTTATTGAATTATATACCGCTTTGTAGTTTTACACACAAAAAATGACAAACTGAAAAATGTGACATTTTGAAATCCAAGATGAAATACTGTACTACTATTACGGCTTCCAGTCATCTCGTGCTATTTCATTTTGGAGTTTCTTTGATTAGGCTACATGATGTTAAATAAAATATCTAAATTATGTTTGTATACTTGTTGTTTTTTGTCTCAATCCTAGGTGATGCAATATGTTTGGCCAGAGCTGTACACCTCCCAAAGCAAGCTGGAAATTGGAGTCAATGCCGTCATAAACGGTCTAAGGAAATAAAGGTAGCGAAGGAAGTCAAGCCTGCAGTTGTATCTAGAGAAGGCTGTGTGGTCTGGTGATTAAAGAAAAGGGCTTGTAACCAGCAGGTCCCGGGTTCAAATCCCAGCTCACTCACTGACTCACTGTGTGTGACCTTCAGCAAGTCACTTAACCTGCTTTTGCTCCATCTTTCTGGTGAGACGTTGTTGTAAGTGACTCTGCAGCTGATGCATAGTTCACACACCCGTAAATCGCCCATCATCATAATAATAATAATAATAATAACAACAACAACAACAACAACAACAACAACAACAACAACAACAACAACAACAATGATCTAAGCTTGATGCAAGACAATGCACAGTATACTGCTGTACAAAATGGCATTCTCTTAACACACTACAGGGACAGCTACTGCATCTGGAACATTAAACTGTATCTATCATTTCATCTCGATTCATGCTTGTGTGCCGTGCACTGCATCACTGTCATTATCTGTGTCACTTACTGCTCCTATATTACAGCAGGGCTTTATTGTGGAGCAATAGACGAGTGAAGCAGGTCGTGTAGAAAAGAAAAACATTGCTTAGCAGCCTGCAGAGCAATGAGCTTCATCAACTGCACGTACTCCCACGCTTATGTGCACACACTGAATGGCTCATTAAATTTGACACCCGAACCTACTGTACAAATCAAGACTTTATTGATGCCCTCAAAATGACTGCAGTACAAAATTCAGCACATTGAAAATGTAATTCTGCTTTTGCATTTTCACTTTGAAAATAGAGCCCTTCAAACCCAGAAACATCTGCAGTAAAATAATAAAACTCACACAGAGCCCCAACAAGCAGCACATGAAATCCTTCGCTTTTAATACATAAAGGAAATCAACCTGATATTGAACAGTACAGACTTGAATATTTCTCTGCCAACTGAAGAATTCCATTAAAAAAAAAAAAAAATCAAAGTGTTAATGCACCACATTAAAATGTAATAACTGCGGATATTGAAAAGCAGGTTTGAATTATACGAATATAAATCCTATCAGAAGCCTCTAAAATTAGAAATTCAGGGCAGCCTGAAGGCTGCAGCTAAGCTCTTGTCGCTGCAAGATTAAATTCTCGATAAAATTAACACTGCACACAGATACAAGTCAGTAAATCTTCTAAACTAGGATTAATGGATTCATTAAAACAAAAGGAACAGACTTCCCTTCATAGCACATAAATGTTTCATAAATGTACCTCTTATTTCTGGGCTGCCAGTCCAGGGTCTCAGTGATACTGCAGTGCAAATCAAAATCTTTTTTTAGTGGGGATTTTAAATCTAAGTATTAAATATGTAATGTAGAATTTCTAAAAGGCTCATCAATTCGTTTTCAGAAACACAAATCCTGAGACTGCATGAAACACACAGCGCATGGTTTAATGTGACAGAGACGCTCTGATGCAGACTTTCAAACCCTGCAACTGATTCTTTAACTCGTTTTAGTGACTGGGACATTTTTGAAGACCTCAGGTGGATGAATCTTTAACTCTAAACTGTTGACCTTTTTGTGAAATGATTTCTAGTTGTTTGAATGTTTTTCTGTTATTTGGGACTCAAACCCACACCTTCAGGAAAGACTGCGACAGAATTTAAGACCTCCCGGCCATCTTAACCCACTTCGAGCCAGAACTGTATTCATAGTTTGTGTCGCCCAATGACTATATTGTAGGCCTACAATGAAGGGCACATTCTGACCTTCGGAACACATTACCGAAAGAACCTTCCATGGGACTAATTTGCATAATTTAACTTACTGGTGACGTCACCACAGCTACTTGTTTATATTTGATTGAAATATCCTATTGTTTTACAGGTAATCCAAATAAAATGGAATAAAATATTCACATGTGGCTTAAAAAATGTTACACAGAACAGTAATCATATTTTTATAATTTAAATAAAAACAGACATGGTTTGTGACTGATGCTGCTTGCGATGTATACAGTAAGCATGTCCCAAATCCCAAACAGCAGAGGGTTTATTATTCGTAAGAAAATAGTATTAACCAGGCAAATTATTGTTCAAATGCAGCATCCATGCGCGGTTTGTTACAGAACTGCCTCTGCCTCAGCTCCGTCTCTCTCTCTCTTTTGGCAGCTTGACAAGAAGGGAGGTCATGATTGTTGGGGACTCCATATTGAGAAACACAGCAAGTTCAGTTCGCAGTTTGGACCCCCTTACTACAACAGTGTGCTGCCTTCCGGGAGCCTCGGTCAAGCACATCACTGAAAACGTGGACAGGCTCCTAGAACGAACAGGAGACGACCCGGTAGTAGTCGTCCACATCGGTACAAACAACATTGGAAGAGACAGACCAAAATCCCTGCAAAACAAATTCAGAGAGCTAGGAAGGAAATTAAAAGAGAAAACCAAAACTGTGGTATTTTCTGGTATACTACCCGCACCTTGCAAAGGACCATATGGACAGCTGGAAATAATAAATCAAAACCAATGGTTGAAGACGTGGTGCACACGGGAAGGCTTCACCTATCTTGATCATTGGACCACTTTCTACAACGAGGACTATCTGTATAGACGGGATGGACTGCATTTAAATAACAAGGGAACTAGTCTACTTGGAGAAAAGATCCTCGAGCAGGTTCGGAAGCATTTAAACTAGAAAGGAAGGGGGGAGAAATCAACAAAAAAACAGAAGGGAGACCGCATCAAAACAAGAACAACAACTCAGGTAAGACAACCATTAAATGTATTTATCTAAATGCTAGAAGTATCAGAAACAAAATTCTAGAACTTGAAGCTACTGCACTAACAGGTAACTATGATGTGATAGGTGTTACAGAAACGTGGTTATCTGAGAGTGATGGGGACGAATATAATATTTGTGGGTATACACTGTATAGGAAAGACAGGCAGGACAGAAGAGGAGGAGGGGTAGCGCTATACATAAGAAACAGTCTTGAAGCCCAGGTGTTAAACCTGGACAAAGAAAATAAAACCGAATCAATATGGGTCAGAATAACAGACAAAAATTCAAAAGGCATAATAATAGGAGCATGCTATAGACCGCCAGATTCAGACGGTGAGCAAAATAATCTGTTATACAATGACATTAGAAATGTGTGTAGCAAAGGAGAAGCCATACTAATGGGGGATTTCAACTTCCCCCAAATAAAATGGGAAAACCCGGTGGGTAGCGCGAAGGATGAAATAGAAATGGTGGAAATGACAAATGACTGCTTCCTAACACAATTTGTGAAGGCACCCACTAGAGGGGAGGCATGCCTTGATTTAGTCTTTTCAAATAACGAAGATAGAATAACTAAAACAGAGGTCAGAGAACCACTGGCAAACTCAGACCACAACATGGTCTCATTTGAAGTGTTTTTTAAAACCCCAAAAGTAAAGACTAAAGCTAAGGTTTACAATTTTAGAAAAGCAAACTATGAAGGCATGAAACAGAGACTAACAGAAGTAGATTGGAGTAAAATAGAGAAAACACCCACAGAAGAAGGATGGTTGTTCTTCAAAAATGTAGTACTAGAGGCGCAAAACAATTATATCCCTAAAGTAGACAAATCTAAATGTAAAACTAAATTGCCAAAATGGTTTAATAGATCAATTAAAAAAAAAATATTCAGCGAAAAAAGGCACTTTACAGAGCATTAAAAAAGGACCAAAAAGAAAGTACACAGAAAGAGTACACAGAACTGCAAATGCAAGTCAAAAAGGAAGTTAGAAAGGCCAAGAGAGAAATAGAAATGAACATTGCTAAGGGAGCTAAAACCAATTCCAAAATGTTTTTCCAATATTACAACAGCAAGAGAACATTCAAAGAGGAGATTAAATGTTTAAGAGATACAAATGGCAAAATCGTAGAGGAAGAAAAAAAAATAGCAAATATGTTAAATGATTACTTTTCACAAGTTTTTACAAAGGAAGATACTGACAACATGCCCCACATGTCATCCAGTTCCTATCCAGTTTTAAATAACTTTAGCATAACTGAGGCAGAAGTGTTAAAGGGACTAGGAGCTCTTAAAATAAACAAATCCCCTGGGCCGGATGAGATCCTCCCAGTAGTACTCAAAGAAATGAAAGAAGTAATTTACAAACCGCTAACCAAGATCATGCAGCAGTCTCTTGACACAGGGGTGGTACCGACAGACTGGAAAATTGCAAACGTAATACCGATCCACAAAAAGGGAAACAAAACTGAACCAGGTAACTACAGACCAGTAAGCCTGACTTCTATTATATGCAAACTTATGGAAACTATAATAAGATCCAAAATGGAAAATTACCTATATGGTAACAGGGTACTGGGAGACAGTCAACATGGTTTTAGGAAAGGGAGATCGTGCCTAACTAACTTGCTTGATTTTTTTGAGGATGCAACATCGATAATGGATAATTGCAAAGCATATGACATGGTTTATTTAGATTTCCAGAAAGCTTTTGACAAAGTCCCGCACAAAAGATTAATTCTCAAACTGAACGCAGTTGGGATTCAAGGAAACACATGTACATGGATTAGGGAGTGGTTAACATGTAGAAAACAGAAAGTACTGATTAGAGGAAAAACCTCAGAATGGAGTGTGGTAACCAGCGGTGTACCACAGGGATCAGTATTAGGTCCTCTGCTATTCCTAATCTACATTAATGATTTAGATTCTGGTATAGTAAGCAAACTTGTTAAATTTGCAGACGACACAAAAGTAGGAGGAGTGGCAAACACTGTTGCAGCAGCAAAGGTCATTCAAAATGATCTAGACAAGATTCAGAACTGGGCAGACACATGGCAAATGACATTTAATAGAGAAAAGTGTAAGGTACTGCACGCAGGAAATAAAAATGTACATTATAAATATCATATGGGAGATATTGAAATTGGAGAAGGAATCTATGAAAAAGACCTAGGAGTTTTTGTTGACTCAGAAATGTCTTCATCTAGGCAATGTGGGGAAGCTATAAAAAAGGCTAACAAGATGCTCGGATACATTGTGAAAAGTGTTGAATTTAAATCAAGGGAAGTAATGTTAAAACTGTACAATGCACTTGTAAGACCTCATCTTGAATATTGTGTGCAGTTCTGGTCACCTCGCTATAAAAAAGATATTGCTGCTCTAGAAAGAGTGCAAAGAAGAGCGACCAGAATTATTCCGGGCTTAAAAAGCATGTCATATGCAGACAGGCTAAAAGAATTGAATCTGTTCAGTCTTGAACAAAGAAGACTACGTGGCGACCTAATTCAAGCATTCAAAATTCTAAAAGGTATTGACAGTGTCGACGCAAGGGACTTTTTCAGCCTGAAAAAAGAAACAAGGACCAGGGGTCACAAATGGAGTTTAGAAAAAGGGGCATTCAGAACAGAAAATAGGAGACACTTTTTTACACAGAGAATTGTGAGGGTCTGGAATCAACTCCCCAGTAATGTTGTTGAAGCTGACACCCTGGGATCCTTCAAGAAGCTGCTTGATGAGATTTTGGGATCAATAAGCTACTAACAACCAAACGAGCAAGATGGGCCGAATGGCCTCCTCTCGTTTGTAAACTTTCTTATGTTCTTATGTTCTTATTACCTCAGCTCCTCCTCCATAACTCATTTATCAAATTCTTGAACATAAACAGTTTCACCGAAAAGCACTTTAAAACTAACACTATAGCAGCAATGACAACAACAACAAATCTCCCTACTTCCAAGGAGCTGTGGGCTCTCTAAACATTACGTGGGAATTACCTTTTGTATTTTTTGTTTATCTTAATCTGCACTGGCTTTGGGTGTTTTAGGCAGCATTTTAAAGCTGGACTGGATTACTGTGCCATCTTGTTCAGTAACAAATTAAAGTTTGACTGACGTTTGACATCTTTTTGTTTTTGATTAAGTGAACAATTTAAGCTGGGCTGCATTTTTAAGCAGTGTATTCTTAAAATAAGAATTTAACAAACGTAGTTGACATTCCTTGCAAGCACACAATATAATACTACACTATCCTTTGTATTCATTTTTGAAGTAAATGCAGCAAGTAAACAATACCTGTTAATTTTTGTCATAATACAGGCCCTATGTCTTGCTCTAGTAGTTTAGCTGTACTGTCTACTTATTATCAGTATCAGCCGGTAAGGGTAGATAACCATAAGCTACTGGCCAAAAAAATCTTATCGGTACAGCCCTAATAGAAATCTTATCAGCGCACCCCTAAAGTCTGTAAAGAACTGTGTGATGGTGGTCCACTATGAAAGGCACTATATAAAAATACAGATATTATTATTACTATGAAAAAACATGACAAAAAAAAAAAAATGCTGCATTGCCGTTTTTTTAGTCGAGGTCGCTCACCTAGGAGTTATTACATAACATATCAGGTTGATATCTTTAATTTCATTCTATTACACGCATAAAATATGTTTGATGTGACGCAGTTGTTTACAGCCTATCTTTGGCTTGTACTGTGAAACATCCCCATTGAATTTAAAACAATCTGTGTGTAACTTTGGTTTTCTTTTCAATGAGGATTGATAAAGAAAAGGTTTGCCTTTGATTAGTAGCTGTTTTATTGAGCTGTGCTTCATGAAATCAGCTTTGAAGTAACATCTGAGTCTTTGTCTAAATCTTGTTTTGTTGATGTGACGGTACAGGAAGATGCTTCCTGCTCCGGACTCTGATCACAGGACACCATGACAAATTTTTTATTTTTTTTTTAATCCAGTGGTGTAAACTCAATGTTCAGACGGTAATAATAAACATTAGGAACCACATGTTTTTTGTATATATTTGCTGTGTGTGAAACCTTGCATCTCAGACGACTTGAGTCTGGTTTATTTAGTTTGAGAGAAACTGTTAGGCTAGTGAGTTTGAGCATAGGATTGATCTATTTTACATATTGTTTTAACTCTATACATCTTATTTTTGTAATCCCTGTATTCAGCTTTCTTACATTATAATTTTATATTATATTAGATCTAATTTAATCTTTCTACCATCCCCCAAAATACTTTTATTCATCATTGTATATTTAATCAGATTTTTTTTCCTGATCATTTGATTTCTTTCTTTTTTTGTTGAAATAACAACAATGCTTGTAATTTATTACATTTATTTTTTAAGGTATTAATTTTTCTTCATCTCTTCCCATTTCTCTCTGATTTGACAACAATTTTTTATTTATTTATTCATTTACTTTTTTTTGGGTGGGGGGACTATGTTGATGAGTATTTATTAGGTTGTATGTTTTAAAAAAAAAAAAAATCATAAAATTATATAAATAAATAAATAAATAAATATATATATATATATATATATATATATATAATATATTTTTAATATATATATATATAATTAATTTTAAAAAAAAAAAATATATATATATATATATATATATATATATATATATATATATATATATATATATATATATATATATATATAGTGCCTTGCAAAAGTATTCAGACCCCTGACCAATTCTCTGATATTACCGAATTACAAATGGTACACTGAAATTTCGTTCTGTTTGATATTTTATTTTTAAACACTGAAATTCAAAATCAATTATTGTAAGGTGACATTGGTTTTATGTTGGGAAATATTTTTAATAAATAAAAAATAATAAAAAACTGAAATATCTTGCTTGCTTAAGTATTCAACCCCTGTGCTGTGGAAGCTCCCAGTTTGCACCGATGAAAGAAATTGCCCTAACAAGGACACAATTACCTTACCACTGGCCTCCACCTGTAAACCATTAAAGTTGCTGTCACATTTTCTGGATAAAAACCCCACTGTTGAAGGATCATTGGTAAGGCTGTGAATCTGAAGGAAAATGAAGATCAAAGAGCATTCTACAGAAGTTAGAGATAAAGTAATACATATGCATAGATTAGGGAAAGGGTACAAAATAATATCCAAGTGTTTGGATAGCCCAGTGAGCACAGTTGGATCAATAATCAAGAAGTGGAAGCTGCAACACACCACCCAGGCACTGCCAAGAAAAGGCCGTCCCTCAAAACTCAGCACTCAAACAAGAACGAGACTTGAGACAGAAGCCACAGAGAGGCCAACAATCACTTTGAAGGAGCTACAGAGTTCAGTGGCTGGGAGTGGAGTAATGGTGCACCAGTCAACCATATCAAGAGCTCTGCATAACACTGGCCTGTATGGGAGGGTGGCAAGAAAGAAGCCGTTACTCAAAAAATACCATCTGAAAGCACGTCTGGAGTTTGCCAGAAAGCATGAGAGTGACCCAGCTGCGATGTGGGAAAAGGTTTTGTGGTCAGATGAGACCAAGATAGAGCTTTTTGGCCAAAACTCAAAGCGCTGTGTGTGGCGCAAACCTAACACTGCCCTTGCCTCAAAACACACCATCCCTACAGTGAAGTATGGTGGTGGCAGCATCATGCTGTGGGGATGCTTCTCATCAGCAGACACTGGGCATCTTGTTACAATTGAAGGAGGAATGGATGGAGCAAAATACAGGAAAATACTGCAAGAGAATCTGCTTCAGTCCACTAAAAAACAAGCTTGGGAGGAAATTCACCTTTCAGCAGGACAATGATCCCAAGCACAAGGCCAAAGCAACATTGGAGTGGCTCAAGAACAAAAAGGTGAATGTCCTACAGTGGCCCAGTCAAAGTCCTGATCTCAATCCCATTGAGAATCTGTGGCACTATTTGAAAATTGCGGTCCACAAGCGTCATCCAACCTGGAGCAAATCTGCCAAGAAGAATGGGCCAAAATCACTCTGACACTGTGCAAAGATGGTACATACTTACCTCAAAAGACTTACAGCTGTTATTGCAGCGAAAGGTGTCTCTACCAAATATTAATGTGTGGGGGTTGAATACTTATGCAAGCAAGATTTCAGTTTTTTATATTTCTTAAAAATCTTTCCCAACATAAAACCAATGTCACCTTACAATAATTGATTTTGAGTTTAAGTGTTTTAAAATAAAATATCGAACAGAACAAAATTTCAATGTACCATTTGTAATTCAGTAATATGAGAGAATTGGTCAGGGGTCTGAATACTTTTGCAAGGCACTGTGTGTGTGTGTGTGTGTGTGTGTGTGTGTATATATATATATATATATATATATATATATATATATATATATATATATATATATATATATATATATATATATATATATATATATATATATACACACACACACACACACACACACACACACACACACACACACACACACACACACACAGTGGCTTACGAAAGTATTGACCCCCCCTTGGCATTTTTCCTATTTTGTTGCCTTACAACCTGGAATTAAAATGGATTTGTATTTGGATTTCATGTAATGGACATACACAAAATAGTCCAAATTGGTGAAGTGAAATGAAAAAAATAACTTGTTTCAAAAAATTCTAAAAAATAAATAACGGAAAAGTGGTGCGTGCATATGTATTCAACCGCTTTGCTATTAAGCCTCTAAATAAGATCTGGTGCAACCAACTACCTTGAGAAGTCACATAATTAGTTAAATAAAGTCCACCTGTGTGCAATCTAAGTGTCACATGATCTCAGTATATATACACCTGTTCTGAAAGGCCCCAGAGTCTGCAACACAACTACCATGAAGACCAAGGAGCTCTCCAAACAGGTCAGGGACAAAGTTGTGGAGAAGTACAGATCAGGGTTGGGTTATAAAAAAATATCTGAAACTTTGAACATCCCACGGAGCACCATTAAAGCCATTATTAAAAAATGGAAAGAATACGGCACCACAACAAACCTGGCAAGAGAGGGCTGCCCACCAGGCAAGGAGGGCATTAATCAGAGAGGCAATAAAGAGACCAAAGATAACCCTGAAGGAGCTGCAAAGCTCCATAGCGGAGATTGGAGTATCTGTCCATAGGACCACTTTAAGCCGTACACTCCACAGAGAGGGGCTTTACAGAAGAGTGGCCAGAAGAAAGACATTGCTTAAAGAAAAAAATAAGCAAACACGTTTGGTGTTCGCCAAAAGGCATGTGGGAGACTCCCCAAACATATGGAAGAAGGTACTCTGGTCAGATGAGACTAAAATTGAGCTTTTTGGCCATCAAGGAAAACGCTATGTCTGGCACAAACCCAACACCTCTCATCACCCCGAGAACACCATCCCCACAGTGAAGCATGGTGGTGGCAGCATCAAGCTGTGGGGATGTTTTTCATCGGCAGGGACTGGGAAACTGGTCAGAATTGAAGGAATGATGGATGGCACTAAATACAGGGAAATTCTTGAGGGAAACCTGTTTCAGTCTTCCAGAGATTTGAGACTGGGACGGAGGTTCACCTTTCAGCAGGACAATGACCCTAAGCATACTGCTAAAGCAACACTCGAGTGGTTTAAGGGGAAACATTTAAATGTCTTAGAATGGCCTAGTCAAAGCCCAGACCTCAACCCAATTGAGAATCTGTGGTATGACTTAAAGATTGCTGTACACCAGCGGAACCCATCCAACTTGAAGGAGCTGGAGCAGTTTTGCCTTGAAGAATGGACAAAAATCCCAGTGGCTAGATCTGCCAAGCTTATAGATACATACCCCAAGAGACTTGCAGCTGCAATTGCTGCAAAAGGTGGCTCTACAAAGTATTGACTTTGGGGGGGGTGAATACTTATGCACGCTCAAGTTTTCTGTTTTTTTGTCTTATTTCTTGTTTGTTTCACAATAAAAAATATTTTGCATCTTCAAAGTGGTAGGCATGTTGTGTAAATCAAATGATACAAACCCCCAAAAAATCCATTTTAATTCCAGGTTGTAAGGCAACAAAATAGGAAAAATGCCAAGGGGGGGTCAATACTTTCGCAAGCCACTGTATGTATATATGAGACACATACACACACAGTGGCTCTCAAAAGTATTAACCCCCCTTGGACTTTTCCACATTTTATTGTTGGAACATGGAATCAAAATGGTAATTAGGAGTTTTTGCCACAACACAAAAAAAGTCCATAATGTCAGCGTGAAAAAAAAAAATCTACAAATTGTTCTAAATTAATTACAAATATAAAACAAAAAATAATTGATTGCATAAGTGTTCAACCCCTTTGCTGTGACACACCTAAATAAGCTACGGTGCAACCAATTGTCTTTAGAAGTCACATAATTAGTTGAATGGAGTCCACCTGTGTGCGATTAAGGTGTTTCACATGAATTCAGGTTAAACACAACTGTCTCTGGGAGGTCCCACAGTTGGTTAGTACATTTCCTAAAAGAAACTACATCATGAAGTCGAAGGAACATTCAAAGCAAATCCGGAATAAGGTTCTTCAAAAGCACCAATCAGGGGTAGGATATAAGAACATTTCCAAGGCACTGAATATCCCCCGGAGCACAGTAAAGTCCATTATTAAGAAATGGAGAGAATATGGCACAACTGGGAATCTGCCTAGAACAGGCCAGCCTCAAAAACTGAGTATCCGGGCGAGAAGGGCACTAGTCAGGGAGGCCACCAAGAGGCCTATGGCAACTCTCAAGGAGTTACAGTCTTCCACGGCTGAGCTGAAAGACACTGTGCATACAGCAACAATAGCCTGGGTGCTTCACAAAACTGGCCTTTATGGGAGAGTGGTAAAAAGAAAGCCATTGTTGAAAAAACTCACATCAAATCTCAGCTAGAGTTTGCCAGAAGGCATGTGGGAGACTCTGAGACCAAGTGGAGGAAGATTCTATGGTCTGAGGAGACCAAAATATAGCTTTTTGGCCTCAACGCTAAGTGGTATGTTTGGCGCAATGCTAACACCGCACATCATCCTGAGAAGACCATCCCTACCGTGAAGCATGGTGAGGGCATCATGATCATGCTATGGGGATGTTTCTCTGCGTCAGGGCCTGGAAAGCTCGTGAAGATAGCGGGAAAAATGGATGCAGCAAAGTAAAGAGAAATCCTGGAGGAAAACCTGCTGAAGTCTGCAAGAGACCTGGGACTTGGGAGAATCATCTTCCAGAAGGACAGTGACCCCAAACATACAGCCAAAGCAACACTGGAGTGGCCCAGTCAAAGCCCGAACCTCAATCCAATTGAGAATATGTGGAAAGTGTTGAAAAGTGCTGTTCACCAAAGGTCCCCATCCAACTTGACGGAGCTTGAGGAATTTTGCATAGGAATGGGCAAAAATTGCAGTGTCCAGATGTGCAATGCTGTTATAGAGACTATCAAAAAACTCATGGCTGTAATTGCTGCCAAAGGTGCCTCTACCAAATACTGACTCAAGGGGGTGAATACTTATGCAATCAATTATTTTCAGTTTTGTATTTGTAATTTAGAACAATTTGTAGATTTTATTTTTCACTTTGACATTATGGACTTTTCTTTGTACTGATCAGTAGCAAAAACTCCTAATTAAACTAAATTGCCAAAATGGTTTAACAGATCAATTTAAAAAAAAATAGACAGTCAACATGGTTTTAGGAAAGCGAGATCGTGTCTAACTAACCAGCTCGATTTTTCTGAGGATGCAACATCAATAATGGATAATTGCAAAGCATATGACATGGTTTATTTAGATTTCCAGAAAGCTTTTGACAAAGTCCCGCATAAAAGATTAATTCTCAAACCTAACGCGGTTGAGATTCAAGGGAACGCATGTACATGGATTAGGGAATGGTTGACATGTAGAAAACAAAGTACTGATTAGAGAAGAAACCTCAGAATGGAGTCTGGTAACCAGTGGAGTACCACAGGGATCAGTGTTAGGTCCTCTGCTATTCCTAATCTACATTAATGATTTAGATTCTGGTATAGTAAGCAAACTTGTTAAATTTGCAGATGACACAAAAATAGGAGGCGTGGCAAACACTGTTGCAGCAGCAAAGGTCATTCAAAATGATCTTGACAAGATTCAGAACTGGGCAGACACATGGCAAATGACATTTAATAGAGAAAAGTGTAAGGTACTGCACGCAGGAAATAAAAATGTGCATTATAAATATCATATGGGAGATGCAGAAATTGGAGAAGGAATCTATGAAAAAGACCTAGGAGTTTTTGTTGACTCAGAAATGTCTTCATGTCTTCCCAGCGACAGCGAGTGGGAGAAGTACAGGCGTGGAAAAGTACAGAGCAGTTTAAAAGCAGTAAGGAGAAAATGCATCTTTAATTGCTTTAATCAGAAAACAGAGGACATTGGGGAAACACAGCAGCAGCTCAAAGTCAAACAGCCGTGTGTGTTTTTCTGATAACAAACAAGCTGAAACTCGGAGCAGCTGATTCAAATTCAGTGCCGTTCTGAGACACGTGCGAGGGAAGAAGCCAACAGCACAGCAGAACAACGCAGTTAAACGAGGCAGTCTTCCCAACGACAGCGAGTGGAAGCGACAGCGAGTGGGAGAAGTACAGGCATGGAAAAGTACAGAGCAGTTTCGACGCAGTTTGAAAGCAGGTTGACGGCTGCAGAAGAAAACTAAACTTCAAAAAAAAAAAACCTCAACATGGTCTTCAAGCCAGTAATCTGTGACACCTGCTGGTGGGAAATCCGAGAAAACCCAGCGGAGCTAAACCAAGTGTGCGTAAAGTGCCGCGCGATCCAGGATTTGCATAAACTAGTAAGTATGCTAGAAATGGAGCTGGAAGAAGTGAGACAGCAACAGGATCTCGAGGAACTGGCACACCCACAATTCATGGAAGTCTGCATCACCCCTAACAGACTGAAAGCCACCAGGGAGATAGGTGGTCAGAACAGCTGGGTTCAGGTAGGCAGAAGCAGGGAAAAAAAGAAACTTCGTCAAACACAACCACCAGAAATCAAAACAACCAACAAATGAGTCACTTCAAAATTTTGATGAAAAGAACCAACAACAAGAGAACAAAAGGAACAACATCCAGGACCCCATCGACAGTGGTGACCAGACAGCAAAAAGAAGGGAGGTCATGATTGTTGGGGACTCCATATTGAGAAACACAGCAAGTTCAATTCGCAGTTTGGACCCCCTTACTACAACAGTGTGCTGCCTTCCGGGAGCCTCGGTCAAGCACATCACTGAAAACGTGGACAGGCTCCTAGAACGAACAGGAGACGACCCGGTAGTAGTCGTCCACATCGGTACAAACAACATTGGAAGAGACAGACCAAAATCCCTGCAAAACAAATTCAGAGAGCTAGGAAGGAAATTAAAAGAGAAAACCAAAACTGTGGTATTTTCTGGTATACTACCGGCACCTTGCAAAGGACCATATGGACAGCTGGAAATAATTAATCAAAACGCATGGCTGAAGACGTGGTGCACACGGGAAGGCTTCACCTATCCTGATCACTGGACCACATTCTACAACGAGGACTATCTGTATAGACGGGACGGACTGCATTTAAATAACAAGGGAACTAGTCTACTCGGAGAAAAGATCCTCGAGCAGGTTCGGAAGCATTTAAACTAGAAAGGAAGGGGGGAGAAATCAACAAAAAAACAGAAGGGAGACCGCATCAAAACAAGAACAACAACTCAGGTAAGACAACCATTAAATGTATTTATCTAAATGCTAGAAGTATCAGAAACAAAATTCTAGAACTTGAAGCTACTGCACTAACAGGTAACTATGATGTGATAGGTGTTACAGAAACTTGGTTGTCTGAGAGTGATGGGGATGAATATAATATTTGTGGGTATACACTGTATAGGAAAGACAGGCAGGACAGAAGAGGAGGAGGGGTGGCGCTATATATAAGAAACAGTCTTGAAGCCCAGGTGTTAAACCTGGACAAAGAAAATAAAACCGAATCAATGTGGGTCAGAATAACGGACAAAAATTCAAAGGGCATAATAATAGGTGCATGCTATAGACCGCCAGATTCAGACGGTGAGCAAAATAATCTGTTATACAATGACATTAGAAATGCATGTAGCAAAGGAGAAGCCATACTAATGGGGGATTTCAACTTCCCCCAAATAAAATGGGAAAATCCGGTGGGAAGCATGAAGGATGAAATAGAAATGGTGGAAATGACAAATGACTGCTTCCTAACACAATTTGTCAAGGCACCTACTAGAGGGGAGGCATGCCTTGATTTAGTCTTTTCAAATAACGAAGATAGAATAACTAAAACAGAGGTCAGAGAGCCACTAGCAAACTCAGACCACAACATGGTCTCATTTGAAGTGTTCTTTAAAACCCCAAAAGTAAAGACTAAAGTTAAGGTTTACAATTTTAGAAAAGCAAACTATGAAGGTATGAAACAGAGACTAACAGAAGTAGATTGGAGTAAAATAGAGAAAACACCCAGAGAAGGATGGTTGTTCTTCAAAAATGTAGTACTAGAGGCGCAAAACAATTACATCCCTAAAGTAGACAAATCTAAATGTAAAACTAAATTGCCAAAATGGTTTAATAGATCAATTAAAAGAAATATTCAGCGAAAAATGGCACTTTATAGAGCATCAAAAAAAGGACCAAAAAGAAAGTACGCAGAAAAAGTACACAGAACTGCAAACGCAAGTCAAAAAGGAAGTTAGAAAGGCCAAGAGAGAAATAGAAATAAACATTGGTAAGGGAGCTAAAACCAATTTCAAAATGTTTTTCCAATATTACAACAGCAAGCAAACAGTCAAAAGAGGAGATTAAATGTTTAAGAGATACAAATGGCAAAATCGTAGATGAAGAAAAAAATAGCAAATATATTAAATGATTACTTTTCACAAGTTTTTACAAAGGAAGATACTGACAACATGCCCCACATGTCATCCAGTTCCTATCCAGTTTTAAATAACTTTAGCATAACTGAGGCAGAAGTGTTAAAGGGACTAGGAGCTCTTAAAATAAACAAATCCCCTGGGCCGGATGAGATCCTCCCAGTAGTACTCAAAGAAATGAAAGAAGTAATTTACAAACCGCTAACCAAGATCATGCAGCAGTCTCTTGACACAGGGGTGGTACCGACAGACTGGAAAATTGCAAACGTAATACCGATCCACAAAAAGGGAAACAAAACTGAACCAGGAAACTACAGACCAGTAAGCCTGACTTCTATTATATGCAAACTTATGGAAACTATAATAAGATCCAAAATGGAAAATTACCTATAGGGTAACAGGGTCCTGGTTTTAGGAAATGGAGATTGTGTATAACTAACTTGCTTGATTTTTTTTGAGGATGCAACATCGATAATGGATAATTGCAAAGCATATGACATGGTTTATTTAGATTTCCAGAAAACTTTTGACAAAGTCCCGCACAAAAGATTAATTCTCAAACTGAACGCAGTTGGGATTTAAAGAAACGCATGTAAATGGATTAGGGAGTGGTTAACATGTAGAAAACAGAAAGTACTGATTAGAGGAAAAACCTCAGAATGGAGTGTGGTAACCAGTGGTGTACCACAGGGATCAGTATTAGGTCCTCTGCTATTCCTAATGTACACTAATGATTTAGATTCTGGTATAGTAAGCAAACTTGTTAAATTTGCAGATGACACAAAAGTAGGAGAAGTGGCAAACACTGTTGCAGCAGCAAATGTCATTCAAAATGATCTAGACAAGATTCAGAACTGGGCAGACACATGGCAAATGACATTTAATAGAGAAAAGTGCAAGGTACTGCACGCAGGAAATAAAAATGTACATTATAAATATCATATGGGAGACATTGAAATTGGAGAAGGAATCTCTGAAAAAGACCTAGGAGTTTTTGTTGACTCAGAAATGTCTTCATCTAGACAATGTGGGGAAGCTATAAAAAAGGCTAACAAGATTACGGATACATTGTGAAAAGTGTTGAATTTAAATCAAGGGAAGTAATGTTAAAACTGTACAATACACTAGTAAGACCTCATCTTGAATATTGTGTGCAGTTCTGGTCACCTCGCTACAAAAAAGATATTGCTGCTCTAGAAAGAGTGCAAAGAAGAGCGACCAGAATTATTGCGGGTTTAAAAGGCATGTCATATGCAGACAGGCTAAAAGAATTGAATCTGTTTAGTCTTGAACAAAGAAGACTACGTGGCAACCTAATTCAAGCATTCAAAATTCTAAAACGTATTGACAGTGTCGACCCAAGGGACTTTTTCAGCCCGAAAAAAGAAACAAGGACCAGGGGTCACAAATGGAGATTAGACAAAGGGGCATTCAGAACAGAAAATAGGAGACACTTTTTTACACAGAGAATTGTGAGGGTCTGGAATCAACTCCCCAGTAATGTTGTTGAAGCTGACACCCTGGGATCCTTCAAGAAACTGCTTGATGAAATTCTGGGATCAATATGCTACTAACAACCAAACGAGCAAGATGGGCCGAA
Source organism: Polyodon spathula (assembly GCF_017654505.1). Taxonomy (NCBI): domain Eukaryota; kingdom Metazoa; phylum Chordata; class Actinopteri; order Acipenseriformes; family Polyodontidae; genus Polyodon; species Polyodon spathula. Next base: position 1,487,425 of record NC_054567.1, on the reverse strand, counting down.
TGGCCTCCTCTCGTTTGTAAACTTTTTTATGTTCTTATGTTCTAATTAAATCCATTTTGATGCCATGTTGTAACACAATAAAATGTGGAAAAGTCCAAGGGGAGTGAATACTTTTGAAAGCCACTGTGCAGCATCTGACTAGATGCTGGAGCCGTACAATGCTGCTAGGAAGACCATGGCATGGTACAAGAAGCTTGGCATGTACGTGATTTCTTTGTACAACAGTCATGGAGTCTGTTGGAAGGCACGGGTGTGGCTTGTGGACCGGCTCTCTAGCCTGGATTATAAATTGCTCTATTTTGAGGATACCGGAGACGTGAGAGCTTCTGTGGAAAGCTCAGAGCTGTAATGTGCAGTGATTTCAGACAATGTTACAGACCAGCAGCAGCACTGAGAGGCTAGATCTGAGGCCTGTTCTCCAGCATTCTCCCACAGCAGCAGCACTGAGAGGCTGGATCTGAGACCTGTTCTCCAGCACCTTCCACCACAGCAGTACTAAAGATCAAGGCTCTACCCTAATCCAGCAGCAGCTGCAACACCCTGGTCCCTGGCTCCAGGCAGCAGGAAAGCTCTGGTCTCTGAGGCCTGCAGTTTGTGAGCAGAGGACTGCAGCATTCTACTGGAAAAAGGGAGTTTTACTTAATGACAAAGCTATGCAATGTACTTCACATTCTATGTTTACTGTTAGCTGTAATGATTATCTGGATACCTATGTATGTTCAAATTGCAGTATCATTCAGGAATTAAATCTGTAAAATAACAAATCTAGAAGAACAAATTTGCAGCCTCAAATGCATTGCTCAACTCAAACAGTTTATTGATAATTCATTTATCAACACTACCCACAATGAGACTGTCAATATTACAAATAAAGAAGTGAAGGAGGAACATGCCTCAGCAGACTTCATGTCGGACACAGGTGTTCCATCCCCTCCCACCTCTCTACCACCACACTTCCAAGGTCAAGATAAAAGGGTCTATCAAAGAAAAAAGTCAAGAGCTGTGACTTCCACAGCTATGTCTTCAAAAATCAATATATGCAATAGATTTAGCCCCCTCACCACAGAAGATAATTCTGATACCACCTCTAGCGAGGTGCTCTTGATTGGAGACTCTATTGTTAGAGTCTATTGAGAGCATCTCAGGTGCTAGTTCTTGGCATTTCAGCCAAACTAAAAAACTTGGTCAAAAAACATAGCAAGGTTTCAACTATAATTACTCATGTGGGTACAAATGACATTAGATGTACAGAATCTGAAACCCTTAAAAAACACTTTGAAACACTGTCATGAAGCAAAACAGACAGGAAAGAGTATTATATTTTCTGACCCCCTACCTGTTATTAGGAGGCTGCAAACCTATTAGCAGACTATTCTCATTAAACAACTGGCAGCAGATTGTTGTTCCTCTGAGAATTTAGGGTTTGTTAATTATTGGGAAAGCTTCTGGGAAAGACCTGTGTTTTTTAAGAGAGATGGACTGCATCCTAAGAAGAGAGGCTCAATCAGACTAGCAGAGAGTATACAGAACTGTTATAAAAACCTTTGACTCACTAAGCTTCCAGGAGATTTATTGTGAATTCCCAGCAATGCATACAATCTCAACAAACTGGTTGCCCTATCACTGTAGTATCACTTCCTCGTTGTCTATTTCCAGCTTCTTTCCAGGGATCGTATTCAAAAAATGTAATAAAAATTAAATTGACACCTAGTAAAAATTCTATTAATTCAACAGCAACTTCTTTTCGTGTGGCATTGCTGAATTCACGAACTCTGGGTAATAAATCTCTCCAAATTAATGACTATTCTGGAGTTAGAAATAGACATCCTGGCTCTGGTTGAGACATGGCTAAAACAGGACAAGACTGTCCCATGAATAGCGGCCTGTCCATCCGGTTTCTCCTTCTACCAGAAAGCGCATAACCAAAGCCAGGGTGGTGGCATTGCTACCGTTTTTGGTGAAGAACTAGATTTTTACCTGGAGAATACTGACGGTTATACCTCTTTGAACTACTTACTGCTTCTGTAAAAAAAAACTTCAATCTATCTACATCATAGTAATCTACCGACCCCCAGACCAAATTCTCTTTCTCTCTGAATTTGCTTAATTATTATCTACAATGACAGTTAAGCACAACAGAATTTTAATATTGGGTGTTTTTAATATACATATTGATGTGGCTCTAGATCCCTCTGCTAGGACATTTAGGTCACTGGTAGATTAATTTGGGTTTTCCAAACATGTCACTGGTCCCAACCATATTCATGGTCATGCTTTAGATTTAATTCTCACTCGTGGTTTCAATATTCAAAATCTAATAATTACAGATTTTGCACTCTCTGACCACTCAGCCATCCTTTTTGAATTATCACTGCCTAGCTCTATTAAAATAATCAGTGTGCTTTGTCAAAGTTCGCCCTCATTACTCACAAATTACTGATTTATTTCTGGAAGCACTGCCTACTCAAGCACCCATCCAGGCAGAATCAGGGGATAAGATGGTGGATTTATATAATACCACTTTGAGCACTATTTTGATATTACTGCCCCTATTAAAAACACAAGAATTACAGTCACAAGATTTTCTCCATGGTTCAATGAAATTACACATGCGCTTAAACGTACATGCAGAAAACTAGAACGCACATGGAAAGATACCAAACTGCAAGTCTTTCTTCTCACTTGGAAAGATAGTATTCTGAAATACAAGGCAGTCTTGTCTTCAGCAAGATCAGCTTATTACTCTAGAAACAAACAAAATCCCCATTTCCTATTCAAAACAATAGCTAAAGTAACTAATCAACAGAAAGAACACTCTCTGGGTGCACTACCTTCAGCTAGCAGCAATGATTTTATTAACCATTTCAACAAAAAAACTAATGATATAAAAAATCAGATTTCTAATACTACTGACAATTTAAACAGGCTGCTCAGCAGTAAAGACACAGTGATTTGCCCGGGTCCTGCTTTATCAGACCACACCTTTGACTCTTTCACTTTAATCAATCACCCAGATCTTACTGACCTAACTGGTAAGACTAAAACCACCACATGTGATTTGGATCCCATTCCTACTAAATTGCTCAAAGATATTTTTTCTAAAATAAATAACACCACCTTAAATATAATTAATAGCTCTCTCTCATCTGGCACTGTTCCTGAGTCTTTCAAGGTTGCTGTAGTACGACCACTGCTTAAAAAACCTACCCTTGATCCGCAAACACTGAACAATTTTAGGCCTATTTCAAATCTCGTCTTTCTAACTGAAGTCTTACAGAAAGTGGTAGGTAACCAACCAATTTCCTTTTTAGCAGCCCATAACATATGTGAGACATTCCAGTCGGGTTTCCGCCCAGGACACAGTACTGGAACTGCTCTAGTAAGAGTGCTGAACGATGTCCTTATGTCTGCGGACACGGGTTCACCTACAGTCCTTGTTCTCATAGATCGAAGAACTGCTTCTGACACCATTGACCATGCCACCCTGACTGACCATTTCGAGCATCTTGTGAGATTGTCAGGCACTGTACTGTCCTGGTTTAAATCATCTCTCTCAACAATATGTTAAAATTGGGGACGACACCTCCTTACTATCTGAGGTTACTTGTGGCGTTCCAATTAATTGGACCAATTTTATTTTCATTATATATGCTGCCCTTGGGGTGTGGGTCAACTTTCACTGCCAAAAAAGCCAAACCACAAAAAAGGTGCCGTGTGTCTTTCCACAAGGGCTTTCCTACAGAGGGATACATGGTACTACTGTCTCCACTGTCCCTCTCAGCCAGGCCTCTGTTTGAAGTGTTTTGAAAAATACCACACGGTACATGAGTACTAGAAAGACTAAATAAACCCCAGTCTCTTGTTTTTATGTCATGCAGCAACATTACCTTGGGCTACAGAAGGATTATGCCACTTGAAATCAGGGTGGGTACTATGAACCATGGGCTGTGTTTTTCAAAGAGGACAGGTCAAAGTGGCCTAATCTCAGTCTAGGGCCTGTAAACGCTTGAAAAAAAATAAGTATTTTTGAATTCAGGACACTCGGGGCAATTCAAAACCACTGTCCTTATAATAATGGTATAAAAGCTGTCAGATTCACAGGTCTAAACATAAGGAAAAACAACTGACTTTTGCTATATAGTGGCATTACCTCAAATTGCAGAAGGATTACAGGTAACACACCATTGACATGCAATGTCATGTTACCCGTTTCTAAAATCCTTATTTTGTGCAGTTTTTAAAAATGCATACTTATGCCAGGATATCTCATTCTTTAGAGGTGTGCTGGGTACATGAAATTAGGGTGGGTGCTATGGACCGTGGGCTGCATATTTCAAAGTGGAAAAGTCAAACTTGCCTGGTGTCTGTCTAGAGCAAGTAACCCAAGTTTTGTTTGTAATAGCTGTATTTTGCGGTCACATGACCAAGTAAACCAAAAGAACTTGGCACCAATAAAAACTTCAGTCTGGCAAAAAAACAATATATAGTTTGCCAGGGGTATCTAAAAAGGAACATCTAGTAATTTTTATGTAAAACAGACGAGTCCCCAAATCACCAAATGCCTGTAGCACAGGGCGTCACCAGGGCATCAGCAGAGAAGGGGTTAAAAAGTGGTTGAAGTTTACTACATGCATGTCTTTAATCTGTTGTCTCGCATAGTAAGCGTAGGGGGGCAATACTTTCACCTGAGACTGTATACAGAAATCCCACACCAACAGAGCTATTTTTCCACTTGCTAATTTAGAAACTGTGTCACACAAATGGCAAGCTGGTAAATCAGTACAAGGCAAAACACACTGCGATACATTTTTTGAATTTCTATCAGTTGTGTCATTCCTGGCCTTTGAACAGATGCAAAGAAATGTTCGTTCAGACATTTTCCCCAACATTACTTGCAGAACAAAAATAAATAAATAAATCACAGATACTGTATAACCTACTAAGAGTTAACAAAAAACTCGCTAAAACAATTCCTGAACTGCCTTAAAACGCAAGCCAATATTTACTACCATATATTTAGATGCTCAAAATCAAAGAACAAAACTTAAGATCGGACCCTTTCAAAAAACAGATGGATTTCTACCGTGCGCAACAATGCCATCTCAGGAAAAAAAAAAAAAAAAAGAGGAAGCCTTTAAAATCTGTAAAAATATGTGCAAAACGTTTTTCTTCTCAGGAGTTTAGAAATGTCTACAATGCTTACAATGATTTTCTTTCAAGTTTAAAAATTAAAATAAAGATTACTTTAAATAACCAGTTTTTCAATTGCCATCATCCCCTTATTTTAATGTCCTTTTTTTTACCACAACAAACCCAAAACAGTAGGAAATACTATACACTGTATTACACTGTTTATTAAGGACAATAAACCCTATGATGAAGATACGTTTCAGTTTTTTCAGTTGATCCACGAATGCAGCACAGTGACTCAGCATTGCGTATGTTACACGTGGGAATGAGAGTTCAGAGATGTTAGTTTTTCAAGGGTGTACGCACGCAGGGTCTGTCGTGACTCTCAGGTTTGCACTTGCCTGTGCCCCCGGGTCACTCATCTGTGTTTGGTTTTTATAATCATGCAGGAAACACAGCTGCGTTGGGGTGAGTATGGAAGGCCATCTGGGTCAAAAACGCACATGTAGTACACACACTCATTTGGACCAATCAGAATACATAAATATTAAGTGTTCTAAGTAAATGCTAATTAAAACTACACCTTTCTTAGGCAAGGGCTGTTCATTTTACAGGACCTAGTCATGCTAACATAGTTGTTTGTAATGACTTCGTATTCACAGCATAAAAACTGCCAATCACTTTCAGCACAACATCTATCCAGGCATGACACTTTTTTTTTTTTTTTTTTTTTTTTTTTTTAAATCAAGGAGTAAGGAAATTTGATATGGCGGCGAGGTACGTTCTTCTGTGGTGCAAACAGAGACAGAGTGCTGGTGCTGCAGGGTGCCCAGGCGTCTCAGGAACACTGCAGCTGTTAACTGTTCCCAGTTTTGCTACTGTACTTTTTAAGAGTACAATACAAAACTCTAAAGCAGTGTTAACAGCCGAGTAATGTCTTAGGTTGTATAAACACCATTCACAAATTAAATAAACAATCTTGCGGATTCTGTGTTTCACAATCTTTTTAATTTCTTGGACCATGTTTATTTTTTTATTTCTTTTAATTATTTTTTTCTTTGTAGTGCACTGCCACCAGCCAATGTAGTCTTGCAGTGCCAAGGTTTTTCAGTTACTGTGCCCCTCGTCTATGGAATTCTACTTCTCAGACTATCAGATACAATAACTTTTTTAATCTAGGTATAACGATATTTAAAACGGGATTCATTCTCCAACTTTTACAAATCCGCCCTTACTCTGGTCCCACTGCAGTCGGATATGTGACGGATTACTGTATTGTATATGCAGGGTTAGAAACTCCAAGTCCAAACGTCCAAGGAAAATTCAATCTGACGAGGACTAGTTGATGTCTGTGTCTTAGTTGTCTTCTGGGCGAGTGCTTAAAACGAATATTCAGATATACTCTCAGGTTCAGTCTTTCATTTAAAAAAATGCAGGAAGTCAATTTTCTAAAGGGGTGTAGCAGTGGTGAATAAGCATTCATAATGTTTACAAAACAGTCACTCAGATCTGAATGCTCCATTCATCACCCCTGCAATGCCAACCCCATGACATTTGTGTTTGTTCTCCCAATGCAGGGATGTAAAGTTTATTGGGCGTTTGATTTTATGGCAACATGTTGCATCTTTGAAATAACTGTAAAGTCATTTTACATGTGGAGATTTTTACCGGGTTGCGACCCCCCACCACAAAAGAAAAAAGACCGACGATATGATTAGCAAAGGAGCCCTGTTGTACTAATGAGATCAAAAAATAATAAACATTGTAAAACTAATAAATAAACAATTACCACAATGAACATTAACATAGCATGTTGCTTAACACATACACTGAGTGTATAAAACATTAGGAACACCTGCTCTTTCCATGAAATAGACTGACAAGGTGAATCCTGGTGAAAGCTATGATCCCTTATTGATGTAACCTGTTAAATCCACTTTAATCAGTGTAGATGAAGGGGAGACAGGTTAAAGAAGGATTTTTAAGCCTTGCCACAATTGAGACATGGCTTGTGCATGTGTGCCATCCAGGGGGTAAATGGGCAAGACAAAAGATTTAAGTGCCTTTGAACGGGGTATGGTGTGCCGGTTTGAGTGTGTCAAGAACTGCAACGCTGCTGGGTTTTTCACGTGCCAGTTTCCCATGTGAATCAAGGATGGTCCACCACCCAAAGGACATCCAGCCAACGGCAGGCCAGTAGTCGAAAACTGCTCATTGATGAAGAGGCCAAAGGAGGCTGACACGAATTGTGCAGAGCAACAGACGGGCTACAATTAATAAAATGACAGTCCAGTACAACGTTGGTGCCGAAAGACCCATAAAAGAATGCACAACTCGTCGTACCTTGACACGAATGGGGTATGGCAGCCGACGACCTAACAGAGTTCCACTTCTTTCAGTTAAACACAAGAAACTGCAGTTGCAGTGGGTTAAGGAACGAAAACACTGGAGGATTGGAAAAGCATTGCCTGGTCTGATGAATCCCAGTTCCTGCTGATGGGAGGACTGGGGTATGGAGAAAACCGCATGAGTACATGCATCCATCATGCCGCGTGTCAACACTGCAGGCTGGTGGTGGTGATGGTGTAATGGTGTGGGGTGTATTTATATGGCACACATTGGGCCCCTTGATAAAAGTGGAGCAATGTTTGAATGCCACAGGATAGCTGAACATCATTGCCAATCAGGTGCATCCCTTCATGGCAGCAGTGTATCCATCTGCTAATAGATTTTTTCAGCAGGATAATGCCCCATGCCACAAGGCTAGGATTGTCCAGGAATGGTTCCATGAACACGACAGTGAATTCAGCTTACTGCAGTGGCCTGCCCAGTCACCAGATCTCAATCCAACTGAGCATCTGTGGGAGATGGAACAAGCTATTCGGAGTAGAGATCCACTACCAGCCAACTTGACACAACTGTGGGAAGCACTGGAGTCAACATGGGCATCCCTGTGGAACGCTTTCGACACCTTGCAGAGTCCATGCCCTGACGAATTGACGCTGTTCTGAGGGCAAAAGGAGGTGCAACCCAATATTAGGAAGGTCTTCCTATTGTTTTGTACACTCAGTGTATAACACAATGTATTCATAATAAAGCTGGGTTCTTAACTAGAAACAGTAACACATTTAAAGTTTGGAACTTGCTCTCTGTAGCTTAGTGTTGTTTACATTATCATCCGCATATTTTCAGTGATTAGAAGGTGAAGTTACATTTTTAAAACACTATTTTCTTATGCCAATACAGTTAGTACCATTTTTATAGCAAAACGTTAACAGGTGGCTGACAAAGGGGATCTTCAGATCCACTGATACAAAGGGGATCTTAAAAGATCTGCTCTTCCCTTGCTTTTCTTTTGCAGTTTTTATTCTCTTATTAATATCCAGCGTCCATCAGTTCTGGCAGATTGTACTGTATTTGCAGTAAATAAATAAATACAAATATATATTTAACCACCTAGCTAACAATTTCATCCTGAGGGCTCCAGTGAAACGTACTGTCTTTAAATTGGGACTTTAGTGAAGACCGTGTGAGTCCACTAATTATTGCAGGTAGTAATTAAGTTATTTAATCACTCCCAGGCTGTAACCCTCCAACTCCACAAACCAGACGGTACTTCTGTAAATAGCAACACATATTTGTGTCATCGGTGTGAGTTTCAGGCGGAGCTTGGTGGTCGGCAAGGTGACACGCTGACAGAACTGTTTTCCTGTGTCATCCCGTCCTTTGGACTAGTACCACAATGTTGTTAGTTTCTAACCCTGTATATTATAAATACTGGCAGTCTAGTTTGACCTCGGTAGAAAGGCAGCTCTGGTTATGGCACTGCTTGAGATGAGCTTCTAACGCACGCTCTGCTGTGTCCAAATAATAAAACAACCATTGTGATTGCGCATACTGCACGCGCTCTGTGAATCAGGCCAAATAATAAAATAACCATTCTGCACGCGCTCTGTGAATCAGGCCAAATAATAAAATAACCATTCTGCACGCGCTCTGTGAATCAGGCCAAATAATAAAATAACCATTCTGCATGCGCTCTGTGAATCAGACCTGTAACATTCCCAGTCTTGGTGCGACCCAGCACTGCACCATCAAAAGAAACCAATTAGAAGTTGATGGATCATTTGCCACAACCAATTTACAGCAGCTCAAGTCTTCTTCAGTACACCATATATCAATACACAAATAAATACAAAACAATCAATAAATAAATCAATATACACACACATCCATGTTCTGCATTCAGCACTAACCAGGTCAGTAAGAAGTAAATTTGAACTCAAATCCTCACCACCACAAAGATTTTATTTGCAGTATTTCAATCAGTGAGTCCAAAGAGCAATGCTTTAATAGTGAACAGCCAGGGCCCACCCCCACTCCCATCAAATATACATTTAACTTTCTCGATCAAAATTCAGTCCTTAAATTCATGGTTTTACCTCCTGAAATAATGGTTTCACATGAGGTACTGTTCAGGAGTGCTGTCTGGTCAAGCTAGTGCACCCATCACTGTAGAGATGTACATTGCAAATAACAACTGTGCCAAATCAACCAATCCTGGCTGATTTCTAAAAGTGTGGTACAGGAATTCACCAGTCTGCAGGGTGATTTCTAATTGCAATTCTGTATCAGCACTGAAATCACAAAGGCTAAGAGGCAACACTTGCAGCTACAATCATATGAGATTACCAGTGACTACCATGACAAAATTATTTAAATACATGAAAACCACATAAAACGCTGTATAATGCCATTATAAAATCACTGGGTTTACAACCTCAAAAAAACTATTTATAAATTATATATATATATATATATATATATATAATATATATATATATATATATATATATAATGTACTCTCATAGTTTACGTGTATGATATAATTTCCTAAAACGAAAATGCTTTATTTTCACTCTAAAATTTTACCAAAAAAATTATAAATTTGCAAGTAAGAATTAAGAAATAAAAAAATTAAAAAATTCTCATCTCTCCGACAGAGGGCGCTATTCTATAAAATAAATTACTTTTTTTAAATGCAATCCTCCACTAAGACTATTTTATTAACTTAAAGTAGGTAACTGCTGTAAGTGAAAAACGAATGCACAGAGCACAAGCAGATACTTCTTCAATATTTGCCAATTTTCCAGAAATAAGAAATGGTCTTAAAAATAGAGAAAAAAAATCTGCAGCTGAAAATGGCTGCTGTTAATTTGTGGTTTTCTGAACTCGACCACTGCGACTACTTTCACTGTTATACTGAACTAATTATCCGGTTTGACACTAGTTAAGCACACACCCGCGTTTCAACTTCAAATGCACTGTACTGAACAACTGCAAAGTTTTTTTTTTTTTTTCCAAAACTAAAATTTCCACAAGAAATATAACCCAGGAAAACGCTTCCCAAAATTAAAACCGCTTCGACGTTGTTTGTAATTAACTGTTTATTTGTTTTTAATCTATAATTATAAATTACATGTTTTTTTTTTGTTTGTTTGTGTGTTTGTTTGGCTGGTTTGGTTGGTTTTTTTTTTTATTTTTTATTTATTTATTTTTTTTTAATAATAAAGTAGATATGCTGGGTTACCTTCCCAAAGGATGCGGGTCATGCGGTCCGCGCTGTCTGGATCGCGATCAATCTCCCCACGACAGGGTGAAGGCACCGAAAAAAGGCCGATCCCGATAGTTATTCTGGTCACCCAGCAAGGGTAATAAGTGGCTGGGGATCTGCTGTTTTTTCCGGCGGTGGATCAAAAGCAAGGCTGAAAAGCCGCGCTGTGAGGCTGTGTGTGCTTCAGCAAGCCCTGCTTCAGACCCCGGTCCGCCATCACAGACAGGCAGCGCCACAGCTTCAGCACTGTTCACATGAAAAGCAGAGACAAAAGGGCTGAGCGACCATAACATTACCCGGGAATTCTAATTGGATCGCTTGTGGTTTCTCATTCTTTTGTTTTGTTTCGTTTATTTATTTATTTTACATTTTTGTTGAATTTTTTTTTTTTTTTTTTTTTTTTTTTATTTATGTTACTTTGTTGTTCCATTGTGTGCAACCTTCGTCTCAGTGTTCATTAAGTTGGAGTACACCCGTTTTCTATTAGTTAGATGAGAATCAAAGCTTTGCAAGCTAAAACAGTCACACACTTTCTTTACTGTATTGCTGTTATTGTACAAAGTGTTTGAAAAAGTATGTGCCTTAGAGCAATAGAACCTGTCTGTTTGCAGTAGCAGGCCTAGGGGAAAAGGGTGGCTTGGTGCACAGCTTGCATCATAGAGCTGTCTGTAACCACAGCCTTCCATGAGTCATTGTTCAATGCACATACCTCATCCACGGCATAGTTAGGAATATTAACATCTTATATATTGTATTATTATTACAGTACTGCCATATAGTTTCATATTGAATTTCCATAACTTCATAGCACTCAATCACAATGTTGAACTGTGAGAAATGAAGTCAAGCAGATTAAGATTTCTGCTTGTGCTTTATTCAGTGTACTGGGTCTTCATATTGTTTATGGGGGGACAGCTTTTGTTGTGGTTATACCCTTTGCATTGATGTCTGGGTACAATGCAGTGTTCAGGTAGGATTCCTAACCTTGATGTTTAATTTAATCTATTGATTATGGTTGATGAAATACATCTCCTACAAGTGTCATATGAAATAGTTGCAGTGGTTTGTCCCAAAATGTTCATTGAAACAAGAACAGTTATATTTTAATTAGGCTCTAAAACATAATGGCAATGCTGTCTAATATCTCAGTAAATGCGTTGGCACCTGTTTTGTACTGAGGTTTGCTTCACTTTATTTATTTTAACTTGAAAATGTAAATCTAGAGGGATCTCCCAAGTGGCGCATCCGGCCCTATAGCCTGGACGTCGCCTGTTCGAGTCCAGGCTATTCCATTGTCGACCGTGGACGGGAGTTCCCAGGGGGCGGCGCACAATTGGCCGAGCACCGCCCGGGGGGGGCGGGATTAGGTCGGCTAGCGTGTCCTCGGCTCACCGTGCACCAGTGCCCCCTGTAACCTGGTCGGGCACCTGCGGGCTTGCCTGTAAGCTGCTCAGAGCTGCATTGTCCTCCGAAGCTGTAGCTCTGAGGTGGCTGCATGGTGAGTCTGCAGTGTGAAAAGAAGCAATGGCTGACGGCACACACTTTGGAGAACAGCGTGTGTCTGTCTTCACCCGCCTGAGTCAGCGCAAGGGTGGCAGCAGTGAGCTGAGCCTAAATAATAATTGGATACTCTAAATTGGGAGGAAATAATACAAAATAATTGGCAACTACTAAAAATAAATAAATAAATAAAATGTAAACTCAGTTAAATGCTGTCAGCTGGTACTATGTTCACAATAGCAACACATTAAAATTACATATATTGTGCTTGCCTGGGGTCTATGTGCATTATCTGTTCTTTTTCGTACAATTGCTCTCCATACTGGAACAGACCATGGTCTTCTAGGTATATAGGGAAACATAGTTAGCAGCAACATGACTCAGTAACATGCACCCCCCCCCTGCACATTCACATCAGAGCAGCAACATGACTCAGTAACATGCACCCCCCCCCCTGCACATTCACATCAGAGCAGCAACATGACTCAGTAACATGCACCCCCCCCCCCCCCCCCCCCGCACATTCACATCAGAGCAGCAACATGACTCAGTAACATGCACCCCCCCCCCCCCGCACATTCACATCAGAGCAGCAACATGACTCAGTAACATGCACCCCCCCCCCTGCACATTCACATCAGAGCAGCAACATGACTCAGTAACATGCACCCCCCCCCCTGCACATTCACATCAGAGCAGCAACATGACTCAGTAACATGCACCCCCCCCCTGCACATTCACATCAGAGCAGCAACATGACTCAGTAACATGCACCCCCCCCCCTGCACATTCACATCAGAGCAGCAACATGACTCAGTAACATGCACCCCCCCCCCCCCCCCCCGCATTCACATCAGAGCAGCAACATGACTCAGTAACATGCACCCCCCCCCCCCCGCACATTCACATCAGAGCAGCAACATGACTCAGTAACATGCACCCCCCCCCCCCCCCCCCCCCCCCCCCCGCACATCACATCAGAGCAGCAACATGACTCGTAACATGCACCCCCCCCCCCCCCCCCCCCCGCATTCACATCAGAGCAGCAACATGACTCAGTAACATGCACCCCCCCCCTGCACATTCACATCAGAGCAGCAACATGACTCAGTAACATGCACCCCCCCCCCCCCCCCCCACATTCACATCAGAGCAGCAACATGACTCAGTAACATGCACCCCCCCCCTGCACATTCACATCAGAGCAGCAACATGACTCAGTAACATGCACCCCCCCCCCCCGCACATTCACATCAGAGCAGCAACATGACTCAGTAACATGCACCCCCCCCCCCCCGCACATTCACATCAGAGCAGCAACATGACTCAGTAACATGCACCCCCCCCCTGCACATTCACATCAGAGCAGCAACATGACTCAGTAACATGCACCCCCCCCCCCCCCCCGCACATTCACATCAGAGCAGCAACATGACTCAGTAACATGCACCCCCCCCCTGCACATTCACATCAGAGCAGCAACATGACTCAGTAACATGCACCCCCCCCCCTGCACATTCACATCAGAGCAGCAACATGACTCAGTAACATGCACCCCTCCCCCCCCGCACATTCACATCAGAGCAGCAACATGACTCAGTAACATGCACCCCCCCCCCTGCACATTCACATCAGAGCAGCAACATGACTCAGTAACATGCACCCCTCCCCCCCCGCACATTCACATCAGAGCAGCAACATGACTCAGTAACATGCACAATCCCCCACCTCCCGTAAATTCACATCAGAATTCACATCAAATACTGCCTATTTTGACAGTATATCCAGAACAGTATAGAGTACGAATTAGCAATGAAAAGTTTAATCACAAATTGATACTAGATTCAAGGTACATATACCGTTTGCAGTATGACATACAGAAGTTCAGACAGGCATCCTCCTCATGTAACCCCAGATTCTAGTCAATAAATACATAATGTAAGCAGCAGGTTTCCTAACAGTTGTACAAGTGATTCTCCAGAAGTGAAGACTGACATGCGATTCCTTCATGCAACCCCTTCACAGAGGATTTCAACACACATGTGAAGTGTGACATGCGATTCCTCCACTGCATCCCCTTCACAGAGGATTTCAACACACATGTGAAGTGTGACATGCGATTCTTCCACTGCATCCCCTTCACAGAGGATTTCAACACACATGTGAAGTGTGACATGCGATTCCTCCACTGCATCCCCTTCACAGAGGATTTCAACACACATGTGAAGTGTGACCTGCGATTCCTCCACTGCATCCCCTTCACAGAGGATTTCAACACACATGTGAAGTGTGACATGCGATTCCTCCACTGCATCCCCTTCACAGAGGATTTCAACACACATGTGAAGTGTGACATGCGATTCCTCCACTGCATCCCCTTCACAGAGGATTTCAACACACATGTGAAGTGTGACATGCGATTCCTCCACTGCATCCCCTTCACAGAGGATTTCAACACACATGTGAAGTGTGACATGCGATTCCTCCACTGCATCCCCTTCACAGAGGATTTCAACACACATGTGAAGTGTGACATGCGATTCCTCCACTGCATCCCCTTCACAGAGGATTTCAACACACATGTGAAGTGTGACATGCGATTCCTCCACTGCATCCCCTTCACAGAGGATTTCAACACACATGTGAAGTGTGACATGCGATTCCTCCACTGCATCCCCTTCACAGAGGATTTCAACACACATGTGAAGTGTGACATGCGATTCCTCCACTGCATCCCCTTCACAGAGGATTTCAACACACATGTGAAGTGTGACATGCGATTCCTCCACTGCATCCCCTTCACAGAGGATTTCAACACACATGTGAAGTGTGACATGCGATTCCTCCACTGCATCCCCTTCACAGAGGATTTCAACACACATGTGAAGTGTGACATGCGATTCCTCCACTGCATCCCCTTCACAGAGGATTTCAACACACATGTGAAGTGTGACGTGCGATTCCTCCACTGCATCCCCTTCACAGAGGATTTCAACACACATGTGAAGTGTGACGTGCGATTCCTCCACTGCATCCCCTTCACAGAGGATTTCAACACACATGTGAAGTGTGACGTGCGATTCCTTCATGCAACCCCTTCACAGAGGATTTCAACACACATGTGAAGTGTGACGTGCGATTCCTCCACTGCATCCCCTTCACAGAGGATTTCAACACACATGTGAAGTGTGACGTGCGATTCCTCCACTGCATCCCCTTCACAGAGGATTTCAACACACATGTGAAGTGTGACGTGCGATTCCTCCACTGCATCCCCTTCACAGAGGATTTCAACACACATGTGAAGTGTGACGTGCGATTCCTCCACTGCATCCCCTTCACAGAGGATTTCAACACACATGTGAAGTGTGACGTGCGATTCCTCCACTGCATCCCCTTCACAGAGGATTTCAACACACATGTGAAGTGTGACGTGCGATTCCTCCACTGCATCCCCTTCACAGAGGATTTCAACACACATGTGAAGTGTGACGTGCGATTCCTCCACTGCATCCCCTTCACAGAGGATTTCAACACACATGTGAAGTGTGACGTGCGATTCCTCCACTGCATCCCCTTCACAGAGGATTTCAACACACATGTGAAGTGTGACGTGCGATTCCTCCACTGCATCCCCTTCACAGAGGATTTCAACACACATGTGAAGTGTGACGTGCGATTCCTTCATGCAACCCCTTCACAGAGGATTTCAACACACATGTGAAGTGTGACATGCGATTCCTCCACTGCATCCCCTTCACAGAGGATTTCAACACACATGTGAAGTGTGACATGCGATTCCTCCATGCAACCCCTTCACAGAGGATTTCAACACACATGTGAAGTGTGACATCCGATTCCTTCATGCAACCCCTTCACAGAGGATTTCAACACACATGTGAAGTGTGACATGCGATTCCTCCACTGCATCCCCTTCACAGAGGATTTCAACACACATGTGAAGTGTGACATGCGATTCCTCCACTGCATCCCCTTCACAGAGGATTTCAACACACATGTGAAGTGTGACATGCGATTCCTCCACTGCATCCCCTTCACAGAGGATTTCAACACACATGTGAAGTGTGACGTGCGATTCCTCCACTGCATCCCCTTCACAGAGGATTTCAACACACATGTGAAGTGTGACGTGCGATTCCTCCACTGCATCCCCTTCACAGAGGATTTCAACACACATGTGAAGTGTGACGTGCGATTCCTCCACTGCATCCCCTTCACAGAGGATTTCAACACACATGTGAAGTGTGACGTGCGATTCCTCCACTGCATCCCCTTCACAGAGGATTTCAACACACATGTGAAGTGTGACGTGCGATTCCTCCACTGCATCCCCTTCACAGAGGATTTCAACACACATGTGAAGTGTGACGTGCGATTCCTCCACTGCATCCCCTTCACAGAGGATTTCAACACACATGTGAAGTGTGACGTGCGATTCCTCCACTGCATCCCCTTCACAGAGGATTTCAACACACATGTGAAGTGTGACGTGCGATTCCTCCACTGCATCCCCTTCACAGAGGATTTCAACACACATGTGAAGTGTGACGTGCGATTCCTCCACTGCATCCCCTTCACAGAGGATTTCAACACACATGTGAAGTGTGACGTGCGATTCCTCCACTGCATCCCCTTCACAGAGGATTTCAACACACATGTGAAGTGTGACGTGCGATTCCTCCACTGCATCCCCTTCACAGAGGATTTCAACACACATGTGAAGTGTGACGTGCGATTCCTCCACTGCATCCCCTTCACAGAGGATTTCAACACACATGTGAAGTGTGACGTGCGATTCCTCCACTGCATCCCCTTCACAGAGGATTTCAACACACATGTGAAGTGTGACGTGCGATTCCTCCACTGCATCCCCTTCACAGAGGATTTCAACACACATGTGAAGTGTGACGTGCGATTCCTCCACTGCATCCCCTTCACAGAGGATTTCAACACACATGTGAAGTGTGACGTGCGATTCCTCCACTGCATCCCCTTCACAGAGGATTTCAACACACATGTGAAGTGTGACGTGCGATTCCTTCACTGCAACCCCTTCACAGAGGATTTCAACACACATGTTAAGTGTGACATGCGATTCCTCCACTGCATCCCCTTCACAGAGGATTTCAACACACATGTGAAGTGTGACATGCGATTCCTCCACTGCATCCCCTTCACAGAGGATTTCAACACACATGTGAAGTGTGACATGCGATTCCTCCACTGCATCCCCTTCACAGAGGATTTCAACACACATGTGAAGTGTGACATGCGATTCCTCCACTGCATCCCCTTCACAGAGGATTTCAACACACATGTGAAGTGTGACATGCGATTCCTCCACTGCAACCCCTTCACAGAGGATTTCAACACACATGTGAAGTGTGACATGCGATTCCTCCACTGCATCCCCTTCACAGAGGATTTCAACACACATGTGAAGTGTGACATGCGATTCCTTCATGCAACCCCTTCACAGAGGATTTCAACACACATGTGAAGTGTGACATGCGATTCCTTCATGCATCCCCTTCACAGAGGATTTCAACACACATGTGAAGTGTGACATGCGATTCCTTCATGCAACCCCTTCACAGAGGATTTCAACACACATGTGAAGTGTGACATGCGATTCCTCCACTGCATCCCCTTCACAGAGGATTTCAACACACATGTGAAGTGTGACGTGCGATTCCTCCACTGCATCCCCTTCACAGAGGATTTCAACACACATGTGAAGTGTGACGTGCGATTCCTCCACTGCATCCCCTTCACAGAGGATTTCAACACACATGTGAAGTGTGACGTGCGATTCCTCCACTGCATCCCCTTCACAGAGGATTTCAACACACATGTGAAGTGTGACGTGCGATTCCTCCACTGCATCCCCTTCACAGAGGATTTCAACACACATGTGAAGTGTGACGTGCGATTCCTCCACTGCATCCCCTTCACAGAGGATTTCAACACACATGTGAAGTGTGACGTGCGATTCCTCCACTGCATCCCCTTCACAGAGGATTTCAACACACATGTGAAGTGTGACGTGCGATTCCTCCACTGCATCCCCTTCACAGAGGATTTCAACACACATGTGAAGTGTGACGTGCGATTCCTCCACTGCATCCCCTTCACAGAGGATTTCAACACACATGTGAAGTGTGACGTGCGATTCCTCCACTGCATCCCCTTCACAGAGGATTTCAACACACATGTGAAGTGTGACGTGCGATTCCTCCACTGCATCCCCTTCACAGAGGATTTCAACACACATGTGAAGTGTGACGTGCGATTCCTCCACTGCATCCCCTTCACAGAGGATTTCAACACACATGTGAAGTGTGACGTGCGATTCCTCCACTGCATCCCCTTCACAGAGGATTTCAACACACATGTGAAGTGTGACGTGCGATTCCTCCACTGCATCCCCTTCACAGAGGATTTCAACACACATGTGAAGTGTGACATGCGATTCCTCCACTGCATCCCCTTCACAGAGGATTTCAACACACATGTGAAGTGTGACGTGCGATTCCTCCACTGCATCCCCTTCACAGAGGATTTCAACACACATGTGAAGTGTGACGTGCGATTCCTCCACTGCATCCCCTTCACAGAGGATTTCAACACACATGTGAAGTGTGACGTGCGATTCCTCCACTGCATCCCCTTCACAGAGGATTTCAACACACATGTGAAGTGTGACGTGCGATTCCTCCACTGCATCCCCTTCACAGAGGATTTCAACACACATGTGAAGTGTGACGTGCGATTCCTCCACTGCATCCCCTTCACAGAGGATTTCAACACACATGTGAAGTGTGACGTGCGATTCCTCCACTGCATCCCCTTCACAGAGGATTTCAACACACATGTGAAGTGTGACGTGCGATTCCTCCACTGCATCCCCTTCACAGAGGATTTCAACACACATGTGAAGTGTGACGTGCGATTCCTCCACTGCATCCCCTTCACAGAGGATTTCAACACACATGTGAAGTGTGACGTGCGATTCCTCCACTACATCCCCTTTGGAATTTCAATCTCATTGTTTTCTTGAGGAAAGGAAAACCCAGCCGATCCTGAGTCAGCAGTGAATTTACCTGGAAATCTACCTGCAGACCTTTAAACATTATAACCATGAAATAGCACTTCCTGTTAAAAACAGTTTAAAAAACAAATGGAGAAAACATCAAACTCTTCTGGTAAATGAAGGTGTGAAACGTTTGCAGTAACATTTACCTTGCAATACTGAAATGATCTGTCCTTGGTTCACTGCTTATGAAACAAGCCTGCAGTATTTTGGATGCAGACTGAAGCAGTTTGTACAAATGTCCAGAAACCATATGACTATAGCTACTACTGCGACTGCATTCAAAATAATTGTATTTAAAATTCGTAAAACACATGGTGGAAATAATTGTCTAGAATTATAACGTGTGTGTGCATGCCCATTTATAGTGCTTGCTGGGTCAAAAAAGTCCCCACAATTAAGGGAGCCTACCTGAGGAAGGCACTGGCCAAATCCATGTAATGTTTAAATAGGTATTTCAAACTTAAAAATACAGCAGTATTTACTTTAGTCCCTGTAACTCTCCCCCTCAGTCCCTCTGGACTTTAAGATAGTGTATAGAGGTCAATGCAAAGTCTTAAAAAATTACATACAAGCGTGTGTGTATTTTGTTTTTTGTTTTTGAATTGGTTTAACTTAGTGTATGTAGATATATGGCCTACCTACGCAGTTTCTACACTGCAGATCATTGATTTCTTCTGGTAACTTCATAGTTGGCCAGAAAATTCAGACTTTGAAATAAATTTACAAAACGTCTCGCGACAAAAAAAAAAAAAAAAAAAATTCTGACGCTAGGTGAAAATTTATTTTTTTCTCGTGACCTTGAGAATAATTTGAAGTTTCCATTTTTAACCGGGGTATTTTTCGTTTTTATTTTTTTAATGTTCTTTCTGTTGTCAGAGAGCAGAGAGTTGACAGCAGTGCAGAATAAAGAGTGGTGTTCAGACAACAGGATTTAAATCAATGAAATTCGTAAATGTAGACAAATGTTGATGTGATGCAAAAAAATAAAAATAAGTGACCCGTTTCTGTGAACAAAAATAAAGTAACCCCAGGAGCCAGAATGTAAGGGAAATTTTATCTCTGACAGAATGGCTTGTGTACAATGCAAAAGGAATAATGTTTGTAACTTGGAAAAATCTGTTGTTAGCAGTTTATTAAATAATGCAGGAGGTTACGGTGAGAATCATAGAAGACAGCTGTACAGTATCATAATATAAGGTGACTGTGAGAATCATAGAAGACAGCTGTGCAACACATGAAGGCAAAGGGGTGTGCTGTGTATCCTCGTTGCAGTTACAACCATAATGTTAATCAAAATAACATTAAAACAATGAATTCAAGTTAAAACTTGAATACATCTGCACAGTACATAGACAAACACAACAATACATGTGGCTAATGTATGTGGTCAAAAATTTAAATAATGTGTTTACCCACCTTTGTGAGAATATGGGTTTTAAAGTA
This sequence comes from Polyodon spathula, assembly GCF_017654505.1. Taxonomy (NCBI): domain Eukaryota; kingdom Metazoa; phylum Chordata; class Actinopteri; order Acipenseriformes; family Polyodontidae; genus Polyodon; species Polyodon spathula. The sequence goes on along the minus strand of NC_054567.1, from coordinate 1,466,621 downwards.
TTTTTTACATGTTTTTTTGTTTGTTTGTTTGTTTTTTTACTTGTAATGAAAATACAAATGACAGTTAGATATGTGCATTCAATAATGCATGAAATACACTTATTTAATTTGAAGGTTATTTTTGCTGATAGATGAAATGGTAGCCGTATTTGTCCAGAGATGACAGACAACGAGAAGGAGATGTGATACCTTTTATTGGACTAACTAAACAATAATTGTTCACAAGCTTTCAAGACCTCAAAGGTCTCTTCTTCAGGTGAAAGTTGGCTTGAAAGCTTGTGAATAATTATGATTTAGTTAGTCCAATAAAAGGTATCACATCTCCTTTTCTTTGAGGGTTTGTGGCAAAGTGCCCCGCCCCTGTGTGTATTTTGTGTTGTATGTTGTGTGTTAATGTTGGTGTATAGTCACTGGTACACGGGATATAAACAGGTCTGTGTAACAAGAGTGTTTAAAATGTATATTTGTATTTAGGTACAAGGATTGCACAGCACTTCACGTGCAAGTAAAATGTAATAATATGTCAGCACGGGGAATTGCACTTTATTAATTCTCATGAGGTTGTACCATGACACCAGTTGAATGATTGATTAGCAATCGAGTCTCGGTACAGCTGCATAAAAGCAGCATGTTTTCACTCACTCGGGGTTGTGTGTTCGGTGAGTGGAGAACGGGATTGGAGATGGAGGTAACAATAATAAGAATAGTTAAAGTATCAGCTCACTGTGTTTGTCTGTGTAGTTCGTTTTTTGTTTGTCTCTTTGTTTTGGCTGCCAGCTCCGTGTCCTGTTTTTTTGTCCTGTTTTATTTTATTATAATAATATGCGCAGCAGCTCATCCATTTATCATTCCATCTCGCAGTACTGTGTGTTTCTTCTGGTTTGACGTCCCCACTACAGCCGTCTTTGTCACATGTGATGTCAGAACCAGGACAACAGCGCCTCCAAAACTCAGGCCAGGAGGAGTACTGCAGAAGAAAAATCTGTATTGAAGGGCAATGGCAGAAGACGCCATCAGGTTGAGGGACTGGATCCAGGACAATGCTGGGCTGGAGGCCCAGTCCATGCCCATAGCCATCCGGGTCCTGTGGCTGATGGACAGGGAGCGATGGGAGGCGTATGAGAGTGAACACACCCCAAACTCCCTGGAGGAAGGTGTGCTGTTGGTCCTCTGCTACCTGGAGGCAGCTATAAACACAACAGCAGCCCAGGTAGCAGGGTCTCCAGCTCCCAGGCAGGGGGACCATGAGAGTCCAGCACCCAGACGGGGGGACCACGAGAGTCCAGCGCCCAGCCAGGGGGACCGCGGGAATCCAAAGCCTGAGAGGGAGCTGTTACCACTTCCACCAGCAGAGGAAGAATGTCTGCTGACCCCATCTCCACCAGCAGCGGAAGAATGCCTGCTGACCCCATCTCCACCAGCAGCGGAAGAATGCCTGCTGTCCCCATCTCCACCAGCAGAGGGTGAGTGCCTGCTGGTATCACTTCCCCCACCGTCACCACCTGGAGGAGAGGAGGTGCTTCCTCTGCCTCCATCACCTTCCCCTGCCAGTGAGGGAGAGCCACACAAGTCCCCTGCAAGTGAGGGAGAGCCGCAACAGTCCCCTGCAAATGAGAGAGAGCTGCACCAGTCCCTTGCAAGTGAGGAAGAGCCACACCAGTCCCCTGTAATAAGGGTAGACTACACACCGCTCCCACCTCCGCCGCCAGGAAACTACATGCCGCTCCCACCTCCGCCACCAGGAGACTACACGCCTCCGCCACCTCCACTGCCAGGAGCAGAGCAGCAGGAGCTGCCTCTGCCTGCGCTATCTCCACCGCGAGGAACAGAGCAGCAGGAGTTGCCTCTGCCTCCGCCCCTCCACCAGCAGAGGATGAATGCCTGCTGGGTCCTTGTCTACCAACAGAGGGTGAATGCCTGCTGGGTCCCTGTCCACCAGCAGAGGGTGAATGCCTGCTGCTGGGTCCCCGTCCACCAGCAGAGGATGAATACCTGCTGGTATCACTTCCCCCACCAGCAGAGAATGAGTGTTTGCTGGTATCACTTCCCCCACCATCACGAGGAGAGGAGCTGGAGCTGCCTCTCCCCTCACCAGAAGGACAAGGACTAGATGCTGGCGGTCCTCAGCAGCCCATGCATAGGCTGCTGAGGGAAGCACTTGGAAGAACCGCCTGGCCACAATGGCCGAGAAGTGGGCTAAAACCAGCACCCCAGCTTGTCCTGACTCCCCACACATCATCGCCCAAGGATGCCTGCCTGACATCGCCTGAGGTTGCCAGCCGCTCCACATCGCCTGGGGTTGCTGGAACTGCTTCGCCAGTGTTTGCCATCAGCTCTGCTTGGCCGCAGGGGTCAGTGTGGCCGGAGCCCCACCAGAGGGAGCTGCCGGCTATGAAAAAGGGGGGAGAGGTCAGGAGACCACCTTTCCCCGCAGCAGTTCCGCTGCCGGAGATCTTGGGGGAGGTCTGGAGACCACCAACCCCAGCAGCTTTTCCGCTGCTGGACTTGCCCCGGCTGAAGGAGTCAGTTTGGGGGCTGTCAGCACTTCTGCTGTTAGCTGCACCATTGGCAGCATTTCCGCTGCCAGTGGTACAGCGGGAGCAGAGATTCACCCCACTGTCAGCACGTCTGCTGACAGCATGGCCAGTAGCAGCCTGGCTACTGGTAACATTGCCGTCCATCAACCCCTTAAAGTCCCTGTTCTTGGCCCAGGACTTTGAGCGAGACTTTGGGGATTTTAAGGGGGGAGGTGGCCATTGAGGCTATGTGTGCTTTGCACAAGGGGGTATATGTGGCAAAGTTCCCCGCCCCTGTGTGTATTTTGTGTTGTATGTTGTGTGTTAAAGTTGGTGTATAGTCATTGGTACACGGGATATAAACGGGTCTGTGTAACAAGAGTGTTTAAAATGTATATTTGTATTTTGTCATGAGGATTGCACAGCACTTCAGATGCAAGTAAAATGTAATAATATGTGAGCACGTGGAATTGCACTTTATTAATTCACATGCAGTTGTACCGCGACTCCAATTGAATGATTGATTAGCAATCGAGTCTCGGTACAGCTGCATAAAAGCAGCATGTTTTCACTCACTCTGGGTTCTGTGTTCGGTGAGTGGAGAATGGGATTGGAGATGGAGGTAATATTAATAATAGCAATAATAAGTAAAATATCAGCTCACCGTGTTTGTTTAGTGTTAGTCCGTTTTGTCTATTTGTTTTGGCTGCCAGCGCCGTGTCCTGTTTTATTCTATAATAATAAACCATGCAGCAGTGCATCCATTTATCATTCCATCTCGCAATTCCACCATCTTCTGGTCTGACATCCCCACTACAGCCGTCTTTGTCACAGGGTTATTTTTAAAATACCTACTTACAGTATGATTTATTGCTCAAATGTAAGTTTTTTAAGTAAAACTGATAACACGTTTAAAAATAATAGCTCACTTCTGTTGCTCTGTACATATGAGTTATTTCCCTTTCAATTACAAAATGTAACCACTACTTCATGGGTATTAATCCTTTGATACCGTCTAACTCAGGGGTTTTCAACACGGGGTATGCGTACCCCGGGAGGCACTTCTAAGGGTCATGGGAAGAAGGCAGGATGACTTAGAAATGCACAAATACAAATGAAAGTAAAGGAAAATAATGATCTTGAATTGTTTGTTTTTAACGGTATTATATATTCTCTAAACCAATGTATTTAAACTTTGTTTAGCAGCTCAAAGTGAACTGCAGATTTAAAAAAAAAAATTAAAAAAAAAAAATCTATCACGTTCACATTTTCCACCTGTACGCATGCGCGATCTCCATTGCGTGGCGTTCCTCTTTGATAGATGAAGCAGGCGTCTGGTGATTGTGCCTGGAGAGCGCTCTGTGCGGCATATGATGTTGTTTTCAGCTGGTCGTATCACAGGGGCGGTGCCACGCTTGGGCCTGAGCCCACCCATTTTGCTCATGGGCATTTAAGCACCAGCTTGTGCAGCTGCTGTTTAGCTATTTACACTGTATAAATGGGTAATTGTATGTACAAAATAACGTGAGATCTTGTAACAATTGTAAGTCGCCCTGCATAAGGGTGTCTGCTAAGAAATATAATACAGAACGTTTAGCCAACTTTGCAGTAAACAGGAGCTATATTTGTGTCTTATGCATTAGCTATGTCCCGACACATTTTGTAAAAGGAAAACGAACCGACGCTCAACAAATGCATCAACTTTTAATTTGATCAATTTTAATTCAGTTGACTGATGCAGCTGAGATGTACTGTATGTTATGCTCAACTCATGCCTCTATTCCTTTTTTGTTTTTGTTCCCATATAACTGACACTTTTCTAAAGCTCAAAAGAGAAGTATTGTCTTTCACTTTTAGTCACTGTATGAGAGCTTTTTAAATTTAAGCTCACTGGGAAGTCGAATACACGTTTGGGAGCTTTTGTCAGAAAAAATCATTTTCTTTGTGTGGTTGTGACTTGTAGCTCGCTAACATTCCGGAATTTCTACAACTATGCCTGTTGGTGGTAAATCAGGTGTAAGACTGTCAAAATGTTTTGGTAGAGTTTGCGTTCTTGGAGAATATGGTGCTATTTTTGACAGTATAGAGCAGTGGTCCTCAAAGTGGTGCCTGCGGCTGCTGTTCTTAAATTAGGGGTCGTGAACACATTTCTGGTGGGTCATAGTGTGGGAAAATAAATAAAGCTTTAAACACGTTTTCCAACAAAAGCGTCAGAGAAAGGCTGTGCCCCTCCTTGACATAAGTGACATTTCCTATCATGATCGCTCATTGAACGTACCTGGGAAGTAAATAATTGTTATAACTTGTTAATGCCGAAGCAGATACTGTGTGTGGTAGCATGTGTTTTCTGGCAATCAATTTCTACAGTCACTCGTATTTGATATCCCTTTCAAACCCCTACTGTATGTTTGTATTGCTAATTCAATCAAAATACGAGGAGGAGGAGTGCGCGTCTGTGTGAGAAATAGAGAGAATGTAGATTACGTTGTTGCATATTTAAACCCATAACAAACTTGCAGTAGCCTGCTATCAAAGTTGTATTCTAGTCTGTTCAAAACACGCGCTCGTAGTACAAAATATTTTTTAGTTTAAAAGTGTTCAAATTATTCATTAGAATTTGATATTCTGATGAAGATCGCTTGACGGCCAATCTTTTAATCTAATAAAAATGTTGTACTACGAGCGTTGCACTTTTTGAACAGATTAGATGTAATTATTTTGGAAGCACCTCGACTCGAGTTGCATCATCAGTCCATACTGGTCACGTCTATTAAGCCAATTGTGTGTCCAAATGGCTCTTCTCCACATTTTCTTCTTTTTTTTTCCTGTGCAAAACAATGCAGACAGAGATCGCATCGTCTCGAGTCCACGATTCTCCCGAATGATGTCTACGATTCTGCAATGAAAATAGGCGCAGTCCGCGGCAAGATATCTCGTGTAGTGTGTGTAGCTTGCAATCCCTGCTCTACAGTGATCGCAGTTCAATGGGTGAAGCGAGGCTTACACTTAATGATTTTTGTAATAGGGAGACGCAGACCCATTCATACTTATCAATTGAACTACGATTTCTCACTGTAGATCTGGGATTGCAAGCTACACATACTACATGGGATAGATATCTTGTCAAACCCCAAAAGTAAAGACTAAAGCTAAGGTTTACAATTTTAGAAAAGCAAACTATGAAGGTATGAAACAGAGACTAACAGAAGTAGATTGGAGTAAAAGAGAAAACACCCACAGAACAAGGATGGTTGTTCTTCAAAAATGTAGTACTAGAGGCGCAAAACAATTACATGCCTAAAGCAAACAAACCTAAATGTAAAACTAAATTGCAAAAAGCATTTAATAGATCAATTAAAAAAAAATATTCAGCAAAAAAAGGCACATTACAGAGCATTAAAAAAAGGACCAAAAAGAAAGTACACAGAAAGAGTACACAGAACTGCAAACGCAAGTCAAAAAGGTGAAACGTAATACCGATCCACAAAAAGGGAAACAAAACTGAACCAGGTAACTACAGACCAGTAAGCCTGACTTTTATTATATGTAAACTTATGGAAAGTATAATAAGATCCAAAATGGAAAATTACCTATATGGTAACAGGGTCCTGGGAGACAGTCAACATGGTTTTAGGAAAGGGAGATCGTGTCTAACTAACTTGCTTGATTTTTTTGAGGATGCAACATCGATAATGGATAATTGCAAAGCATATGACATGGTTTATTTAGATTACCAGAAAGCTTTTGATAAAGTCCCGCACAAAAGATTAATTCTCAAACTGAACGTAGTAGGGATTCAAGGAAACACTTTGCAGATGACACAAAAGTAGGCCTATTTAAATGCCTAAAAGGCAAACGTCACCGTAAATGACGGCTGGAGAAAAAAATACAAATTAGCATCCTCTTAATAGAGGATGCTAAATAGTTAGGCATTTAAGTAAATCAATGAAAACCGGTCAAAAAGTCTGCAAATTAAATGTTCAAAACAAAAGGGGAGGTGGTACAGAGCACGCCCCCTAGGGTCCACTGGTCGACAAACGATGCCATGTCGCCAGCAGACTCCGCGTGGGCGTGCTCTAAATGAATCCGGGAACGGAGGAGGGCCCTGAACATGGCCCCACAGTCAAAGAGACCTTCCCCGCTCATCTTCCGCTTCCTGGTCTTGTAAATGGCCAGTTTAGCAAGAGCCAGGAGCAGATTGACGAGGAGGTCTCTCTTTTTGCTGGAGCCACGAACAGGGTGCCCGAAGATGAGGAGGGTGGGTGAAAAGTGCAGCCAGAACTGCAGCAAGAGGTTCTTCAGCAGCAGGAAGAACGGCTGCAGCCTGGCGCATAAAAAATAAATATGAGCCACCGACTCGGACTGACCGCAGAAAGGGCATGCGGCGTCCGAGTCGGTAAAGTGACGCAGGATCTCTCCTGACGCGAGCGCTCCATGCAGGACCCTCCAGCCCAGGTCCCCAGCTCCCCTGGAGACCAGCGGGGAGTACAGGGCCTCCCACTGGGGACCGACGCCCTCCGGCGGTCGGAGGGTCTCCCGCCAAGCGGTGTCTCGGCGGGAGACGAGGGCGGGGAAATGGAGGGTGTGGAGCGTCATCGCGTACAGGGTCCTCCTCGACGCCGATGGCAAGGGGGTCGAGGAGAACTGCGAGATCCTGCTCAGGTTGTTCTCGAGGGGGGGCCGAGGGGGGGCTCGGGCCTTGGGTTCGATCAGCAGGACCGGAGAGCCGGGGGTCGGGGGGGTGGGGGTAGATGGCTCGCCGGTCCTGAGAACTCCCTCGAGATACCTGACAGAGTCTGGGTGCAACGCTGCTTTGCACTCCCGGATCGCTCGGCCGGCCGTCCGGACGGACACCCGAGCCGCCCTGGCGACGAGCGCCTCGGGCGCCAGCCACGCCGAGCGTTCGCGATCCAGGAGATCCCAGACTCTGGTCACCTTGGCCGAGATCAGCGCGCGCCGCACCGAGGGGGACTCCAACGCCTGCGCACCTAGGTGGGGGTTGTGCAGCAGGGGCTCCAGCAGGAGTCCTTGGCCCTCGGTCGGCACGGCGTCTCGGCCGACGGAAAACATGCTCCGGGTCCTGAGCAGGTCCTGGTAGAAGACCGGCAGCTCGGGGAGACGGATTCCCCGCAGGTCGATCCAGAAGAGCTGCCGGTCGTAGCCCAGGTCGTGCAGCTGGCGCAAAAGGAGGGACGCCAGCGTGCACCACTGCGGGGCCGGGTCTGCGTACAGGTATCTCTGCAGGGTCTGGAGGCGGAAGGTGTGCACCTGGCTCCTGATGCACACCAACCCTTGCCCCCCCTCGGCGAGAGGGAGGCTCAGAACTGCCGCAGAGACCCAGTGCTTTCCGGCCCAGAAGAAGTCCGTCAGCTTCCTCTGGACCCTGGCCACAAACTCAGGGGGCGGGCTCAGGACGGTGAGTCGATGCCAAAGCATCGACGCCACCAGTTGGTTAATGACCAGAGCCCTTCCCCTGAAGGAAAGCAGTTTGAGCAGACCCGACCACGACCTCAGTCGCGCAGCCACCTTGTCCTCCAACTCCGTCCAGTTGGCGGCGACCGAGGCCTCCGCGGGGCTCAGGTGGACTCCCAGGTATTTGAAGCTGTCCGCGCTCCACTGGAACTGCTGGAGCGCGGCAGGGAGGGAGTCCACCCGCCAGGGACACACCAGTAACCCGGAGTATTTGGTCCAGTTGATCCTGGCAGAGGACGCGGCAGAGTAGACGCTCTGGCAGCTCCGCATCCTCTCCAGATCGGCCGGATCCGAGGCCACCAGGAGCACGTCGTCGGCGTAAGCCGACAGGACCACCCTCGTGTCCGGCGCGCCGAGCGCCAACCCCGTGAGCCTCCCGCGAAGGAGGCAGAGGAAGGGCTCGATGCACAGCGCGTACAGTTGTCCGGACAGAGGGCAGCCCTGACGTACTCCTCTCCTGAAAGCGAGGGGCGCGGTCAGGGACCAGTTGACTTTGATCAAGCACTCGGCAGAGGCGTACAGCATCCGGAACAGGCCCACGAAGCGCGGCCCGAATCCGAATGCTCGCAGGGTTCCGAAGAGATATTCGTGATCCACCCGGTCGAACGCCTTCTCCTGATCCAGGGAGAGGAAGGCGACCGACCGACCGGTCCTCCTGCAGTAGTGCAGGAGGTCCCGAACCAGGAAGATGTTGTCGAAAATCGTCCGGTTCGGGACCGTGTAGGACTGGTCGGGGTGGATCACGTCTGCCAGCACGGACTTGAGCCTCAGGGAGGCGGCCTTGGCCACGATTTTGTAGTCCGTGCATAGCAGCGAGACCGGGCGCCAGTTCTTGAGGCTGCGCAGATCCCCTTTCTTGGGCAGGAGCGTGATAACAGCCCGCCTCATCGAAAGGGGCATCTCCCCGGTCTCGTAGGCTTCCGCCAGGACCCGCGCAAAGGCGGGCCCCAGCAAGTCCCAAAACTTCTTGTAGAACTCCACGGTCAGCCCGTCGATGCCCGGCGATTTGTTGTAGGGCATCTGACTGAGGGCGTCGGTGAGCTCGGCCAGGGTCAGGTGGCCCTCGAACTCGTCCCGCACGCCCCCGCTGACCGTGGGAAGCCCGTCCCACAGAACCCTGCACGCGTCGGAGTCGACGGGATCAGGAGAGAAGAGGGCAGAGTAGAAGGCCCTGGCCCTCTCGTTCACGCTCTCCGGATCCGTCAGAAGGGAGCCGTCCTCCGCCAGGAGGCAGGTGATGTTTTTACGGTCTCCCTTCTTTTTCTCCAACGCGTAGAAGAAGTGTGTGCTGCGGTCCATCTCCCGAAGGAACTGGACCCGCGAGCGCACAAACGCCCCCCGGGACCGCTGGAGCCGCAGGTCCCGCAGGGTGCTCTTCTTCTCCTCGTACGCGCTCTGCTCGAGTTGGTCCCCGCGAGCCAGGCGGCTCTCCAGACCGAGCAGCTCCCTTTCCAGCCGCTCGATCCGCGAGTCCCTCCGCCTGCTCGCGCCCCTCGTGTACTCCTGACAGAGGATCTTGATCTGCGCTTTCCCCACGTCCCACCACTGACGCCACGTGGGGAAGCGAGATCGCCTGCCGTGCCAGACCGTCCAAAAGTCCCGGAAAGACCGCTCAAAGCGCTCGTCCTCCAACAGGCTGTTGTTGAAGTGCCAGTAGGCAGCGGCGTGCCTAGCTGGCGCCACGGCCACCGTCACGACCACCAGGTTGTGGTCCGTGAACGGCGCCGGCCTGATGTCGGAGGAGCGAACGCAGTGAGCGTGGTTCCGCGAGACGTAGAACCTGTCGATCCGGGACTGGGACACCCGGGTGTAGGTGAAGGCCGAGGCGTCCGGGTGTTGCCACCGCCAGATGTCCACCAGAGAGAGCCGAGCGATCAGCTCTCTCAGGGCCGCCGACGAGAGCGGGTAGGGTTCCCGCCCCACCCGGTCCGCGGCCTCGAGGGTGCAGTTGAAGTCCCCCCCGAGGACCACGAGCTCGTCGGCGCCGATGGTGTTCAGGTGGGCGGACATCTGGCGGAAGAATTGAACCCTCGCCGGACCCGTGGACGGAGCGTACACGTTCAAGAGGTGAACGGTAGCGTCCCCGTCCCGGATCCGGTGGTGTAAGAGACGGCCCGGCACGACGTTGACCACATCGAGTACCGTCGGAACGAAGGACCCGGAGAAGAGCGTCGCCACCCCACAAGATGACTCGGTGAGGTGGCTAAACGACACTCTCCCCCCCCACTCTAGCAGCCAGTTGGCCTCGGCCTGCGGTGTCAAGTGGGTTTCCTGCAGGAAGCACACAGAGTAACCTCCCTTTTTCAGGTAGGAGATTACCTGGGCCCTGCGGAAATGGTCCTTGCACCCGTTAACATTGACGGTACTGATGGCATACATGGTCCTCTGTCAGGAGCGGCTGGCGACACTCACGGGAGACCCTGAGATCTCCCGAAGTTCACCAGCTGGTCGTGCAGCTTTCGGGCACGAATGTGCACGCACGTGCCCGAAGTCTTGCTGGCGTGGCCGGCCCTGAGGAAGGATCTCACAGAGTTTAGGACTCTCTCGAAATCCCCCCATTTGTCCAGGGCCAGCTGAACCTTATCCCTGCGGTGGGTGGTGGCCTCCAAGAAGTCCAGGAGCTCCGCCGCAGGGATGTTCGGAGAAGAGGCGGACAGAGCCTCCGAGCCCGCGCCGCACGTGGACTTCGACTCCTCCTCCCTCTCCTCCGGTTCTCCACCGCCCCCCTCGCGGTGAAGAAGCACAACGCACTCACGTTGGTGAGTGAGCGCGTTGCGTCTTATTTTGATTTTCACCGAGTCTCCCAGCGTCCCACCCCCGGGGGACGGCGCGGGAGACATCGGCGGAGGGACCCTCGCGGGCGTCGTCTGCACCCTGGATTTAGGGGGCGCAGACGGGCGCTCGACGCGCGCCGCCGAACCCGACGGCTTGGGTCCCTCTTTCGGGGGCCGAGGCACGGTCTCAGGCCCATCCCCGACCCTCGGAGGGAGGGGATCTACCCTCTCGGGTTCTTCCCCACCCTCGGCCGCAGCCACCGGCTCTTTCAGGGGCTCCTCCTGCGCCCCCTCGGTGACCGCGACGGAGACCGGCCCCTCGGCGGTGGGTCGGGGACCGGTCTCGCGGCTCCTTTGCACTTCCGGGAGGGGATCTACCTCGAGGGCGGCGTCTTCTGCCCTCTCCGGTTCTTCCCCTCCTTTCCGCGCTCCGGCAGCCGACACGAGCGCGGGCTCCTCGGAGCCCGCCTCTGCCTCGGCGGGTGTTTCAACGCCCCCCTCCGCGGCGGTGCGAGAGCCGGAGCTCTCGTCCCCGCAAGAGAGGGACACCCGAGGCAGTTTTAATTCTTTCTCTGGGAGGGGCGTTTCCTCGCCCCCCTCCGGCCCCTCGGCGGGGGTCTCTTTCGTGGGCTCCCCGGGGCCCGTTTCCACCTCGGGGCCCGAGTCCATCTCCTCGCCGGAGACGCGGGAGTCCATCTCCCCCGGAGACGCGGGAGAACCCTCCTTCGCCCCCCACCTCGGGGCCCGCTGGCCCCTCGACAATGGAGTCGGGGCCGATGTCCGCGGTCTCTTGCGGCGCGGGGAGGGGAACCGCCTCGAGGGCTTCTTCCGGTCTCTCGGCGGTGGCTTCCTCCATGGGCTCCGCTTCTTCGGCGGAGCCCCGGACCGCCTCGGCAGGTCGATGTTTCTCCCCCTCTTTGGCATGACGAGGGCCGAGGCCCCCGTTGCCGGTGGAGGGGGGACGCCGAGGCGGGCGTTTGGGTTTCGGGGGGCTTTCTTTCGTCCCCCCGGGGACCCTCGCCAAGAGACCGGTTTTAGTGCACTTATGTGCACAGGTGGGGAAGAGGGCTTGTGCTTTCCTCTTCCCCCTTATGCCACCAGAGAAGGTCCCCCGCCCCGTCGCGGCAGCGGGGAGCTCGCCTTCGGTGGCGTTTCTTTCCACCCGCTCGGGAAGGAGATGTTTTATTTTACGGGCGGCTTTGCCGCCCTGCCTCGCAGGGGGTTCCGGCGAGGGAGTCTCCTTTTCAGGAGCGCCCCCTGACCCGCCGCCAGACGACGAGGCGGCGGGTTTCGTCTCCCCCCGCTTGGCCTCCCCGGCGGACCCGGCCGCCGCCGCCTTCTTTTTGCTGCGGCCGGCGACCACGGTCCACCCGGCGGCTTTCTCCCCCGGCGCGCTTACGGTAGGCGCGGAGGGTCCGGCCGCCTCGGGGGCCTCCTCCCCCTTCCCCCCCTTTGATGTTACCGGGAGGGGGGCGGGTGTTGTCTTGCCCCCCTCCGTGGGCCTCTTTGAGGGCCCCGGGGGCGAGGTGGACTCGGAGGGGCGCGGTGCGGGCGCGGGTGGCTTTGCGCCCTGCTGGAGCTTGGGGCACCTCTTCTTCTGGTGCCCCAGCTCCTTGCAGTGGTAGCACCGCACCTCCTCCGATGAGTAAAAAATGACATAATTGGTCCCCTCGAAGGGGACCACGAAGCTGCCCTCCGCCACGTCCTGACCCGCCAGTTGAATGGTCACCTGGCGGCGGAAAGATAATATGTGGCGGAGGTGCTGGTCTTTGCAGCCTAGGGGGAGGGGGTGGATAGATGTTTTTATCTCCCCCAAGGCTTGCAAATGGGGCCTGAGCAGGTCGTCCTTCAAGAAAGGTGGCACGTTTGAAAGGACGACCCTAGTGCCCAGGCCCGCGAGCGGTTCGACGGGGATAAAAATCCCCGCCACCGCGAGACCCCTCTCGATTGCCGTGTTCGCGGCGGCCTCCGATTTTAAGAAAAATACGGCTTTCCCGTACATTTTAGAGGCCGCCACGATCGCCGATGGCCCCACCACCTTGGCCATGGCCTTGACAAAGCCCTCAATCGAGAGGGAGTCCTTCAGGAGGCACCTTACTCCGTGCCTCCTGGTGATGTTTTTAAAAGGTGCTGCACCTTCCGCTGCAGCCACCTTTGCCCACTTTATCGGGGCTTCCTGAGCTTGCCCGCTCATTTTTTTAAATTTTTTATTTTTATTTATTTATTTAAACAAAAACAAAAACGAAACAGACAGACTCACCCCTGCACTCCAATAGTGCAGGGGTGCGCAAAACAAAATAGGAAAAAAGGACTAAAATTTTTTTTATTTATTTATTTATTTTTTTCAAAAAAAATGATTTTTTTTTTTTTTTTTAATAAACAAACAAACACACACATGCACCCCTGCGCTCCAATAGCACAGGGGCACAAACAAAAATGAAAAATCAAAAAAAAAACAAAGAAAGGATTTTTTTTTTTTTTTTTTTTTTTTTTTTTTTATCCTGTTTTATTCCCCACCCAAGAAAATAAAACGAGATAAAATGAAAACAATATAAATAATCAAAATAAATAAATCCAGTTAAAGGTTTTCTTTTTTTAAAAAATAAAAACCTTCAACTAAAAAATATAATAAAAATAAGAAACAGGGCAGACAAAAGTGCCTGCCCTTCCCCTACTCTGCCCAAGGGAAGAGCAGGGGATTTTTAAAACAAAACGATTTTTAAAACAAAGTCAAAAACAGTTTTTTTAAAACAAAAATAATTTTAAAATAAACGAGATAATGTGCTCTTAATTAAAAAATCAAAAAGCACCTAAAATAAAAGTAAGAAACCAAAGTTAAAATTGAAAGAAGGAAAAATAAAAATCAATCAAAAAGAAAAAATCCAAAATGGCCGCCCCCCTGCACTTACAATGCAAGTGCAGGGAGACAAACAAACCAAAACAAACAAACACTTATTTTAAAGAAAAGAACCGTTCAAAAATTAAAATTCTTCAACCAAAAGGTGCACCACTACTTTAGAAAAATGAAAAGATCCAAAAGATTTCCAAAATAAAACTTTAAACCACTGTTTTTTAAACTTTTTCAGAAGGAGAAGCAGGAGCTCCACTCGTGGGTGACCTGCTCCAAACGACACAAAAGTAGGAAGAGTGGCAAACACATTCAAAATGATCTAGACAAGATTAAGAACTGGGCAGACACATGGCAAATTACATTTAATAGAGAAAAGTGCACGCAGGAAATAAAAATGTACATTATAAATATCATATGGGAGATACTGAAATTGGAGAAAAAAAATCTATGAAAAAGACATAGGAGTTTTTGTTGACTCAAATGTCTTCATCTAGACAATGTGGGGAAGCTATAAAAAAAGGCCAACAAGATGCTCGTATACATTGTGAAAAGTGTTGAATTTAAATCAAGGGAAGTAATGTTAAAACTGTACAATGCACTAGTAAGACCTCATCTTGAATATTGTGTGCAGTTCTGGTCACCTTGCTATAAAAAAACATATTGCTGCTCTAGAAAGAGTGCAAAGAAGAGCGACCAGAATTATTCCGGGCTTAAAAGGCATGTCATATGCAGACAGGCTAAAAGAATTGAATCTATTCAGTCTTGAACAAAGAAGACTATGCGGCGACCTAATTCAAGCATTCAAAATTCTAAAAGGTATTGACAGTGTCAACCCAAGGGGCTTTTCTTGACCTGAAAAAAGAAACAAGGACCAGGGGTCACAAATGGAGATTAGACAAAGGGGCATTCAGAACAGAAAATAGGAGGCAGTTTTTTACACAGAGAATTGTGAGGGTCTGGAATCAACTCCCCAGTAATGTTGTTGAAGCTGACACCCTGAGATCCTTCAAGAAGCTGCTTGAGATTCTGGGATCAATAAGCTACTAAACAACCAAACGAGCAAGATGGGCCAAATGGCTTCCTCTCGTTTGTAAACTTTATGTTCTAATAAAAACGACAATAAAACTCAAAACTACTAATTACATGCAAAAAATAAACAATCCATTCCACACCCGTTACAACTCTCCCCTGGAAATTAAAAATGTGTCCACACGTTTGCTCAACCAGAACAAAGAGATATCTCCATCCTTACTGGTATTCTTGCAGCAAAGAGTGCATAGAAAAAAATCTCAGTTCCAGTTTCTTTTTGATTTATAATCCTGGATAGCAAAAATTAAAAGACATCATCCCTATAACAGAGGGGCTTAATTCCTCTGGTAGTCCTTGAAGGCCTAACATTGCTTAATCCAAATTCAGGTTATATAGCGGTGTCGTCACTGGCTGCTGGTCCGATTGAAACAACTGGAGTAGAAGGGATAGCAACAGTCTCAATGACATCGGAGGCCCTGAAATCAGCAGGCAACGTTCCCTCAGAAGCATCAATAGCCTCAGGAACAGCAGCCCCTGTAGACACAGTAGGGGCAGGAACCTCTCCTCCAGGAATCTCACGCTCATGGCTGCAATACCCTAGGAAAACACAAACCCACCATGGGATACCCCCACAGAGATGGCCCTCCCTGGACATGGGATGGTTCCCCTTCCACTATGGGTTTGACTGGAGGAAAAAGACAAGGAGTTAATAAGTTATGATGGAGCACCTTCTCATCACCTACCCCATCTTCCCTTTTAAACAGGCAAACCTGAATTCGACTCTTTTACAATATAGTATGGGTCTACCTCCCATCTATCTGCTAATTTATCTTTTCCCCGGTACCGTCTGTTTCTGACCAACACACACTGCCCTGGTATTAATCGGCTGCCCCGAGCTTTCTTATCAAAGTGGTGCTTCTGGCACTAGCAGCTTGTTCTGACAGTTCCCCAGCCTTAACATATCTCATAAGCATAACACATCCTTTTATGATGCTGCTGTACCCACCTATCCACGGTATGTCCCTCCCCAGACCATTCAAGGGTCAGATCAATAGGTAAACGAACAGATCTTCCATACATCAAGTAAAAAGGAGCAAAACCTGTGGAAGCATTAACTGTTATAAGCATGTACCATTTCCAAAACAGTCAGACCACCTATACCTTTTCTCCCTCCCCAATGTGGCCAACATGTTCAACAAGGTACAATTAAAATGCTCACATTGTCCATTCCCAGCAGGATAACACGGTGTCGTATGCGATTTCTTTATGCCATACAGACCACAAATCTCCCTCAACCTGTGATTCAAAGTTTGGACCTTGATCAGAATGAAATTGCAAGGGGCAGCCATAATGTAATATAAAGTTCTGCCATAGGGCCCTAGCCGGTGTAACTGCAGTCTAATCTCTGGTAGGTACTGCTATTGCATATCTAGTAAAATGATCACCAAGATGTGTTCATGGCCACTAGCTGCTTTTTCTAAAGTAAGGAAGTCCATAGAATATCAGCCTGCATATTAGTCCAGTAAAGTGTCCTCACTAACTCATGGAGTTGTTCCAGTACAAAAGGCTTAGTTGGCAGGTACCACCACTTGCTGTACTACTTCAAGGGTTCGTGGGTCCTTATACTCTCAACATAGTAATCCACTCCTTATGTGCAACTTCCGCCATTGCTTCAATAACTGGATGGCTCCAAGACTGCTCATTTCTCTCGCCAGTTAGGGAACCTTCCTTTTACTTTCAATTGTAACACTACACTCACCCGTGGGTCCTCTTGCTGAGTCTGCTTCCATTCACCTTCTGGGAAGACTTCAAGTACTGCTCCCTGGGCCATCTGCGTGGAAGCAACCCCCAGACTCCACTGCTGGAAGCGCTTGTAAACAGGCTTGAACCACCTGTTGGGAAATACAGACCTGCACTGGTGCAACTGCAAAATCTTCTTCAGTGTCGCTGGAATCTTGCACCTGAGGCCAACAAGACAGCGCGTCCGCATTGCCTTTTGTCTTCCCAGCTCAGTATTTAATCTCAAATTGATAGTTGGACAGTTGAGCAACCCACCTCTGCTCCAATGCTCCCAACCTGGCCATATTCAAATGTGCAAGAGGGTTATTACATTGTATACTACAAAGGGTGAGACAGCCAAATACTCCTTAAACTTTTCTGTAATGGCCCATTTTAGAGCCAAAAACTCAAGCTAAAAGGAGCTGTAGTTCGCATCAGTACGTTCCGCAGGGCATAAACTTTGACTGGCATATGCTATTACCCTCTTTCCCTTCTTGTACCTGGGATAGAACAGCTCCCACTCCAACTTTACTGGCATCTGTATAAAAGAACAAATGGTTGCCCATAATCAGCATAAGCCAACACAGGGGCTACCAATAACTGACCTTTAAGCATCTGAAAGGCCTGCTCTTGTTCCGCCTCCCACATCCAGCTGGCAGGTGATTTTTTGGAGCTGGACAGCCTGTATTTTGACATCCCGCAAAATGGCATGTAAGGGAGGTGCAATCTTGGCAAAATCAGAAATGAAACAGTGGTAGTACCCAACCATTCCAAGAAAAGAGCTTAGTTCTTTTACATTGGAGGGTGCTTTCCATTCTTTGACAGCTTATATCTCCTCAGGGTCTGGTTCAATCCCTTGTTCAGAACCACTTGTCCCAAGCAGCTCACCTTTTCCTACAACAGGTGACACTTGGATGGCTTTAGCTTTAAGCCATGTTTCTGCAAATGTTCATACCCACAAAATGGTATCGTTAACCCATTACCAGCTACAATGGTTAACCACCCTGACTGATCCCGAAGTGGTTTCGCTTTACCAAAATGGCTGCGAAAATAGCTCTCCTTTAAAAGATGATCACTTGATACCTAGTGTCTCTAAGACAAGGCATATCCACACTCCATCGATACAATAAGTATGGGACAATCTCCAATTACATTACCAGTTTCCACCTCTGAAGGACCTTGTAGCAGGGGGAGATCTGTGCTGACTCTGCTGGCGTGTTCACAGTGCTGCAGGAAGAGGGCAGTAGTCATCCAACAATCACTTGCGAGTCATGGCAGTGACACGGAGAGGTGGGAAAGTGGGTGTGTGGACTTCCCCCATCTCCACATGGCTGGGAGGCGAGTCTTGGGGAGATTGTTAGCCCTATAAGTTAACGCTCTGCTGTTTCCTCAGGTCTGCCCTTATAGCCACGCCGAGAGTGTGGAAGCGCTGGTCCAGGATCGAGAACCAGTCGGGAGAGAAAGAAACAAAACGTTTCACAGCAAGACAGTGAGGGCGGGGAACCCCTGGGCAGACCCCGGAAAAAAAAAAAAAAAACTAAGCAGGCTAGTTAGCCGGCAGTGTAGGCCGGTGATTCGGGTCGCACGGATAGCGGCGGCCGGGATATAGCTGTCAAGTGGAGCACCTTTTCTTTGTAGTTTTGTTACCGTTTTATTTTCCCTGTTTCTTTGTGCCTTCTGTTTTGAATTATTGTTTCGAAGCACCTGCAAGTGCGCCGGTATTGTGTACCATCGCTTGGTATTCCCGTGGTTCTGTTTACCATCGTTGGTAAGCAGACCACGGACCAACAGCACCCTCTGCGGGCTAAAACAAAAGAGCACCCCAAAATAAAACTGGGCACTTGTGTGGTGTTGCCAAATCCACCTATCCATCTCCTGTGTCAGTGAATTACCCACCACCCTTCCACAGACCTGTAATCTCTATACCCAGTGTCTGGTCCACAACCTTGGGTGAAATTAAAGTCGGTCTAACTTGGTTTCTATCTGGACATTTCAAAATATGACCACTGCGCTGACAACCTCGACAAATTGGCTGACCCCCTTCATCATACTGATCAAACCGATGACCCTGAATCCTAAATGGATACCAGGAACCTTTACCCCGCCCTCTGAAAAAACACATCTCATCTTCCAGACAGATCCCCTCCGACCTCTTCAACCAACCGAGTCGTTAACCATTTTAAATCAACTCCAATTGATTTTAAAATCTGCTCTGTAAAGTTTCTGTTAATTCTGACAGTAGACCCCCATCGCCAACAGTTAAAGGGGATGCCCCTCCTACAGAAATGCTTCACTCAGATGTAAATGACCTAGTTACAGCACCAGCCTGCAGAAACACCTCTTTCCCCTCATTTACCCAATCCAATGCCTGTTTCTTTATTGCAACAAACAAAATATCGTTATCAAGCCTAATTTGAGACCGAAGTTCCCTTTAAGCCAACCTCCATTAAACCAGCCACAAAATGATCTCTCAGAACTTTATCCAGCTCAGCTAAGCTCTTTGGATCACGTTTCTAAACGGTTCATCATCTCCTGCAAGTTATGTGCAAACTCCCGAACACTTCCCACTAAGCTGTTGTCGGGAGAAAAACTGTGCCCCAATGGCAGACAAAAGCAATGTGTCACCATACAGTTCCTTGAACTTGTCAAACTTACTGTACTATAGATTGCTCCAGAAGCTAAGATTTCTCGTTTCACCTCACCTTAAACTACCCAACAGCATTTCCACTTTCTGTATCTCAGAAGAAGGTTGCCCTCCAATGTACGATTTAATATTATTCTTCCACTCAGCAAAAGAAATCCCATCCTTTTTACCAGAAAATTTAGGAATCCATGGAGCACCAAACATGTATGTGAAAACCATTGTACACACCAGAGATGCAACTTGATCACTACCCGACTGCATATTGGCCAATTTATCTCACTCCATTCTATAATTTCCACAAGCACAATTCCAAACAATAAAATATGAAACACTTAAATAACACTGTAACAGGGCAAGCAGCCCTGTACAGTGTTTATTTAGAACGGGGTCTCCCCCTCCACCCCTCTTATTTTGTATTTGTTTGTTTTATATTTGATTATAGATGTCAGCGAATGCAGTGTGTTGTTGTTTTGTGGCGTGGATGAGGGCCCCCATCCACATTGAAAGCCTTGTGTTAATGTGTGGCTGTCGGCTAGTGCATTGTTAAACTAACTGGCAGTCACACAAATTAATGAACTCGTGCAGATTGTGGCCGAGGGGTAATAGAATAATTACAAACTAGTTAAACCTCTCGGCCACGGTATTTAAGCCTGCCTCTGTCTCCAACCCCGCTAGAAGGAGAGAAGCAGGAACTGCTTCTCCCTTCAGCATTGGAGGGACCAGGGCAGGATGCTGCCGGACTTCCGCAGCCCCTGCATAGGTTGCTGAGGGGAGCACGGGGGAAAAACGTCTGGCCACAGTGGTTGTGAAGAGGGCCAAACCCCGCACCATAGCTAGACGTGGCTCTCATCCCGCCAGATCCCCCCCCCCCCCACCCCGAGGGTCCGCTGCTGCCCTGCCTCACACCGCCCAAGGATGCCACGTCCGCATCGCCTGGGGCTGCTTCTCTTTCTCTTATCCCCTGGGGTCGCAGAGGGTCCCGCGTCGCCTGGGGTTGCTTGTCTCTCCTCTGCTTCGCCTGGGGCTGCTGCCGGCACTGCTTTGCCTGGGGCCCACTGTCTGGCTAGCGCTGCCTGGAGCTGGTACTAGTCCTGCAGGACCACAGGAAGCACTGGGGCCGGCGCCTCAGAAAAGGGGGCAGTCGGCTACAAAGTAGGGGGGGGGAAATCAGGAGACCAGCTCCCCCAGCCACACTTTCGCTGTAGGAACAGTGGCTGAAGCCCCAGAAGAGGGAGCTACCAGCCAGGAAGACATGGGGGGAGGAGGACCTCCCACCATGGCCACCCACGTGGATTACTCCAGACCCCTCTTCCAGGACATTGAGACTGAGGGGGGAGGTGGCCACTGGGGCCATGTTTGCTTTGCACAAGGGGGGGGATATGTAACAGGGTGAGCAGCCTTGCACAGTGTTTATTTTAGAATGGGGTCTCCCCCTTCGCCCCTGTGTTATTTTGTATTTGTTTATTGTTTTATATTTGTTTATAGAGGTCAGCAAATGCCGTGTATTGTTTTTTGTGGCATTGATGGGGGGGGACCCCCATCCACATTGAAAGCCTCGTGTTAATGTGTTGCTGTCAGCCAGTGTGTTGTTAAACTAGCCGGCAGTCACACAAATTAATGAACTCGTGCAGATTGTGGCTGAGAGGTAATAGAATAATTACAAACTAGTTAAACCCCTCAGCCACGGTATTTAAGCCTGCAGCTCTCCCTGCTCGTGGTGGAGGTTCAGAGGAGGAATGAGAGCAAGCGAGGAGTGAGAGGAGAAACTAAATTTAAAAGAATATAAGGATCTGTGAAGGCTACTGCCCAGCCAGACCTGTATGTGTAATTTATTTTGTGTTTGTGACTTGTTTTAATTGTTTTATTTCTGCTCTGCCAGCAAGTGTTTATTTTTGTTTAAATATTGTATTTATTTTTGTTTGCTTTAAATAAAACTGTGCAGGAGCCACTGTACCATACCTTTGTTTTTGTTGTTCCTCCTTCTGGTGTGGGTCACTGCAACGCCATTTCCTCACTTTAAAAACTAGTAATAGACAGTGATTTTCATAATAAAAGAACAGAAAGCTTCATGCAACCTAAAAATGTCTAACCACTCCAATAGCCGCTATTTTAGTTAATACACAGGTTGATAAAGTGCAAGGGTGCAATTAACAGGCCGCTTGTAAATATATATTGTAAACACACAGTTACAGTTATAATAAATCAGGACAAAGATGCTACTCAAAAAGTCAAAAACAACCACTAACACAGGAAAGGAATTCGTATACAGCGTTATTACACCGAAATTCACACGATCGTAATTAAAAACTCTGGATACAGGCAGTGCACATTCTCTTTCGGAATCAAACCCATGCAATTGCTCCCGAAGTCTGAGAGCACGAGGGATACTTCTCCGAAACCATTCTGATATAGAGCGGACCAAACTATTCAATATGAATATTAGTAGTTTACCATTAACTTCTAGCGCTACAGCCAATTCACAGTGCATCAGTATTACACTTCAAAAGTTAGAATCCTTACCAAACAGTAGCTCCCTAGCCCATGCTCTCAGCTCACAAATGTCTCAGAACCTGATAGCTTTCTGTTTATTTAACCCCACCTGTTTTTATACAGCTGGCCCCATTACAAATTAGCACTGCAGATACCATGGAGACCATTAGTTTCCCTGGGGTTTAAAGGGACAGTGCAACATTAAGAAATAATAAACAGCACACAATAAAACTCAATCTAATTACATGAAAAAAATAAACAATCCATTGCACATCCGTTACATGCAATTAAACAATCCATTGCACATCCCTTACATGCAATTAAACAATCCATTGCACATCCCTTACATGCAATTAAACAATCCATTGCACATCCCTTACATGCAATTAAACAATCCATTGCACATCCCTTACATGCAATTAAACAATCCATTGCACATCCCTTACATGCAATTAAACAATCCATTGCACATCCCTTACATGCAATTAAACAATCCATTGCACATCCCTTACATGCAATTAAACAATCCATTGCACATCCCTTACATGCAATTAAACAATCCATTGCACATCCCTTACATGCAATTAAACAATCCATTGCACATCCCTTACATGCAATTAAACAATCCATTGCACATCCCTTACATGCAATTAAACAATCCATTGCACATCCCTTACATGCAATTAAACAATCCATTGCACATCCCTTACATGCAATTAAACAATCCATTGCACATCCCTTACATGCAATTAAACAATCCATTGCACATCCCTTACATGCAATTAAACAATCCATTGCACATCCCTTACATGCAATTAAACAATCCATTGTACATCCCTTACACATTTTCATTGCAGAATCTTAGACATCATTTGGGAGAATCGTCGACTCAAGCGAGGAGGCGATCGCTGTTGTCTGTTGTCTGTTGTTTTGCACAGAAAAAAAGAAGAAAATGCGATGAAGATCCATTTGGACGCGCAATTGGCTTAATAGACGTGGCCAGTATGAACTGATGATGCAACTCGAGTCGAGGTGCATCCAAAATAATTAGAACATAAGAACATAAGAAAGTTTACAAACGAGAGGAGGCCATTCGGCCCATCTTGCTCGTTTGGTTGTTAGTAGCTTATTGATCCCAAAATCTCATCTAGCAGCTTCTTGAAGGATCCCAGGGTGTCAGCTTCAACAACATTACTGGGGAGTTGATTCCAGACCCTCACAATTCTCTGTGTAAAAAAGTGTCTCCTATTTTCTGTTCTGAATTCCCCTTTTTCTAAACTCCATTTGTGACCCCTGGTCCTTGTTTCTTTTTTCAGGCTGAAAAAGTCCCTTGGGTCGACACTGTCAATACCTTTTAGAATTTTGAATGCTTGAATTAGGTCGCCACGTAGTCTTCTTTGTTCAAGACTGAACAGATTCAATTCTTTTAGCCTGTCTGCATATGACATGCCTTTTAAGCCCGGAATAATTCTGGTCGCTCTTCTTTGCACTCTTTCTAGAGCAGCAATATCTTTTTTATAGCGAGGTGACCAGAACTGAACACAATATTCAAGATGAGGTCTTACTAGTGCATTGTGCAGTTTTAACATTACTTCCCTTGATTTAAATTCAACACTTTTCACAATGTATCCGAGCATTTTGTTAGCCTTTTTTATAGCTTCCCCACATTGTCTAGATGAAGACATTTCTGAGTCAACAAAAACTCCTAGGTCTTTTTCATAGATTCCTTCTCCAATTTCAATATCTCCCATATGATATTTATAATGTACATTTTTATTTCCTGCGTGCAGTACCTTACACTTTTCTCTATTAAATGTCATTTGCCATGTGTCTGCCCAGTTCTGAATCTTGTCTAGATCATTTTGAATGACCTTTGCTGCTGCAACAGTGTTTGCCACTGCTCCTGTTTTTGTGTCGTCTGCAAATTTAAGAAGTCTGCTTACTATACCAGAATCTAAATCATTAATGTAGATTAGGAATAGCAGAGGACCTAATACTGATCCCTGTGGTACACCGCTGGTTACCACACTCCATTCTGAGGTTTTTCCTCTAATCAGTACTTTCTGTTTTCTACATGTTAACCACTCCCTAATCCATGTACATGTGTTTCCTTGAATCCCAACTGCGTTCAGTTTGAGAATTAATCTTTTGTGCGGGACTTTGTCAAAAGCTTTCTGGAAATCTAAATAAACCATGTCATATGCTTTGCAATTATCCATTATCGATGTTGCATCCTCAAAAAAATCAAGCAAGTTAGTTAGGCACGATCTCCCTTTCCTAAAACCATGCTGACTGTCTCCCAGTACCCTGTTACCATATAGGTAATTTTCCATTTTGGATCTTATTATAGTTTCCATAAGTTTGCATATAATAGAAGTCAGGCTTACTGGTCTGTAGTTACCTGGTTCAGTTTTGTTTCCCTTTTTGTGGATCAGTATTACGTTTGCAATTTTCCAGTCTGTCGGTACCACCCCTGTGTCAAGAGACTGCTGCATGATCTTGGTTAGCGGTTTGTAAATTACTTCTTTCATTTCTTTGAGTACTACTGGGAGGATCTCATCCGGCCCAGGGGATTTGTTTATTTTAAGAGCTCTAGTCCCTTTAACACTTCTGCCTCGGTTATGCTAAAGTTATTTAAAACTGGATAGGAACTGGATGACGTGTGGGGCATGTTGTCAGTATCTTCCTTTGTAAAAACTTGTGAAAAGTAATCATTTAACATATTTGCTATTTTTTTTTCTTCATCTACGATTTTGCCATTTGTATCTCTTAAACATTTAATCTCCTCTTTGAATGTTCTCTTGCTGTTGTAATATTGGAAAAACATTTTGGAATTGGTTTTAGCTCCCTTAGCAATGTTCATTTCTATTTCTCTCTTGGCCTTTCTAACTTCCTTTTTGACTTGCGTTTGCAGTTCTGTGTACTCTTTCTGCGTACTTTCTTTTTGGTCCTTTTTTAATGCTCTGTAAAGTGCCTTTTTTCGCTGAATATTTTTTTTTAATTGATCTATTAAACCATTTTGGCAATTTAGTTTTACATTTAGATTTGTCTACTTTAGGGATATAATTGTTTTGTGCCTCTAGTACTACATTTTTGAAGAACAACCATCCTTCTTCTGTGGGTGTTTTCTCTATTTTACTCCAATCTACTTCTGTTAGTCTCTGTTTCATACCTTCATAGTTTGGTTTTCTAAAATTGTAAACCTTAGCTTTAGTCATTTCTTTTGGGGATTTAAAAAACACTTCAAATGAGACCATGTTGTGGTCTGAGTTTGCCAGTGGTTCTCTGACCTCTGTTTTAGTTATTCTATCTTCGTTATTTGAAAAGACTAAATCAAGGCATGCCTCCCCTCTAGTGGGTGCCTTCACAAATTGTGTTAGGAAGCAGTCATTTGTCATTTCCACCATTTCTATTTCATCCTTCGCGC
Source organism: Polyodon spathula (assembly GCF_017654505.1). Lineage (NCBI taxonomy): Eukaryota > Metazoa > Chordata > Actinopteri > Acipenseriformes > Polyodontidae > Polyodon > Polyodon spathula. The sequence continues at coordinate 1,441,639 of NC_054567.1, read as the reverse complement.
TACCCACCGGGTTTTCCCATTTTATTTGGGGGAAGTTGAAATCCCCCATTAGTATGGCTTCTCTTTTGCTACACACATTTCTAATGTCATTGTATAACAAAAATGTAGATTACAATCTACGTTGTGATGGTGAGTGCAGCAAATTCGTTTATAAATAATCTAAAGTTGTCTAGGAGCATCCCTGTACCGGCAGTTCTTCAGAAGTAGAAAGATACTTTGATACTTTAGAAAATGATCTTCATCAGAATACCAAATTCTAATGAATACTATGAAGACTTTTAAACTAATAAATATTTTGTACTACGAGCAAGTGTTGCGCTTTTGAACAGACTAGAATACAACTTTGATAGTAGGCTACTGCAAGTTTGTTATAGGTGTAAATATGCAACAACATAATCTACATTCTCTCTTTCTCACACAGACGCGCACTCCTCCTCCTCGTATTTTGATTGAATTAGCAATACAAGCATACAGTGGGGGTTTGAAAGGGATATCAAATACGAGTGACTGTAGAAATTGATTGCCAGGAAAGCACACGCTACCACACACAGTATCTGCTTCGGCACTAACGGGTTATAATAATTATTTACTTACCAGGTTCCTTCAGTGAGAGATCATGATAGGAAATGTCACTTATGTCAAAAAGGGGCACAACCTTTCTCTTCGTCGCTATTGTTGCTAGTTTGTCCTTTTGGCTGCTGGCAGCATTTGTCAAAGTTTTCTGACACGTTAGAAATTTGTCGGGACATCGTAAGTGTCGGGAGATCGCAGAAGCTATTAACGGGGCATCGTAGACCCTCTCTCAGTTATCGACCATTTTGTCCCGAACAACCTCAATTTGTCCCATATTTTAAGAAATTCATCGCCGACTCGTCAGCGATCAGCAACAATCGTGCAGTGTGAGTAGCGCTGCGTCTCCCGATTGCAAAAATCATGCAGTGTAAACCCGGCTTATTAGGTCTTGTGATCGAAGCGTTAGTTTCTGTTTTCTTTTAACGAATAAAAAAAGTGAGATTTGACAAAATACAGTGTGCGAGAGTGTTTTATTTTTTATTTTATTTTTTTAATTTGGTCTCCTATGCATCTGTGATGAGACTAATCAGGACTAATCAGAAAAAAATATGTATTAAATAAACGGGGGGGGGGGGGGGGGGGGGGGGGGGTGGGTTAACTAGATTAATCTGCCTTTTATTGCAACTATGGTACCATTCAGTGAGCGAAAATTGTAAAGGGCACTGAAACAAAAACCTCCCGACAGAAGGGGTACAGTTTAAAAAAACGAATCGATTTTCCAAAGCTGCACGTAGTGACAGTGACGCAATCGTGCCTGCCCCCGAAGACTCAAATTAATGAACTCGTGCAGATTGTGGCTGAGAGGTAATAGAATAATTACAAACTAGTTAAACCCCTCAGCCACGGTATTTAAGCCTGCAGCTCTCCCTGCTCGTGGTGGAGGTTCAGAGGAGGAATGAGAGCAAGCGAGGAGCGAGAGGAGAAACTAAATTTAAAAGAATATAAGGATCTGTGAAGGCTACTGCCCAGACAGACCTGTATGTGTAATTTATTTTGTGTTCGTGACTTGTTAATTGTTTTATTTCTGCTCTGCCAGCAAGTGTTTATTTTTGTTTAAATATTGTATTTATTTTTGTTTGCTTTAAATAAAACTGCAGGAGCCACTGTACCATACCTTTGTTTTTGTTGTTCCTCCTTCTGGTGTGGGTCACTGCAACGCCATTTCCTCACTTTAAAAACTAGTAATAGACAGTGATTTTCATAATAAAAGAACAGAAAGCTTCATGCAACCTAAAAATGTCTAACCACTCCAATAGCCGCTATTTTAGTTAATACACAGGTTGATAAAGTGCAAGGGTGCAATTAACAGGCCGCATGTAAATATATATTGTAAACACACAGTTACAGTTATAATAAATCAGGACAAAGATGCTACTCAAAAAGTCAAAAACAACCACTAACACAGGAAAGGAATTCGTATACAGCGTTATTACACTGAAATTCACACGATCGTAATTAAAAACTCTGGATACAGGCAGTGCACATTCTCTTTCGGAATCAAACCCATGCAATTGCTCCCGAAGTCTGAGAGCACGAGGGATACTTCTCCGAAACCATTCTGATATAGAGACTGCAGTCACTCAAAATGTCATACTTTTTACTTTCACCGACCTGAGGGGGAGAGAGAGAGAGAGATGTCTACGAACAGATAAGTACACAGTGACATATCACTTGGGATTATTTTACGTGTTTTACAAAAATTTTCTTCACGTACTGTTAGGGTGACCACCAGTCCTGAATTGGGCGGGACAGTCCCGAATTGCAAACACCAAGTCCCGGTCCCAGGCTGCATGACTGCGGGAAGGATGACTGCATGCATGACACCAAGTCCCGGATTCCCTCGACACAGTTCAAATTTACTGCTTAGCCAACGTTCAACCTTAAGGGATACCGGGGTTGGTTGTCACAATTTTTTATTTCTTATTTCAGCATAACTTTATTCCAAATATGACATTTACACAGTTGAAAATGCACCAGTCACCTGTGACAACCTGCCACATACCAGAATGAAATACCTGCTAACCTTTATGTTTGTTGGAATTTACCTAAAATTACAAGATGGTCGAGTTCCAGACAATAAAACACATTTCAGTGTTAGGATCGCCAGCCTGCGCCGGTTATGAGCACTGTGACAACCAACCTCGGTCTCCTTTAGCAACCACACCGGAGTCCAAAGTCCCACCCCTACAGCATCATTCACAATGCTTTACACGGCCATAGAATGATTGACATATTGTGTAGCCAATCTAAGAATGTATTGTCCCTGTATCATGTGACTATATCATCCTCCATGTTCCCCAACGGCTCACACTGCTTTGGCGTGCAGACAGAAAACACAACATAATTCGTACACAGCCGTATATTATTATTTAATTTCAAAGCAGATACTTTTTTTAAATGCGAAATACCCGACTCCATAAGTGGAAGAGACACTGATACCGATAGTGAAACATCAGACACGGAGAAAGAAGGACCCTCAGCCTTAGCCTCCTACATAACGCCACCAAAGAAAAAAGTAAGCGCCTGTGTAAATTCAGAGAGGAGTGGGTTAGGTCATACATGTGGATTCGGAAAAATCCAAAAAATTCAACAAAAGATTTTTGTACGTTATATAAAAGAGAGTTTGGAATTGGACACTGAGGTGAAAACGATATCAAGAAGCATTCAAAGTCAGACGGACACAAAGCGAATGTTGTTTCTGATACCAGACAGACGCTGATGACTGCGTTTGCTGTGAAAGCAAATGATGTAGCCTGGCTAAAGAAATGTACAGCAGCGGAGATAACCATGGCTTACCACGCAAACCAGCATCAGCATTCTTACCGACCTTTAGACTGCACAAACAAGCTAGTTAGCAGTGTGTTTAGCGATTCAGACACAGCAGCGAAAATATTGTGTAGATACACAAAAGCTGTGGCCATAACTGAAAATGTACTTGTCCCATACAGCATAGAGATTATGCTAAACGAATTAAAGAAGCCCTACATGTTTTACAGTGTGTCTTCTGATGCATCAAATAAAGGAAACACTAAGCTCTTCCCTGTTGCTCTGAGGTATTTTGTACCAACACAGGATATTCAGACAGGTCTGTTGGATTTTTACAGTGACCACGATGAGACAGCAGTTGCGATTTCAGAGACGCTAAAGTGTGTACTATATTCTAACAGGCTTGACTTATCCCTCATGTCTGCCTACTGCGCTGACAATGCCAGTGTGAATTATGGAAAACACCATTCACTATATCATTTGCTTAAAAAAGAAAACATTTGGCTTGTAGCTGCCAACTGCCCAGCACAAATAACATACAACTGTGCAATGTTTGCTGCTGATAAACTGGAATATGATGTGGAGATAGTGATCATTGAAATTTTCAGCCACCTTTCAGTTTCAGCGAAGAGAGCAGAGAACAAGGGAGACTTCTGAATTTGTTGAGATAGAGTGGGTCGAGATAGTAAGACACGTACCAACTTGATGGCTTTCCTTGCACCAGCTGTAGACAAGATGTTGAAGCCCTGGCCAGCAATCAAATCATATTTCCAGTCACTGGGAAAGGAAGAGTGCCCATACACTCTATGGAAGTTCATAGCAGATGAAACTGGTGAGCAAGCTACTTCAAGCTACTACCCTACTAAAGGGAAAGAAAACTGAACCAGGTAACTACAGACCAATAAGCCTGACTTCTATTATATGCAAACTTATGGAAACTATAATAAGATCCACAATGGAAAATTACCTATATGGTAACAGGGTCCGGGGAGACAGTCAACATGGTTTTAGGAAAGGGAGATCTTGTCTAACTAACTTGCTTGATTTTTTTGAGGATGCAACATCGATAATGAATAATTGCAAAGCATATGACATGGTTTATTTAGATTTCCAGAAAGCTGTTGACAAAGTCCCACACAAAAGATTAATTCTCAAACTGAACGCAGTAGGGATTCAAGGAAACACATGTACATGGATTAGGGAGTGGTTAACTTGTAGAAAACAGAAAGTACTGATTAGACGAGAAACCTCAGAATGGAGTGTGGTAACCAGTGGTGTACCACAGGGATCAGTATTAGGTCCTCTGCTATTCCTAATCTACATTAATGATTTAGATTCTGGTATAGTAAGCAAACTTGTTAAATTTGCAGACGACACAAAAGTAGGAGGAGTGGCAAACACTGTTGCAGCAGCAAAGATCATTCAAAATGATCTAGACAAGATTCAGAACTGGGCAGACACATGGCAAATGACATTTAATAGAGAAAAGTGTAAGGTACTGCATGCAGGAAATAAAAAGGTGCATTATAAATATCATATGGGAGATACTGAAATTGGAGAAAGAATCTATGAAAAATACCTAGGAGTTTTTGTTGACTTAGAAATGTCTTCATCTAGAAAATGTGGGGAAGCTGTAAAAAAAGGCCAACAAGATGCTCGGATACATTGTGAAAACTGTTGAATTTAAATCTAGGGAAGTAATGTTAAAACTGTACAATGCACTAGTAAGACCTCGTCTTGAATATTGTGTTCAGTTTCGGTCACCTCGCTACAAATAGGATATTGCTGCTCTAAAGAGTGCAAAGAAGAGCGACCAGAATTATTCCAGGCTTAAAAGGCATGTCATATGCAGACAGGCTAAAAGAATTGAATCGGTTCAGTCTTGAACAAAGAAGACTACGTGGCGACCAAATTCAAGCATTCAAAATTCTTAAAGGTATTGACAGTGTCGACCCAAGGGACTTTTTCAGCCTGAAAAAAGAAACAAGGACCAGGGGTCACAAATGGAGATTAGACAAAGGGGCATTCAGAACAGAAAATAGGACAGTTTTTTACACAGAGAATTGTGAGGGTCTGGAATCAACTCCCCAGTAATGTTGTTGAAGCTGACACCCTGGGATCCTTCAAGAAGCTGCTTGATGAGATTCTGGGATCAATAAGCTACTAACAACCAAACAAGCAAGATGGGCCGAATGGCCTCCTCTCGTTTGTAACCTTTCTTATGTTCTTATGTTCTACATCCATTCCCGAGCTCTACATGCTGTTTTTGCATAATTTGTTGCAAATGTTCCAAGAAACAGTTCTTAAACTTGAAGAACAGAATCTGCCCATCACTAGTTTGTACCGTATAATGCTGTCATTAAGAAACAAACTATAGAGAAGGAAAGAAGACAAATTCTTTGGCTATTTGGTGAATACAGGTCTGAAAAACCTGACGATGCAAAAAAGACGGAACAGGATCTGCTCTGTTTTTACAACAGAGCGCTATACTATCTTGAAAAGTGGTTTGACTTCTCAGATGCCAATCTTTTAAAAACGTTTGAAGTGCTGTCACTGGAAAATGACTGCCCGTTGAGCTGGGAAGGCTTGTGCAAAGTTGCAGAGACCCTGAATTTGGCAAATTCATTAAAGATTGATTTTGATGAACTGTACAAAGAATTTTCATGCATTGCTCCGACACTTAGCTGTGTTACAGAGACTAGTATGACCACTGATCAAAACTGGAAGAATATGTTTGACAAAGCAGGCCCTGCTGCTGAGCAGAATTTGAAACATCTTTTGAAAATTGTTTCGTTTGTGCTCAGGATACCTTGCTCTAATGCCTACGCTGAGAGGGCATCAGCTTGATGAATATGGTATGGAGGGATCAAAGAGACCGGTGTTCTGTGGTAAAAGCTGAACTGCAAGTAGAATTAAACTACCGGTTCTCTTGCCTTGAGTTCTTCAATTGCCAAACTCTTGGAATCTGCAAATCCAAACTCTTGGAATCTTTCTAAAGAACTGTACCTTTTATATATGGCAAAAAAAAAAAAAAAAAAAAAAAACACAAACTTTTGAAAAGGATTAAAGTCCAGGGAAGAAAGACACATTTGGTAAGTGGACATATTTTTTAATTACCTTTATTAAATATAAAATGTGTACGTATACAATACCCTACCCCCCCTCATTTGTTTTTTTTATTATTTTAAATGCCAGGTGTCCCGTTTTTGCATTTTGAAAAGGTGGTCACCCTACGTACTGTCCACTTGTACTGTGGTTGTTCGTTAGCTCCTCAGCGGTCTTGTGTCCCACGCGAAGCCGGCAGCTGGTACTCTCTCATAAGCTGCTAGCTTCGGTTGACGAAGTGTAAAATAAAAATTGTGTTTTTAATTATAAAAAATATATTAAATAACAGAAACTGTTTGTTTACTTTTTTGTGTGAGAACAAATTGTTTCTTCTGTTGTATTTTCGGATTTCTTTCACAGAAATGCTAACGCAGCCGCTGGGCTCAGCTGTCTGACCTTTGACAGAGATGCGCTCACTGGGTCAGAACGAGGTTACCTTTCCGATTCACTAGCAGTCACTAGGCTCAGCTTTGTTTCGGGTCTGATAGCTTGCAGTCCTTCCCGCAGTGTTGAAGTCGTGACAGCCATGGTCATTGATGTACGTGTCCTTAAATTCAACGCTGTTTGCTGCCTGTAATTTACACAAACCGGCAAATTTATTTAAAGCCAGTTCTTCCTTGGCAACATAATAGGCAGTGCAAGAAAGCCGTGTCATTATGTCAAAATGTGACATGCCCATTTTAGCAATATTTGTCTGTCTATCTGCGATCTGACTGAATTTCCGGCAAACCTGGCAGAACATGTCCTTCTTCTGCTTGTCATATGTGAGCCAAAAATATTCTTTCATCCACGATAGCACAAGAGCGCTTTCTCTTTTTCATTTTTTTTCTACCTCCTCATGCTGTGAGAGAGTCCATTTATCTCCAGCTCCACTGCAAGTAAAATACTTCCTCAGATCAGTCGTATTTTAAAAGAAAATGTGGGTGATGTGTTGCTGGGGGACACTTGGAAATAGCGTATGCGCGTTAAGTCAAAGGTGAATCTGTGACGTTTGTGTACGTCACCCCAAAAATCACTCAAGCATTACCAATGAAAAAACATTGATCCCTCTAAATGTGTTTTACCAGGATGATCTATGAGTGGAATCTCAGTTGAGAAACCGTTGTTTGATTAAAGCACAGAACGTTATTTTTGAGAGTCTGTGCACTGTACCATACTTTTGCACTGTACTGTACTGTGCTTGTGCACTATAGATATGTTCTGTGTGTACCGTACATTGTACTATAGTTAGAAGTCTACTTAAATCGCACAAAATTTTTCATGGGTAGGTTATGGAATAAAATTAGGATTTCATGAACATTTTGCAGACCTGTTTTAAACATTAAATAAACCTAAATATACAATATTTCAGAGCACTATAAAAGCCTACAAATAGTGGTACTTGCTTCTTCACTAAAACAGAGTGCTGTCATTTGTTAAAGGCAAGCATGCAATATCCCCCAGCAGTTGCAGCCCACATTCTCTGTCTGGTGTGGACTTGCCCATACATTTAGACTGCATGCCTGCATCCGCTGAATTGGTTGGAAGTGTACACCAAGGCATTGCCAAGTTATACATATGTGGAAATCTATTAGAAACATTCCCAAAACTCGGATACCCAAGGGCATCTGGCGTACTTTAATAAAGGCAATGTATGCAACACGTTCATTCTCATGTTATTTGTCCCATCCAATAATTTATTTTATTAGTACCGAGTCAAAACAAAGAAAATGTTCTGTACCAGGGCGAGCAGCCCTGTATGTACAGTGGTTATTTTTAGAACGGGGTCTCCCCTCCGTCCCTTGTTATTTTTTATTTGTGTATTATGATTTATTTATTGTATTTGTTATTGTTTTGATGGCATAGCCATGTTACAATTTATTTATGTATTTAAATATGACGGCATAGCTATGCGTTTGTTTTGTTATTGTTTTGTTTTTATTTAGACCTGTTCTGGCAGAGGCGAGATTAGTAAACTTATCCTCTGCCAAGAATGATTTAAAAACCTTGTGCAGAAGGTGGCCATCTCCCTGTGATGAAGTGCCCGCCCCTGTGTATGTTTTCTGTTATATGTTTGTTAATGTTGGTGTATAGTCATTGGTACACAGGATATAAACGGCTCTGTGTAACACGAGGGTTTAAAATGTATATTTGTATTTAGGCACAAGGATTGCACAGCACTTCACGTGCAAGTAAAAAGTAATATGTGAGCATGGGGAATTGCACTTTATTAATTCACGTGCAGTTGTACCGAGACTCCAGTTGAATGATTGATTAGCAATCGAGTCTTGGTACAGCTGCATAAAAACAGCATGTTTTCACCCACTCGGGGTTGGGTGTTCGGTGAGTGGAGAACGGGATTGGAGACGGAGGAAATAATAAGTATAATAATAATAATAACGTAAAGTATCTGCTCATCGTGTTTTTGTTTAGTATTAGTCCATTTTTGTTTGTCTTTTTATTTTGGCATACAGTGCCGTGTCCTGTTGTTTTCTATTTGTTTAAAGACTTTTATATTCAATAAACCGGCGCAAGCAAGCGCCATCATCATTTCACATTTATCTGTTCTGTCTTTGTGTATTTCATTCCTTCCTGGTTCTGACGCCGCCCACTTCGGCCATCTCTGTGACACGTGGTGTCCTGCGTGGGATAACAGCGCCTCCAAGTGTCAGACCAGGAGAAGTGTTTTGTCAAAAAAAAAATTAAAAAAAAACCCCAACAAAAAAAACATATAATTAAATAAAAAATAATAAAACATGGAAGGCTGGAACTGGAGAGATGGCTACCAGGACCTGGAGGAGTTCCTCGGGGGTCTAGAGGACCAAGGTGGGTGCCTTGCCTGTGGGGAGTTCGGTCACCCGGTGGTGTGCTGCCCTTACCAAGAGGGCGAGGAGGAACTGGCGCAGGAGAGGAAGGTGAGGAGGAGGCAGAGAAGGGGAAAGGGGAAGAGCCACACCAGTCCCCTGCAAGTGAGGGAGAGCCGCACTAGTCCCCTGCAAGTGAGGGAGAGCCGCACCAGTCCCCTGTAACAAGGTAGACTACACGTCACTCCCACCTCCGTCGCCAGGAGACTACATGCCGCTCCCACCACCACCGCCAGGAGACTACACGCCTCCGCCACCTCCACCGGCAGGCGCAGAGCAGCAGGAGCTGTCTCTGCCTCCGCCACCTCCACCAGCAGGAGACTATATGCCTCCGCCACCTCCACCGCCAGGAGCAGAGCAGCAGGACCTGCTGGTATCACTTCCCCCACCAGCAGAGGATGAATGCCTGCTGGTATCACTTCCTTCACCATCACGAGGAGAGGATCTGGAGCTGCCTCTGCCTCCATCATCATCAGGGGGAGAGGAGCAGGAGCTGCCTCTCCCTTCATCAGAAGGACCAGGACTGGATGCTTGCGGTCCTCAGCAGCCCTTGCATAGGCTGCTGAGGGAAGCATAGGGAAGAACCGCCCGGCCGCAGTGGCCGAGAAGAGGGCCAACACCTGCACCCCAGCTTGTGCTGACTCCCTGCCTCGCTTCGCCCAAGGGTGCCTGCCACGATTCGCCCAAGGATGCCTGCCTGGCATCGCCTGGGGTTGCCTGTCGCTCCACATCGCCTGGGGTCGCTGGGACTGCTTTGCCTGGGGTTGCCCGCTGCTCAGCATCGCCTGGGGTTGCCCACCGTTCAACATCACCTGGGGTCGCTGGGACTGCTTCGCCTGGGGTTGCCAGCCACTCCGCATCGCCTGGGGCTGCCTGTTGCTCCGCATCGCAGCAGGAAGTACTGTGGCCGGAACCCCACCAAGGGGAGCTGCAGGCTACGAAGAAGGGAGAGGAGGTCTGGAGACCACCAACCCCAGCAGCAGTTTCGCTGCCGGAGATCGTGGGGGAGGTCAGGAGACCTGCTCACACTGCAGCAGTTTCGCTGCCGGAGATCATGGGGGAGGTCCGGAGACCTGATCCCACTGCAGTTTCTTCGCTGCCGGAAGTACTGTGGTTGGAGCCCCACCAAGGGGAGCTGCCAGCTCCGAAGAAGGGGGGAGGTCAGGAGTCCACCCCCCAAGCAGCCTTTCCGCTGCCAGGACTACCCTGGCAGGAGTATGCCACCCTGCTGTCAGCATTGCTGCTGACAGCCTTACGACCTGTGGGCCCCCTGAAGCCTCCGGTCCTGGCCCAGGACTTTGTGCTGGACTTTTGGGCTTTTAAGGGGGGAGGTGGCCATTGAGGCCATGTGTGCTTTGCACAGGGGGTGGTATATGTGACGAAGTGCCCACCCCAGTAAAAAGATAAATAATAATAATAATAATAAAAATAATAATAATAACGTAAAGTATCTGCTCACCGTATTTTTGTTTGGAATTAGTCCGTTTTTGTTTGTCTTTTTATTTTGGCATAGAGTGCTGTGTCCTGTTGCTTTCTGTTTGTTTAAACCCTTTTATTTTCAATAAACCGGCGCAAGCAAGCGCCATCATCATTTCACATTCATCTGTTCTGTCTTTGTGTATTTCATTCCTTCCTGGTTCTGATGCCGCCCACTTCGGCCATCTCTTTGACGCTTCCAAATTAATTAATTCTGTAATTGTTGCTAATCAGGAGATAGCCACCTGTATATAAACCCACAGCTCTCTCTCTCTGCACTCCGGGTGGGTGTTCGGAGAGCGAGAGCGAAACTAAAACTTATAAGAACAGTGAAGGCGATTGCCCAGCCTGACCTATTTGTGTTTATGATTATTTCTTGATGATTGTTGCTAATCAGGAGGTGGGTGTTCGGAGGAGTGAATGAGAGCGGGAGAGGGGAGAAAATAAATTGAAAGAACTAAGGATCAATGAAGGCAGTTGCTTAGCCTGACCTTTGTGTTCAAGATTTATTTTGTTCAGTTATTTATTTTGTGCTCTGTGAGCAAGTGTTTGTTTTTGTTCAAATAGTTTATTTTTTTGTGTTAAAAATAAAACGGCGCAAGCACCATTGCACTGTATCTGGAGTACTGCCTTTGTTTTCTGTTCCTGCATCTGGTCTGACGTCACTACTCTGCGTCATTTCCTGTCACACATGCCTATTCGGGTCTAAAATTCTAACTGTATTTAAGCAGCAGGCTGTTTGAAGTGAAGTGGCTGTGCTAGATTGTACCTGAGTACTGATTTAACTTGGCTACAACCAACAGGAATATTTTTTGTCTGCGCTGACTTTCCAGTTTGTTTTCTGAAAGCTGATTTATTTACGTTCTGTTCAACAGCGTCTGTAGTAGCCTTTCGTTTAATGTGTGTTTCTGATTCTGAAGCTAAATAGCGATCGATCGTATTTTCTCCAAAGACACATTACAAGATGTGCAAAACAATTACCTCCATCTGCATGTACAGTTTCTCTGGGAAATATCTTGACTCGATCATCAGCAGAAATATTATTATTTATTTATTTTTTTGCTTTGTCGTCCATTTCTGGTATTTTATCTCCAATGCTGAAAAGTTGATTTTAGCAACCTAAATCAAAACAATGCAGCACTGACTTTGTCCCACCCCCTACTGCAACGTACAGGTCACAGAAAAGCCAATACAGACACACTGATAGTCTGATCAAAACATTGTTGTCATTTGAACAGTAAGCAAGAACATTAACTGCTTTGGAGTATTTTTTTGTAAATATTATTTGTCTAAGGATGTTTTTTTTTTTTTAACCTAAGTGCAATGCACACAGGACGGCGATGGGCATGACCTGGCCTGATCTCCCGGCTAGTGGCATCTAAAACAGGTAGGGGGGGAAGGAGGGAGCAGAGGTAAAATATTTGTCTCGTTGCTGGTATGGCAACGGGGCAGGGGCAGCACCTCTACCCCTAGCTGGGGGTCAACCTTAGCCTCCATGGAGGGGCAAGGTTGCCCATTGGGATCGGCGGTCTAGGAGGTCTTGGTCCTGGTCCCGGTGATGGTGGAATGGAGAGAGGAGGTGGTACTCAGTTGCTTCGTTGTACTGGAGCGGTGAGTTGCCTGGCCTGGGCGGAAAACAGGGAGTCCTCGAAGTCCTCTGCGAGTTTCACTGCCTCTTCCAGGCTGTCAGAGTCGTGGCACTGTATCCACGCCTGGGTATCGGTGCTGACCACATGGGAAAGGCTATCGTGGTTGAGCAGTTTTGCCATCTGTAGGCTTGTTTTCAGGGTGGGTTTGAGCCAGTGCACCTTGTGATCACCCAGTTTTTGGGGAACAACCTTGTGGTGTTTATCCGTGGACCTCTTGTACTCCCGGAGCCGTAAGCGGTGCGTTTCCCCTGTGATGTTCTGGCGTCGCAGAATGGCACGCTTTACCAGGTCGTACTGAGTGACTTTGTGTGTCATGGCCTGGTAGGCTGCCTGCCCGATGAGGCAGGGTCCCAGCTGATTTGCCCAGAACTCCTTGGCCCATGACATGGTGGTAGCCAGCCACTCAAAAGCTACCAGGTAAGCCTCTAGGTCATCTTCCGCCGCCATTTTCTGTGCCCTGGCTTTTGGAGCTTTCAGCACAGGTCCTGCTGGTCCCGTGGGCAGTATCGCCAGCCCGACCCTCTCGATTAGCGCCATGCACCGCTCCTCACTCCGTCTCTCCGCAACCTCCTGCCTGCTGTCCAGCTGCTCCAGCAGAGCTAACAATGATGCGTGATCCATCTCATATTCTGACACTACATGTGGCAAAGTGGTTAACAGTGTGCAGGTGCAGGTGATCACTAATCGGACAAACAACAATAATCCAGGTGCAATGAAGGTTCAGTTGTATAATCCAATGCCTGATGGCTAACAGCAGTAAACAATAACAATGTTAATGAAGCAATACAGTGGCGTGTATTGCTTATTTATAATTCAGTTCACCCGCACGTAACACATACACAAACACCAACACCAGTCCACAGTGCGTGCTCTAGTGCTCGCATGAATACAGTTCTTTCGTGACAACAAAGTGCAGTGATGTAAATCAATCAATCAATCTTTATTTTATATAGCGCCTTTCATAGTGGACCACCATCACAAAGCGCTTTACAAGATGCATTAACAAGAAAATCCATAATACTTTAAATACAGAGAAATGCATAATGCGTGATAAGTTTTAAAAAGAAATGTATAATACATTAAATACAGTGGAAAGTGCATAACACAGGATAGTAGCATAATACATGAAATAGTAGCAGCAACACAGCAGCTAATAGCAGACATCAGGCTTAAAGAGCATGGAAAGCAAAAGAGAAGAAGTGGGTCTTGAGAGTTGATTTAAAGTGAGAAATGGTGGGAGCATCACGCACCAAAGCTGGGAGAGAGTTCCAAAGAGTCGGAGCCATGAAGCTAAACAAGCGTTCTTCAAATGTGGTGCACTTTTGCTTGGGGATGACAAGCAGTCCAGAGTCAGAGGACCTCAGCTTGCTGGCAGGGACATAGCTGGTCATCAGGTTGAGGAGGTACTCGGGACCTAGTGCTGGCCTTTGGCAACTGCTTCGGATCGTGTTAGCCGTCCAGGTAATAATACAACAGTATATTAATAACGACAAACAAAACACTCACGTATCACAACACAGGTTCTCCTTTTGGTTGTTTGAGTTAACCATTCACAAAGGAACAGATTACCTCACTACGCACCCTTTATATACCATCAACCATGACCCCTTGGTTAACGAGAGCACCTGCTCCTCCAATCCACGGATGCCACACCGTTAACCTTCTGGGTCAATGATTTAGTGTACCTCAGCTCAGTCCCCTTTGTAGATGGCGACTTTCATCTAACCCAGGGAATGAACTGTCAAGCCATCTATTATACTGTACTCTGTTCCCTTTACTCAGCACCCTCACAGGTCGGGAAGGAGATCTACCTCCAAGAATCATTCGATCTCTGTTACACTTTTCAGAATACTTACTTCAGTAAAAGTAAACAAGTCATACACACCAGCTATATCCAGTTCCTTGGAAATGGACTGCCAGATGTTCGCCTCATTGTCGTGTTTTTATAATTCTTGTGTCCTTTATTGTACAGCTCCGGGTATTTTGGTACTGCAAGAATTGTCTTTTCTTCTAGAGATGTGCGAACCTGTTCCTGTTTTGGAACCGACGAACCGGATACAAATATCAAGGATCCAGTTCTAGTGAGTACTAAAACTGATTATTAAAAAAAATAAAACAATTACAATTATCAAAGACTTAATTTTTGTCAAAAAATGCATTTGCTAACTATAATTAACATGTTTGTACTTAGGAAAAATAAAAAAAGACTATATATTTGCATTTTTTTTGTCCTCTTTTGGACTACTGACTGATCGCGACTGCGTGACGTAATTGCAGAAGGTATAAGTAGGTATTTTATAAGAACCCTCAAATGAAATCAATGCATTTCATGCATTATTGAATGCACATATCTCTGTCTTTTGTATCTCTTCAGTGCCACTTCAGTGTCGCTCATTGCATTGCAGGCAGTGTGAACGGCTCATATCAAACATCTATGTTTTATTTTTTTTTTGATGTGGTGCAGTGTGTCGTACAACACATTCGCATATCACATCGTGTAGAGGCCTCTGGTGTTGCAGGGAACATGAAAATATAATTATGTGGAGGACAAATCGCATAGTCTGGTGAATAGACCTTTAGGCTACTACTGGGGGCTAAATGGAGATCACCAAACTTGTTCCACTTACAGCCTGAGTCATATTGACACTATTGGTCAACCTGCACCACCTATCAGCCCTTTGACTTTACTGTAATGTGGAACAACCACCAATCGAAGTAGACCAGGAGAATAAAGAAAAATCTAAACTAGATCTGGCAATGCATTTAGGGACAGTAAGTGCAGAGCATTGCAATCAATAGATCAGTGAGTCCAGGGACAGTAAGAGCAGAGCGTTGCAATCGATAGATCAGTGAGTCCAGGGACAGTAAGTAGAGAGCGTTGCAATCGATAGATCAGTGAGTCCAGGCACAGTAAGTGCAGAGCGTTGCAATCGATAGATCAGTGAGTCCAGGGACAGTAAGAGCAGATCATTGCAATCGATAGATCAGTGAGTCCAGGGACAGTAAGTGCAGAGCGTTGCAATCGATAGATCAGCGAGTCCAGGGACAGTAAGAGCAGATCATTGCAATCAATAGATCAGTGAGTCCAGGGACAGTAAGTGCAGATCATTGCAATCAATAGGTCAGTGAGTCCAGGCACAGTAAGTGCAGAGCGTTGCAATCGATAAATCAGTGAGTCCAGGGACAGTAAGAGCAGATCGTTGCAATCGATAGATCAGTGAGTCCAGGGACAGTAAGTGCAGAGCGTTGCAATCGATAGATCAGTGAGTCCAGGGACAGTAAGTGCAGAGCGTTGCAATCGATAGATCAGCGAGTCCAGGGACAGTAAGAGCAGATCATTGCAATCAATAGATCAGTGAGTCCAGGGACAGTAAGTGCAGATCATTGCAATCAATAGGTCAGTGAGTCCAAGCACAGTAAGTGCAGAGCATTGCAATCAATAGATCAGTGAGTCCAGGGACAGTAAGTGCAGAGCGTTGCAATCAATAGATCAGTGAGTCCAGGGACAGTAAGTGCAGAGCATTGCAATCAATAGATAGCTGCCAATAATGCGCCATGAAGCTGATCTCAATATGACCTTTCAGACAGTGACACTTTGGGGGAGAGGGCTGTCTAATGAGTGCTAACCAAAGCTTTATTAACAGTATTAGTGGTTACACATTGCATTGTGCTGAATATCTTTCAAAGCTTTATTAACAGTATTACTGGTTACCTATTGTATTATGCTGAATGTCCTTTGGTACTTTATAAATACAACATATAACATAACTGCTGTGTCCTGGTACCTTTACTGTGGGTCTCATAGTATGACTGCAGCAAGACCATGTGGGTTTTTATGAACTACAGCCCATGAAATGAGGAGTCAGGAGACAGCAACAGCTTCCCAACTATAGCACTGTTCCCAATTGAAATACAGAATACAAGCAGACAACCAAAATATTCAACAGAATAAGAGGGACTAATGATAATATTGTTAGTGCTAATAAGAGGTAGGACAAAACCTTAGTTAAGACTATAGAACAAATTCTCATTATATACATGATATCTGAAGCAAGCAAGGCCAAGTAAACAAAACAAAGGGAACTCTAAAATCTAAAAAAATATTTCCATTTAATCCAAATCTCATAATAAAAAGTACAGGACCCAAAGTGTGAAAAATATTTACTGTTCGTTATTAGCAAAGAATAGAACCCTCAAGCCTAAAAGGGGCTGAATAGGACAGTGTAGTTCAGTGCTCCCAGGTTGTATTTCATATAATTCTGTTTTATTTCTACTTTGATCAGTAATTACTTTGCTTAGCACTGTGACAGTAGCACAGCATCTGCATCTGAGATAACTTCTAACAGCTCAATTTCACATCTAACAAATCACCACTAGGGGGTATGTGTCTCTAATGTGTGCCCCCTCTGTGTACAACTGCGAGCTAGTAATCGAAAATCTCTCTTCAAAAGCAGTGACAGAGAGAACAGGCTGCACACTCCCCAGAGGTGATTTGTTATATGTGAAATTCAGCTGGTAGGAGTTATTTCCGATGCAGACTTTGGGAGAAGTATAGGCGTGGAGAAGTGCAGGGCAGTTTAGAAGCAGTTTGAAAGCAGGTTGAAAGCTGCAGAAGATAAACTAAACTTCCAAAAAAAAAAAATTAAATATGGTCTTCAAGCCAGTAATCTGTGACACCTGCATGATGTGGGAAATCCGAGAAAACCCAGCAGAGCTAAACCAAGTGTGTGTCAAGTGCCGCACGATCCAGGACTTGCATAAACTAGTAAATGTGCTAGAAATGGAGCTGGAAGAAATGAGGCAGCAACAGGATCTTGAGGAGCTGGCACACCCACAATTCATGGAAGTTTGCACCTGCACCACCCCTAACAGACTGAAAGCCGCCGGGGAGACAGAAGGAGGAGGTCAGAACAGCTGGGTTCAGGTAGGGAGACGCAGGGAAAAAAAGAAACTTCGTCAAACACAACCACTAGAAATCAAAACATTCAACAAATTTGAGCCACTTCAAAATTTTGTTGAGCAAAACCAACATCAAGAGAACAAAAGGAACAACATCCATAAGCCTATTAACAGTGGTGGACAGACAGCAAAAAGAAGGGAGGTCATGATTGTTGGGGACTCCATATTGAGAAAAACAGCAAGTTCAGTTTGGACCCACTTACTACAACAGTGTGCTGCCTTCCAGAAGCCTCCATCACGCACATCACTGAGAACGTGGACAGGCTCCTAGAACGAACAGGAGATGACCCGGTAGTAGTCGTCCACATTGGTACAAACAACATTAGAAGAGACAGACCAAAATCCCTGCAAAACAAATTCAGAGAGCTAGGAAGGAAATTAAAAGACAAGACCAAAACTGTGGGATTTTCTGGGATACTGCCGGCACCTTGCAAAGGACCATATGGACAGCTGGAAATAATTAATCTAAACGCATGCCTGAAGACGTGGTGCACATGGGAAGGCTTCACCTATCTAGATCATTGGTCGACATTCTACAACAAGGACTATCTATATAGACAGGACGGACTGCACTTAAATGAAAAGGGAACCAATCTACTTAAGAACATGAAAACATAAGAACATAAGAAAGTTTACAAACGAGAGGAGGCCATTCGGCCCATCTTGCTCGTTTGGTTGTTAGTAGCTTAGTGATCCCAGAATCTCATCAATCAGCTTCTTGAAAGATCCCAGGGTGTCAGCTTCAACAACATTACTGGGGAGTTGATTTCAGACCCTCATGATTCTCTATGTAAAAAAGTGCCTCCTATTTTCTGTTCTGAATGCCCCTTTGTCTAATCTCCATTTGTGACCCCTGGTCCTTGTTTCTTTTTTCAGGTCGAAAAAGTCCCTTGGGTTGACATTGTCAATATCTTTTAGAATTTTGAATGCTTGAAAACAGACTGCATGCATCCAGATAGGTAAGAGGACAGCCAGGAGAGACAGGTTCCAGAGATAGTAGCAATGCAACGATCTGTGGTATCAAAAGCAGCAGTTAGGTCAAGAAGGACAAGGACAGAGGGAGCAGCAGCATCAGCATTAAGCAGGAGATAATTTATAAGCCAGAGCAGAGCAGTTGCAGTACTGTGATGGGGCCGGAAGCCAGACTGCAGAGATTCAAACAGTCTTTGAGATTTGTTGGCCAGGGGTCCAGGGGGCATGCGGCAGTACATAAGAACATAAGAACATAAGAACATAAGAAAGTTTACAAACAAGAGGAGGCCATTCGGCCCATCTTGCTCGTTTGGTTGTTAGTAGCTTATTGATCCCAAAATCTCATCAAGCAGCTTCTTGAAGGATCCCAGGGTGTCAGCTTCAACAACATTACTGGGGAGTTGATTCCAGACCCTCACAATTCTCTGTGTAAAAAAGTGCCTCCTATTTTCTGTTCTAAATGCCCCTTTTTCTAAACTCCATTTGTGACCCCTGGTCCTTGTTTCTTTTTTCAGGCTGAAAAAGTCCCTTGGGTCGAAACTGTCAATACCTTTTAGAATTTTGAATGCTTGAATTAGGTCGCCACGTAGTCTTCTTTGTTCAAGACTGAACAGATTCAATTCTTTTAGCCTGTCTGCATATGACATGCCTTTTAAGCCCGGAATAATTCTGGTCGCTCTTCTTTGCACTCTTTCTAGAGCAGCAATATCTTTTTTATAGCGAGGTGACCAGAACTGAACACAATATTCAAGATGGGGTCTTACTAGTGCATTGTACAGTTTTAACATTACTTCCCTTGATTTAAATTCAACACTTTTCACAATGTATCCGAGCATCTTGTTAGCCTTTTTTATAGCTTCCCCACATTGTCTAGATGAAGACATTTCTGAGTCAACAAAAACTCCTAGGTCTTTTTCATAGGTTCTTTCTCCAATTTCAATATCTCCCATATGATATTTATAATGTACATTTTTATTTCCTGCGTGCAGTACCTTACACTTTTCTCTATTAAATGTCATTTGCCATGTGTCTGCCCAGTTCTGAATCTTGTCTAGATCATTTTGAATGACCTTTGCTGCTGCAACAGTGTTTGCCACTCCTCCTACTTTTGTGTCGTCTGCAAATTTAACAAGTTTGCTTACTATACCAGAATCTAAATCATTAATGTAGATTAGGAATAGCAGAGGACCTAATACTGATCCCTGTGGTACACCGCTGGTTACCACACTCCATTCTGAGGTTTTTCCTCTAATCAGTACTTTCTGTTTTCTACATGTTAACCACTCCCTAATCCATGTACATGTGTTTCCTTGAATCCCAACTGCGTTCAGTTTGAGAATTAATCTTTTGTGCGGGACTTTGTCAAAAGCTTTCTGGAAATCTAAATAAACCATGTCATATGCTTTGCAATTATCCATTATCGATGTTGCATCCTCAAAAAAATCAAGCAAGTTAGTTAGGCACGATCTCCCTTTCCTAAAACCATGTTGACTATCTCCCAGTACCCTGTTACCATATAGGTAATTTTCCATTTTGGATCTTATTCTAGTTTCCATAAGTTTGCATATAATAGAAGTCAGGCTTACTGGTCTGTAGTTACCTGGTTCAGTTTTGTTTCCCTTTTTGTGGATCGGTATTACGTTTGCAATTTTCCAGTCTGTCGGTACCACCCCTGTGTCAAGAGACTGCTGCATGATCTTGGTTAGCGGTTTGTAAATTACTTCTTTCATTTCTTTGAGTACTACTGGGAGGATCTCATCCGGCCCAGGGGATTTGTTTATTTTAAGAGCTCCTAGTCCCTTTAACACTTCTGCCTCAGTTATGCTAAAGTTATTTAAAACTGGATAGGAACTGGATGACATGTGGGGCATGTTGTCAGTATCTTCCTTTGTAAAAACTTGTGAAAAGTAATCATTTAACATATTTGCTATTTTTTTTTCTTCATCTACGATTTTGCCATTTGTATCTCTTAAACATTTAATCTCCTCTTTGAATGTTCTCTTGCTGTTGTAATATTGGAAAAACATTTTGGAATTGGTTTTAGCTCCCTTAGCAATGTTCATTTCTATTTCTCTCTTGGCCTTTCTAACTTCCTTTTTGACTTGCGTTTGCAGTTCTGTGTACTCTTTCTGCGTACTTTCTTTTTGGTCCTTTTTTAATGCTCTGTAAAGTGCTTTTTTTCGCTGAATATTTTTTTTAATTGATCTATTAAACCATTTTGGCAATTTAGTTTTACATTTAGATTTGTCTACTTTAGGGATATAATTGTTTTGCGCCTCTAGTACTACATTTTTGAAGAACAACCATCCTTCTTCTGTGGGTGTTTTCTCTATTTTACTCCAATCTACTTCTGTTAGTCTCTGTTTCATACCTTCATAGTTTGCTTTTCTAAAATTGTAAACCTTAGCTTTAGTCTTTACTTTAGATTTAAAAAACACTTCAAATGAGACCATGTTGTGGTCTGAGTTTGCCAGTGGTTCTCTGACCTCTGTTTTAGTTATTCTATCTTCGTTATTTGAAAAGACTAAATCAAGGCATGCCTCCCCTCTAGTGGGTGCCTTCACAAATTGTGTTAGGAAGCAGTCATTTGTCATTTCCACCATTTCTATTTCATCCTTCGCGCTACCCACCGGGTTTTCCCATTTTATTTGGGGGAAGTTGAAATCCCCCATTAGTATGGCTTCTCCTTTGCTACACACATTTCTAATGTCATTGTATAACAGATTATTGTGCTCACCGTCTGAATCTGGCGGTCTATAGCATGCTCCTATTATTATGCCTTTTGAATTTTTGTCTGTTATTCTGACCCATATTGATTCGGTTTTATTTTCTTTGTCCAGGTTTAACACCTGGGCTTCAAGACTGTTTCTTATGTATAGCGCTACCCCTCCTCCTCTTCTGTCCTGCCTGTCTTTCCTATACAGTGTATACCCACAAATATTATATTCGTCCCCATCACTCTCAGATAACCACGTTTCTGTAACACCTATCACATCATAGTTACCTGTTAGTGCAGTAGCTTCAAGTTCTAGAATTTTGTTTCTGATACTTCTAGCATTTAGATAAATACATTTAATGGTTGTCTTACCTGAGTTGTTGTTCTTGTTTTGATGCGGTCTCCCTTCTGTTTTTTTGTTGATTTCTCCCCCCTTCCTTTCTAGTTTAAATGCTTCCGAACCTGCTCGAGGATCTTTTCTCCGAGTAGACTAGTTCCCTTGTTATTTAAATGCAGTCCATCCCGTCTATACAGATAGTCCTCGTTGTAGAATGTGGTCCAATGATCAAGATAGGTGAAGCCTTCCCGTGTGCACCACGTCTTCAGCCATGCGTTTTGATTAATTATTTCCAGCTGTCCATATGGTCCTTTGCAAGGTGCGGGTAGTATACCAGAAAATACCACAGTTTTGGTTTTCTCTTTTAATTTCCTTCCTAGCTCTCTGAATTTGTTTTGCAGGGATTTTGGTCTGTCTCTTCCAATGTTGTTTGTACCGATGTGGACGACTACTACCGGGTCGTCTCCTGTTCGTTCTAGGAGCCTGTCCACGTTCTCAGTGATGTGCTTGACCGAGGCTCCCGGAAGGCAGCACACTGTTGTAGTAAGGGGGTCCAAACTGCGAATTGAACTTGCTGTGTTTCTCAATATGGAGTCCCCAACAATCATGACCTCCCTTCTTTTTGCTGTCTGGTCACCACTGTCAATAGGGTCCTGGATGTTGTTCCTTTCATTCTCTTGTTGTTGGTTCTGCTCATCAAAATTCTGAAGTGACTCAAATCTGTTGGTTGTTTTGATTTCTGGTGGTTGTGTTTGACGAAGTTTCTTTTTTTCCCTGCTTCTGCCTACCTGAACCCAGCTGTTCTGACCTTCTATCTCCCTGGTGGCTTTCAGTCTGTTAGGGGTGATGCAGACTTCCATGAATTGTGGGTGTGCCAGTTCCTCGAGATCCTGTTGCTGTCTCACTTCTTCCAGCTCCATTTCTAGCATACTTACTAGTTTATGCAAATCCTGGATCGCGCGGCACTTTACGCACACTTGGTTTAGCTCCGCTGGGTTTTCTCGGATTTCCCACATCAAGCAGGTGTCACAGATTACAGGCTTGAAGACCATGTTGAGGTTTTTTTTTTTTTGAAGTTTAGTTTCTTCTGCAGTTGTCAACCTGCTTTCAAACTGCTTCGAATCTGCTCTGTACTTTTCCACGCCTGTACTTCTCCCACTCGTTGTCGCTGGGAAGACTGCCTCGTTTAACTGCGTTGTTCTGCTGTGCTGTCGGCTCCTCCCCTCGCCCGTGTCTCAAAACGACGCTGAATTTGAATCAGCTGCTCCGAGTTTCAGCTTGTTTGTTATCAGAAAAACACACACAGCTGCTGCTGTGTTTCCCCAATGTCCTCTGTTTTCTGATTAAAGCAATTCAAGATGCAATTTCTCCTTTCTGCTTCGAAACTGCTCTGTACTTTTCCACGCTGTACTTCTCCCACTCGCTGACGCTTCCACTCGCTGTCGCTGGGAAGACTTAGTAGAAGACTTAGAAGTAGTTGATTACAGCATGAAGGGGTTAAAATAAAAGTATGAGGCTACAATGAGGGTGTGCAGGTTGAATCAGTGGAAGTGTATGGGGGAAGACAGAGTTGTATGGTTTGACAAGATAAGGGTAGGATGGATGGGGGGAGGTTGCAAGGAATGTCGATATAGCAGAACAAGGCGATTAACAGATCATAAAACTTCGTCTGGCGGGAGGGACCTATATTTTTTGTTTTTTCCCAGTTAAAACAGGGAGGTAGCTTATGAGATTAACTGCTGCATGCTAGAATATTATTGATGCAATGTTAAGAATAGAGAATGCTATATATACTAATGTAAAAGGGAACTCGGGCAGATCGCTTTTCCTGGTACTGATAAAGTGTGTGTTGAGTGGGTCTTCAGAGCGCTCTGTGGCTGTGTGTTAACCTTCAGTAAAAACCTTGATTCAACTCAACGCGCTTACGGACTGAATTGTTTGGGGTTAGGTGAACATCCAGAATACGTCCCTACAAATTGCCGTAGTTGGCAGGTGTAACAGGGAGAGATCTGTGCTGACTCTGCTGGCGTGTTCACAGGCTGCAGGAAGAGGGCTGCAGTCGTCCAACAACCGCCTGTGAGTCATGGCAGTGACACGGGGAGGTGGGAAAGTGGGTTTGTGGACTTCCCCCTCTCTGAATGGCTGAGAGGCACGTCTTGGGAGATTGTTAGCCCTATAAATTAACGCTCCGTTGTTTCCTCAGGTCTGCCCACTTAGACGCAACGAGAGTGCGGAAGCTCTGATCCAGGACCGGGAATCAGGCGAAACAAAGAGTTTCATAGCGAGACAGAGAGAGCGGGGAACCCTTGGGCAGACCCCGGCGTATTGTGACAGAACAGGCTAGTTAGCCTACAGAGTAGGACGGTGATCCGGGTCGTGCGGGTAGCGACGACTGGAATAACGCTGCCGAGTGCAGCACCTTTTATTTGTAGTTTTATTACTGTTTTATTTTCCATTGTTCTTTTCGCCTTCTGTTTTCATTATTATTTCTTCGAGCACCTGCGAGTGCACTTGCTGTTCACGTACCTGAGTGGTATTTCCATGGTGCTGTCTATCATCGTTGATAGGCAGCCCACGGTCAACAGTGCCCTCTGCCGGAAAAAGCAAGAACTGTTTGCAAATAAAACTGGGCACCTGTGTGGTGTTTTCAAGTACACCTGTCTGTCTCCTAGTCAGTGAATTACCCACACCCCTTCCACAGCAGGATATCAGGATGTTTGTGGTGGTGTTTGCAGTGTGAGGACTGACTGGGACTTGTCTCGGGTAAGCATATTTGTGAGATGCATGTAATACCAGGGTGAACTGATATCCGAAATTTATGTGCATGAGTTGAGACAGGGTACTGTTGGGCAAAGCGTATAATTCCACATAGTGGCGGGACAGCGCATAAGTCTGCGTAGTGTCGGTATGCAGCACGGGATGTGATTAAATGTACTAAGGTGTATTTTCTAAAACTGATACCGTAAGTTACCCCGCAAAGGGTCGGGCAGTCGGCGTGCTGTCCGATTGGGGGACCATAGTATAACTAGGTAGTTGAAGTTATATTATCAAGACTGTAGTGTTAGACTGTAGCCCGTGTAGATTGTCACACAACGAGAATAGCAGGGCAAAATGGAAGAGTGAGGGAATACCTTACTCAGAAATGGGCTGATTGCCGAAGAAAGAACTAAAGGAGGGTTGGGACTCTGACACATGAGATGATTTTGCAAAAGTAAATTGTAAGTGTCTGTTAAAAAATAAATAATCCGACTGAGCAGGAAAGTAACCGACACAGAATAGATGGGAGGTATAATATTTGGTTTCTGAAATCAGAATTAAATCAATGTTTTATTTTCAAGAGTCTGCATACTGATGATTGTTTAGTTTGTGTTGAATTAAACAGGGAGATAGCATTTTCTTTGAATGGAAAGCACTTGTTTTAATGAAGCACCGAAGTTACTAATATTAACTGGTTTTATTTGCACATATGAGATGTTTTGTTTATGTTGGTCACAATTAATTTTTTAAGGAGCTTCTAGCAGGAGAGGTGATGATAACTAGATTAATGTGGTAACTGAGACTTAATAAAATGTGAATGACATGTGATTATTGATGATACAGTGGTAAACTGCAGCCGTTGCAATTGTAATATAAGTCAGGGACTAAACCTGAAACAAACTAAGGGATCTAGATGAGAATATAAAAAATATTTTCATGATTGAGATACTTGTGTGTGTGTGTGTGTGTGTGTGTGGTAAAGGACAGTTGTGTTGTATTGTGTTTGTGGCCGGCCGTGCTAGCAAGCGTATGGTTCTGAAGATTATACCATACACATAAGACTATAGTCATGTTTTAGGTTTGTCTGTTGGTTATTACATGTTGACCTATTTTTGAGTTAGGACAACCTGTTAATAGGAAAAACCTGTTACACAAACTGTCACGAAGGGGGGCAGATGAGTGTGTTGGCTTAAAACACTAGTTAAAGTCCATGAGCGCACCAATAAATGTGTAAATT
Organism: Polyodon spathula; assembly: GCF_017654505.1. NCBI lineage: Eukaryota > Metazoa > Chordata > Actinopteri > Acipenseriformes > Polyodontidae > Polyodon > Polyodon spathula. The sequence continues at coordinate 1,416,249 of NC_054567.1, read as the reverse complement.
TAAGGTGCAAAGGAAAACAAACCATTAATAAAACCCACAAAGTAGAGTAACGTGTCATATTGGAAAATGATATTGGTAAGAAGTCAGTTTAGAATGATAATTTTATTAATAAATTGCTTGGGTTAGATTGGTTTTGTTTAAGCAAAAGATAAACCAACATTTTGGAAAAGGCAGGTGTTTAACACTATGTGATCTTTACATGAGCATGAATGGGAACACGTAAACTGTGTTCAGGAAAGTGCAGCTCAGACTGTGAAAAGGGATAGGATCTGTCACAGCTTGAGAATGGAAGCCAGCTTCAGTTCAGGAATTGATATAAGGGAGTGGATTAAAATAAAATATGGATCGCAACAGCGATGCAATAGGACTGGAAGCTAGTTTAGCTCAAAGAAGCAGTGAAAGATAAGATTCTGGGCGTGTTGCCAGACAGCAGGCAATATGCAGATAAGGTGCCTGGGCAGTTGTCCAGCAGCAGAGAAGTGTTAATAGTAGATATTGAAGGCACAGCTCACAGCTGCAACACAACAAGTTTTAGAATGAATACAATTTTAAGCAATGCTTTAATTGTGGCTGTATTGATACTTAAAGATAATTTGTTGGGAAAGTGGAAGTGGCTACAGGAAAGTCTGAAATGGCGGAAGAACACTATAATAGATTATAGTGAATACATAAGAATGTTGCGACGGCTGCAGGCATAGATAGGGGGGTGACGTGCGGTTGCCTTGGTCGGAGCAAAGGGGGGAGGTAATGATGATGGGGATGAAAGAATGTTTGTTGACGGGGAAGTAGGAGGCCACCCATGTAAAATTTTAGTTTTTTATACAGGGGCGTGTGTGACAATCACTGATTTGTTTGTGATGTCCCTTTAACAAAACAATATGTAATAATTGAAAGTTAACAGAGGAACACAGATTGCATTTAAAACTAAACCGGTAGAGTTTGTAATTGGAACATAGTCGGCGTTAGTTGAAATGTATCTTGCTAAAACACATGAAGGGAACATTTTAGGACTAGATGTAATGTCACAATTAAAGTTGATCATTGATACTGGGGCTTGTACGCTCTCCTAGGGGGTTAGTGATGCGACTCATCAGAATGGTGTAAGATGGCGTATAGCTGCAATTAAGTACTATGAAGTAGAAGCACTCAGCTCTACTGTCAGGGAGTTTGTGAGGACAAACCCGGAAGTATGGACGGCACACTCAAATGATTGTGGAAAGGCTGTGGGTGTGCTTATTGCAATTGAAGGTGATGCCTACCCTCCCCAAAAGCAATACCTAGTTAAACCAGACACAGTGGCAGCAGTAACAGACATTATTACTGATTTACTGGCCCAAGGGAATGTAGTGGAATGTAACTCCCCCACAAACAGCCCCATCTGGCCAGTGCCTAAAGGGGAAGGCAAGTGGCGACTAACAATTGATTACCAGAGGCTTTGCCAAAAATGGCACAAATAGTAGCTAACCCTCACACGATACTTACAGAAGTTGCAGCTAAAGCAAGCTGGTTCTCTCTACTTGATATCAGCAACGGATTTTGGAGTTTGCCGATCCGAACCGAGGATCAATGGAAGCTCGGTTTGACCGTGAAAGTTGTACACAAAGGTATCACAACTCACCAGTGATATTCCATCAATGTGTGGCAAAGGCAATACGGTCCCTAGACAACAACCAACATGGAATAATATTGCAATATGTTGATGACTTACTGTAGTGCAGTTCGTCCCTCACAGAAGCATGATCGCTCCTGCAGGACAAAGGGTAATCCAAGGAAAGCGCAATTGCTGCAAGATGTAACGTATCTAGGACATGTGCTAAGCTACAATAGTATGGCCATGAGTCCAGACAGAAAGCAGGCTCTGACATTGATTCCCAAACCACGGACAGTAACAGAGCTCAGACAGTTCTTAGGATCCACAAACTGTGTGAGGGAGTATATAGAGGATTATGCCATTTAGGTAGGCCCTCTATACACACTCCTGAAAACCTCACCTGAAAAGTATGATGAATTAGAATGGACCCCTGAGTCTGAAAAGGGCTTTGAAACCCTAAAACAGCAAATCTGCTCGGCACCTGCATTAGGAATTCCATGCCCAGATCATGAGTTCCATCTCCTGGTTGCAGTAAAGAGTCTAACTATACATTGTATTTTGAGCCAGGAACATGGGGGACGGCTGAGACCTGTGGCCTATTACAGTCGAAAGAAGACCCCACAGAACATGGCTATCACACATGCGAGACCCCTACAGAACACGGCTATCACACATGTGAGACATTTTTGGGAGCTGTATGTTGGGTGATTGACATCACAGAACCACTGGTAGGATTCACACCATTAGTTATACATACTAATCACACACCACTGAAGATGATGGTCCAAGGTAAGCTAAGGGGAGTGGCACCATGCCACATAGCTTGATGGACTCTAATACTGCAAAGAGACATCACAGTGGTAAGGGATAATCGGGTCTCTATGACTGATACAATGCCTGAAACTGGGGAGGAACATGAGTGTCAAGCTGGAGAAGAACAGAAGGGGTTAATACTAGAAACCTGTAGCACCGGGGATCTCCCTATTTACACTGATGGCTCTCAGTATTGGAAGGACGGAGCGTTTGTTACATGTTGGGCCACCTGCTCACCCACAGAAGGATCTAATGGGATTCTGTTAACAGAGAAATTGGATGGAGGGTGTTCAGCACAAGAGGCAGAGCTAACAGCTGTCCTTAACAGCTGTCTTTTGGCTGTAAACCAAAACCAAGACCAGAATGTGTGTATTTACACTGACAGTAGATATGCTTTCAGAGTAGCTCACAACTACATGGCTAAATGGGCTCGCAGGGGATTTATAACCACTACTGGAAGCAATATAAAACATCGACACATCATTGAATCTATCTGGGAACAGATTAATCGGAGACATGAAAGGGGGCTAACAACGACCATTCTGAAAGTAAAAGCACATCAAAAGAATGAGTGCAGTTTAGAAAAGGAGAATAATAACAAAGTGGACGTTGCCGCAAAAGACAAGGCAATACACACAGTAGTCAGTGTAACCATAACCACGGTCTAGGGGGAGATAAAGGTGGATCGGATCCAAAGGGAGATCTTGAACAACCCAGAACTAAAGGCCTGATATGAAGGGTTTGGGTGTGTTGTTAATGAAGAGGGGCTCTATATGCATGGGGAGCAATGGGTGGTGCCCCCAGCTTACGAAACAGAAGTAATCCGGCTTTACCACGAACCAATGCATGCTGGGTACAAACCCACATTGAGATTGATTGAACAGATGGCCTGGTGGCTGGGGATGGCCAGGGCAATATATCAGTTCTGTGCTAACTGTCTCCAATGTGCACAGGTGAATGTCGGAAGACCGGAAAAGTCACGGTTGCACTGGCCGAGACCCCCGAAGGGACCCTGGGAGAATCTACAAATTGCCTCCATCACAAGGGAAAACATACTGTCTGGTAATAATCAAGGAACACACTTTACAGGAAAAGTGATGGAGACTTGGAAGTTGCTAGGAGTACGGCAGCGCTTTCACATCTCTTATCGCCCCCAATCATCATGGATCGTGGAGCGGGCTAACTGGACAAACAAAGAGGGAATCACCAAGAAACTGACAGAACAAAACTAAAATTGGGTAGCAACCATACCATGGGTGTTGCTGAAAATGAGAGCAACCCTGTCTAGGGCTACAGGGGTCTCTCCTAGGAACTTATGACAGAGAGAAGGATGAGGCTTCCCATGGACCCAATACTCATGAACGATGAGGCCATGACAATGGCTCAGAGAACTAGGGGAACATTTACAATTGCTTAAAGAAACAGCAAACACACAGCAACGGAAAGTGTAACTCGAGAATGAAGCAAAGCAAACTCAACAGATGGAGTATCAAGTGGGCGATGAGGTCATGACGGTGCAGCATGTTAGGACAGGTCTAAGTCCACATTGGAATGGACCATGAACTCTCCCACAAGTGTGTGCATACAGTTAAACAACAAAGGACAGTGGGTGTACAAGATACAGACAAAGCTGTATCAAAAGAAACAGGTACAATGTGCCAAATTGGCCCCTTGGACAAAAAGGGGGTGTGTATTGAAAGTAGTCAGAGTGACACCACATGCACACCTACCCACTAGGGGATCAGAGTTGGCTGCGGGATATGACTTATGTTCCGACCGGTGGTAGGCAAAGGTGTTAACCGATCTCCAGGTAGGGGTACCCCTGGGTGGGTACTATGCACGCATCACGGAACAGTCAGGATTAGCCTCCAATCATGGGATCCAGACAACGACGGGAGTGGTGGATAAAGATAACACTGGTAACACTGGGGTGATTCTTTTTAACATGGGGAGTGAGGTTTTCTCCATTAAAGAAGGGGATAGGATTGCGCAGCTAATATGCGAAAACATTTGTCTTCCACAGGTGGAGGAAGTTAACAGGTTGGACCCACCTGAGCGCGGAAGTGGAGCATACAGGTCAACGGGTTGTGGGGAACCAGGTAATTAATGCACTTAAGTTTCTCTACACAGGACAATACAGGAGGAGGTATATCCATACAATAAAGACTGTACTAACACCCCCCTCAGTGTTACTAATACTCATAGCATGGCTGATGTTACTAACCGAACGGAATTTCAGGGGGATGGCCGCAACATGAGCAAGTATGGGATGATTAGGGACTTATCGTATACGCCTTAAGATTGTTCTTAACAAACTGCTCCTCATTTCCCTCTCTAGTAGCCATTATTCAGAAACAAATGGGGTCAGCATTAAAGAATGTGCGACATTCTCTGTGCAACACAGCACCCCGGAGGCAAAAAAGGGAAGTACTATCCGAAGTCGCGGGTGGTTTGGTGCAGCTCAGTCTACTATGAATAATATTAACAGTGAGTTTCAGCGGTAACAGAATGATGCTACAAATTGGTACAATGCCCAAGGTATCATGCACTCTGCTACAGGGATGCATTACAATGCAAAGGCTGTTCAAGTGATTGTAAAGTCGTTAAGGGTGATAATATTGGTATTTATGACAGATGTTAATATTACTCAACATGAGGAAAGATGTTATCGAATGGGAACTGCTATGGTATATCATTTGAATGAGATATTAATGATTTACTGTCAAACAGACTGCCTGTTTCACATCGCAAATCGTTACAAAAGACTCAGGTGGGGGGTGTTGGCATTGAATGGGCTGCTGATGTATGGGACACTGTACTCACCTGCCCCTTCAGAAGTCTAGGACACACCACCAATGTCACATACCAAATTATGATCCCTTCGGGAACACCTGTGGTGCCTTCTGCGGTATGACAGGTCAAGGTCTTAGGTATAACAGAAGGTAATCACGTATATACATTGAACAACATTGGGTGGGTGGGAAATGGCAGTCTGTTCTCTATTGATTGTTGTACACAGGTTAGAGGTGTTGTTGTTTGTACATGTAATGCAAAAATGAATCTTACTAATCTGTATCTTAGAGCTGTAATTAGGCCTCTTAAAGGCTTTGCGCAAATAGTGCAGCAGAATCAAACCCATTGGTGTGTGACATCTGATCAGAGTCACCTGTCTATGAGGGCCCGTCTTTGTGCTACAAATACCTCTTATTGCTTGTATGTAAATCACACTGTACCTTAGGAAGTCGCACCATTCCCCCGCTGTTTATAACACCAGTAACCCCTGAGGTAGCGTTCATGGAAACTGTGGACCACGGTCCTTTACTGCAAACATTACAGAACATCACAGATGCATTACAGAAGGCCAAACATGACACGGTATTGGTTGAAGTCCAAGCGATGATGGCTAAGGACATGGCAATGATTGTGAACTCTCGTTTATCCAAGAAAAGTTTGGATTTGGGGCCAAAGACCAATTGGTTCGGATGGTGGACCATTTGTGGTCGTATTACCTCACTCGGATTGTTCGTATGCTTGATCATGGTATTATTTATGTTTTGTCGAATAAGACGAAGCCTCAGACGGCATAAACAAGGACGTCGGATGATCCAGGCTGCTTACACAGCCCTCCGGATTTAAAGAAGAGGATTCCTCTAGTCAAGTACTGGTAACCTCTGACTAGGGGTATAGAAGAGGATTCTCTGAAGAAGGATGGTCCTATTGACCAGCTGGTCATGGACCATAAGGGGGACTGAAGGGGTTAAAATAAAAGTATGAAGCTACGATGGGGGGGGTGCAGGGTGAATCAGTGGAAGTGTGTAGGGGGGGAAGAGAAAGTTGTATGGTGTGACAAGATAAGGGCAGGATGGATGGGGGGAGGTTGCAAGGAATGTCGATGTAGCAGAACAAGGTGATTAACAGATCATAAAACTTTGTCTGGCAGGAGGGACATATATGGGTTGTTTTTTCCCGGTTAAAACAGGGAGGTATCTTATGAAATTAACTGCTGCATGCTAAAATATTATTGGTGCAATGTTAAGAATAGAGAATGCTATATATACTAATGTAAGAGGGAACTCGGGCAGATCGCCTTTCCTGGTACTGATAAAGTGTGTGTTGAGTGGGTCTCCAAAGCGCTCTGTGATTTTGTGTTAACTTGCAATAAAATCCTTGATTCAACTCAACGTGCTTACGGACTGAATTGTTTGGGGTTAGGTGAACATCCAGAATTCGTCCCTACAAGCAGTATGATGGAGATGTCAGTAATAGAGAGAGAAGAGAAGAAAGAGAGAGCAGGAGGGGCAATCGGAGGAGAGTCAAGGCGGTCAGTGACAGTACTAGGTTTATGGCAGGAGAGCATAGAATAAATGGTATCAATTTTGTTTTGAAAGAAAGATGAAGTCATGGCAGGTAAGAGAGGAGGATGAATGGGAGAGGGATTTATTGATGGCTGGATGCAGGATTTGATCAATGGTTTTGAAGAGAATATTTGGTTTACTGTGTCCCAGAGATATGAGTTCTGAGAAGTACTTCACCATGGCAACAGCGAGCGCATGCCTGTAGTTACTGAGGTGATCGGTCCAAATCTATCTGTGAACTGTTAGTCCAGATGACCTCCATTTGCACTTAGACATGTGGCTGGCAGACTTAAGCAGTCAAAGTTTCAGAGTATACCATGGACAGTTGCAATGTTTCTTCCCTGTTCTGGTTATAAGCGGGGCAACTGTGTCGATGATCTGTAGAGGGACACAGCATCATCGACTGAGTGTACCAGTCAGAAATGAAGAAGAGACACATTCCGAGAGTATTACAGGATAGCAGATTTTTGGGACGGAAGGAAATCACAGTAGTGATTAAAAAATGGTCAGAGAGAGATAACCGTGACTGAGAGATTGGAGATATCAAGACCCCTGTTGACGAACAGGTCCAGGGTGTGTCCACGGGTGTGAGTAGGAACATTCACAGATTGAGAGAGTCCAAGGCAGTCCAGGAGCATAACAGTTGGTCACTAGAGGGGAAGGCGGCAAATCGACATGGATGTTGAAATCACCTAGGAGTAGAATTTTGTCAGTTGAGGTGCAGATTAGGGATTGGAATTGCAAGAACTCAGCAATAAAGGCAGAGTTATTCTTTGGTGGACAATTGATAACAGCAAGGGTGAGGGACATGGGAGAGGGGAGCTTGATTGCTCAAACAAAAAGACTGACATAGAAAGAGTTGAGGTGGCAAGTACAGAGTTAGCAATAACAGCAGTGCCCCCACCTCTACCAATGAGGTGTGGCTTGTCAAAGAGCAAATAGCCATTTGGGGTGGATAGATGTAGCGAGTGCTTATCATTTACAGAGTGCCAATTTTCAGCTAAACAGAGAAGATCAAGCTTAGTATCAGTTATAAGTTTGTTGAGAAGTAGAGATTTGTTAGTCAGAAAACGGGGATTTAGAAAGGAGAATGTACAGTTTGTAGCAGGCAGTACAGGGGAGAGGGAGTTAGTAGCAGTATTTAGAACATAAGAACATAAGAACATAAGAAAGTTTACAAACGAGAGGAGGCCATTCGGCCCATCTTGCTCGTCTGGTTCTTAGTAGCTTATTGATCCCAAAAGCTTCTTGAAGGATCCCAGGGTGTCAGCTTCAACAACATTACTGGGGAGTTGATTCCAGACCCTCACAATTCTCTATGTAAAAAAGTGCCTCTTATTTTCTGTTCTGAATGCCCCTTTGTCTAAACTCCATTTGTGACCCCTGGTCGTTGTTTCTTTTTTCAGGCTGAAAAAGTCCCTTGGGTCGACATTGTCAATACGTTTTAGAATTTTGAATGCTTGAATTAGGTCGCCGCGTAGTCTTCTTTGTTCCAGACTGAACAGATTCAATTCTTTTAGCCTGTCTGCATATGACATGCCTTTTAAGCCCGGAATAGTTCTGGTCGCTCTTCTTTGCACTCTTTCTAAAGCAGCAATATCTTTTTTATAGCGAGGTGACCAGAACTGCACACAATATTCAAGATGAGGTCTTACTAGTGCATTGTACAGTTTTAACATTACTTCCCTTGATTTAAATTCAACACTTTTCACAATGTATCCGAGCATCTTGTTAGCCTTTTTTATAGCTTCCCCACATTGTCTAGATGAAGACATTTCTGAATCAACAAAAACTCCTAGGTCTTTTTCATAGATTCCTTCTCCAATTTCAGTATCTCCCATATGATATTTATAATGTACATTTTTATTTTCTGCGTGCAGTACATTACACTTTTCTCTGTTAAATGTCATTTGCCATGTGTCTGCCCAGTTCTGAATCTTGTCTAGATCATTTTGAATGACCTTTGCTGCTGCAACAGTGTTTGCCACTCCTTCTACTTTTGTGTTGTCTGCAAATTTAACAAGTTTGCTTACTATACCAGAATCTAAATCATTAATGTAGATTAGGAATAGCAGAGGACGTAATACTGATCCCTGTGGTACACCGCTGGTTACCACACTCCATTCTGAGGTTTTTCCTCTAATCAGTACTTTCTGTTTTCTACATGTTAACCACTCCCTAATCCATGTACATGCGTTTCCTTTAATCCCAACTGCGTTCAATTTGAGAATTAATCTTTTGTGCGGGACTTTGTCAAAAGCTTTCTGGAAATCTAAATAAACCATGTCATATGCTTTGCAATTATCCATTATCGATGTTGCATCCTCAAAAAAATCAAGCAAACCTCCCCTCTAGTCGGTGCCTTGACAAATTGCAAGTACTTACCAGTATTCATTCTAGGAGAGGAGAAAGAGTGGGCACGCTTTCTCCAGAGGATCCAGACATTACAGTGGCTGTGGCTTGCGAAAGTATTGACCCCCCTTGGCATTTTTCCTATTTTGTTGCCTTACAACCTGGAATTAAAATGGATTTTTTGGGGGTTTGTATCATTTGATTTACACAATATGCCTACCACTTTGAAGATGCAAAACATTTTTTATTGTGAAACAAACAAGAAATAAGACATAAAAACAGAAAACTTCAGCGTGCATAAGCATTCACTCCCCCCCCCCCCCCCCCCCCCAAGTCAATACTTTGTAGAGCCACCTTTTGCAGCAATTACAGCTGCAAGTCTCTTGGGGTATGTATCTATAAACTTGGCACATCTAGCCACTGGGATTTTTGCCCATTCTTCAAAGCAAAACTGCTCCAGCTCCTTCAAGTTGGATGGGTTCCGCTGGTGTACAGCAATCTTTAAGTCATACCACAGATTCTCAATTGGATTGAGGTCTGGGCTTTGACTAGGCCATTCCAAGACGTTTAAATGTTTCCCCTTAAACCACTCGAGTGTTGCTTTAGCAGTATGCTTAGGGTCATTGTCCTGCTGGAAGGTGAACCTCCGTCCCAGTCTCAAATCTCTGGAAGACTGAAACAGGTTTCCCTCAAGAATTTCCCTGTATTTAGCGCCATCTATCATTCCTTCAATTCTGACCAGTTTCCCAGTCCCTGCCGATGAAAAACATCCCCACAGCATGATGCTGCCACCACCATGCTTCACTGTGGGGATGGTGTTCTCGGGGTGATGAGAGGTGTTGGGTTTGCGCCAGACATAGCGTTTTCCTTGATGGCCAAAAAGCTCAATTTTAGTCTCATCTGACCAGAGCACCTTCTTCCATATGTTTGGGGAGTCTCCCACATGCCTTTTGGCAAACACCAAACGTATTTGCTTATTTTTTTCTGGCCACTCTTCCGTAAAGCCCAGCTCTGTGGAGTGTACGGCATGAAGTGGTCCTATGGACAGATACTCCAATCTCCACTGTGGAGCTTTGCAGCTCCTTCAGGGTTATCTTTGGTCTCATTGTTGCCTCTCTGATTAATGCCCTCCTTGCCTGGTCCATGAGTTTTGGTGGGTGGCCCTCTCTTGCCAGGTTTGTTGTGGTGCCATATTCTTTCCATTTTTTAATAATGGCTTTAATGGTGCTCCGTGGGATGTTCAAAGTTTCGGATATTTTTTTATAACCCAACCCTGATCTGTGCTTCTCCACAACTTTGTCCCTGACCTGTTTGGAGAGCTCCTTGGTCTTCATGGTGCCGCTTGCTTGGTGGTGCCCCTTGCTTAGTGGTATTGCAGACTCTGGGGCCTTTCAGAACAGGTGTATATATACTGAGATCATGTGACAGATCATGTGACACTTAGATTGCACACATGTGGACTTTATTTAACTAATTATGTGACTTCTGAAGGTAATTGGTTGCACCAGATCTTATTTAGAGGCTTAGTAGCAAAGGGAGTGAATACATATGCACGTACCACTTTTCCGTTATTTATTTTTTAGAATTTTTTGAAACAAGTTATTTTTTTCATTTCACTTCACCAATTTGGACTATTTTGTGTATGTCCATTACATGAAATCCAATTAAAAATCCATTTTAATTCCAGGTTGTACGGCAACAAAATAGGAAAAATGCCAAGGGGGGTCAATACTTTTGCAAGCCACTGTAGGTGTCAGAGTGGGAATGAGACCTCTAGTAGCTACTGGGATAGATTAGGAAAAAGTCTTCGCTCCACCTGTCCTCGCTCCGACTGCCCTTGGTTGTGTGGCCCGTCAACTGGCTGGCGCTAAGAACGGTTGGCGTTCTAAAACACTGTTTGCCAATTTATACTATCCTGTAAGCCTAGAGCCATATACTTAACATAATATTCTGATCAACCTCATGATTCAACACAGTCCAGTACAGTTTACAAAATGTAAATTTCAATTGTTAAAGGCAGGGATAGTTACCCCAGCAAAAACGATTTTAACTATCAAATTAAATGCATTCCACTTACCTGGTTATATGTTGAGTCGCCCAGCAGGACAGAGTTCAGAAAATGAGTTGAGACACATAGCATGTATGGCCTCAGTTGCAAGGTAAACACACATGACTGGGCTTGGCTTACAGAACCCAGAAAGAAGAACGGAATACCATGTTCATGACTGGGCTTGGCTTACAGAACCCAGAAAGAAGAACGGAATACCATGTTCATGACTGGGCTTGGCTTACAGAACCCAGAAAGAAGAACGGAATACCATGTTCATGACTGGGCTTGGCTTACAGAACCCAGAAAGAAGAACGGAATACCATGTTCATGACTGGGCTTGGCTTACAGAACCCAGAAAGAAGAACGGAATACCATGTTCATGACTGGGCTTGGCTTACAGAACCCAGAAAGAAGAACGGAATACCATGTTCATGACTGGGTTTGGCTTACAGAACCCAGAAAGAAGAACGGAATACCATGTTCATGACTGGGCTTGGATTACAGAACCCAGAAAGAAGAACGGAATACCATGTTCATGACTGGGTTTGGCTTACAGAACCCAGAAAGAAGAACGGAATACCATGTTCATGACTGGGCTTGGCTTACAGAACCCAGAAAGAAGAACGGAATAACATGTTCATGACTGGGCTTGGCTTACAGAACCCAGAAAGAAGAACGGAATACCATGTTCATGACTAAGGTACTGCCAAGGAATTCAGTTCGGCCCTGAAACTGAAACCTCACGTTTTAATCTCTTCTTAGTTACTGATGTTTATTGTTCACAGTTTAGTAGGTTCAATCCTAGATCTAGTGGATTACTCCTTTAATTTGTGTCAGATATCTGTTGCAAAGAAATTGGGACTACAACCATTATCAGCAGGAAAACCATGGGATAATTTGTGCTGGATCGCCTTGACAGGTGAGAATTATGCAGTTTATAAATTATGAAAAAACTAAACAAAACGAACAAAATTTTGTTGCAAAGAATGCTGTATATATACAATACCGGGGTCATAGGAAATAAGTTGATGGCGTGAGCGCAGTAATGCAAAAGTAGGCAAAACGTAAGGTGGGGCAACAGTTTGATTAAAGGGGAGGTTCACTTCATGGCTTTTATTTTTATCTGACAGTTTTATTTGCAAGACTGTGTATGTTGGTGTGTGTTCGTGCCACTATCTTTTCGTATGAACTTAAAAATGTGTGATCGACAACTCTTTATATGGTAAATTGTTTTAAACCCCTGTCTTTTTATGTTTCTATAACATTGTTGTCAATCAGATGTAGTTTATGAGTCAAAATTCAAATGTTTCAGTAATATAATCTAATGACACGCTGCATCCATAATATTAGTATGACAAGGCCATACTTTTACATTTTAATATTAGTATAGCAGTAACATTACCTTAGTTTAGACGTGGCAAAATGTAGGCCTACATATAGTGTGTGATCTCTCTTTCTTACAATAGCTATCTTGGTTGGTACTGAGCTACACGTATTTACCACGGTTTAGCAATGACGTTAACTCATTAGTTTTTAACTAATTAATGTATTCTTTCTTCCCAAACTTGTAATTGTAGTACATGTGTGATGATAACCAGTCTCCTGTTCGTTTTCTGTCCTAATTATAGAATATAAGTACTGTATGTAAAAATAAATGAAACAACAAAGTGCATAATACAAAATAATAATAATAATAATAATAAAAATAATAATAATAATAATAATAATGATAGTAATAATAATGTATAAGCAACATTTTTCATCATGCAAAATAACGTTAAATATGTAACACATTTTGCTAGTTAACGTTTGTTACACAAATAGAAATACACATTAACATCACAGGCTACTAACAAATTTCATTTTAAATTATGTATTTATTGCTAATATATATTACAGCAATATTCACATTCCCTTATCTAGCGTCATACTGTCAAAGACATCCGATCTACTCATTTATATAAATTATACTTACAAAATTCATTTTAAATGATTTATTGTTTGTTAATATATCCAATGTTATTTCCCGGCATAATCTCGTAGACATTAGAAACAATGGAACCTCCCCTTTAGATTCTAGAGCTTGATCAACTTAATTCCTAGGACACCAGTCATAGTTGCTAGTACGTAGATGAGAATATCATTTAATGTTGGGCACCTTATTTATTCTACTGTTAGGTCTGTATTTGAAATGGACAAGCATACTGCAGAAAAAAGGTGAGGTATGAAAACTTCCCACAGAGGGCTCCAGCGTGACGTATGTAAAGTATATAAAGTGAAAGTGTACATATTACAGTTTTTCTCAATTACTTAAACACGTTTCCTGAAATGCTATTCACATTTTCAAAAGTTAACACAAACCCCACAACAGTATCGCATTTTGCAAAACACCATATAATTTATGATTGCTTTGACACATAATTAAAATGTCAGGCACATTTTTGCAGAATTCTAAATACAAATCTCAGCACTTGACACAAAAGTCAATCAAGTATGTCTCGTTAAACCAAAACAAATTAATCTGTTCAAAGTTGAAAGCAACCACTCCCAAATGTGTTTATCTTTCTCTCATTGGTAGAAATCCTAATTTCTAAATTGTTCAATCAATTATCACTGCTGAAAAACACTTATACACAAGGCTATCAGGGAGCTGATGATGAAAAATGGATCATCAAATTAGACAGGAGCCACAACCTGGAGATGCCAGAGGAAGAGGGGCGCGTATGCGAGGCGGAAGAGCTGGAGGAAGGGGAAGGGGACGACGTCCACACATTTCAAATGACATATGGACAACAATTCAAAGGGCATAATGACAGGAGCATGCTATAGACCGCCAGATTCAGACGGTGAGCAAAATAATTTGTTATACAATGACATTAGAAATGCGTGTAGCAAAGGAGAAGCCATACTAATGGGGGATTTCAACTTCCCCCATATAAAATGGGAAAACCCGGTGGGTAGCACGAAGGAGGAAATTGAAATGGTGGAAATGACAAATGACTGCTCCCTAACACAATTTGTCAAGGCACCGACTAGAGGGGAGGCATGCCTTGATTTAGTCTTTTCAAATAACGAAGACAGAATAACTAAAACAGAGGTCAGAGAACCACTGGCAAACTCAGACCACAACATGGTCTCATTTGAAGTGTTTTTTAAAACCCCAAAAGTAAAGACTAAAGCTAAGGTTTACAATTTTAGAAAAGCAAACTATGAAACAGAGACTAACAGAAGTAGATTGGAGTAAAATAGAGAAAACACCCACAGAAGAAGGATGGTTGTTCTTCAAAAATGTAGTACTAGAGGCGCAAAACAATTACATCCCTAAAGTAGACAAATCTAAATGTAAAACTAAATTGCCAAAATGGTTTAATAGATCAATAAAAAAAAATATTCAGCGGAAAAAGGCACTTTATAGAGCATTAAAAAAGGACCAAAAAGAAAGTACGCAGAAAGAGTACACGGAACTGCAAACGCAAGTCAAAAAGGAAGTTAGAAAGGCCAAGAGAGAAATAGAAATGAACATTGCTAAGGGAGCTAAAACCAATTCCAAAATGTTTTTCCAATATTACAACAGCAAGAGAACATTCAAAGAGGAGATTAAATGTTTAAGAGATACAAATGGCAAAATCGTAGATGAAGAAAAAAAATAGCAAATATATTAAATGATTACTTTTCACAAGTTTTTACAAAGGAAGATACTGACAACATGCCCCACATGTCATCCAGTTCCTGTCCAGTTTTAAATAACTTTAGCATAACTGAGGCAGAAGTGTTAAAGGGACTAGGAGCTCTTAAAATAAACAAATCCCCTGGGCCGGATGAGATCCTCCCAGTAGTACTCAAAGAAATGAAAGAAGTAATTTACAAACCACTAACCAAGATCATGCAGCAGTCTCTTGACACAGGGGTGGTACCGACAGACTGGAAAATTGCAAACATAATACCGATCCACAAAAAGGGAAACAAAACTGAACCAGGTAACTACAGACCAGTAAGCCTGACTTCTATTATATGCAAACTTATGGAAACTATAATAAGATCCAAAATGGAAAATTACCTTTATGGTAACAGGGTCCTGGGAGACAGTCAACATGGTTTTAGGAAAGGGAGATCGTGTCTAACTAACTTGCTTGATTTTTTTGAGGATGCAACATCGATAATGGATAATTGCAAAGCATATGACATGGTTTATTTAGATTTCCAGAAAGCTTTTGACAAAGTCCTGCACAAAAGATTAATTCTCAAACTGAACGCAGTTGGGATTCAAGGAAACACATGTACATGGATTAGGGAGTGGTTAATATATAAAAAACAGAAAGTACTGATTAGAGGAAAAACCTCAGAATGGAGTGTGGTAACCAGTGGTGTACCACAGGGATCAATATTAGGTCCTCTGCTATTCCTAATCTACATTAATGATTTAGATTCTGGTATAGTAAGCAAACTTGTTAAATTTGCAGACGACACAAAAGTAGGAGGAGTGGCAAACACTGTTGCAGCAGCAAAGGTCATTCAAAATGATCTAGACAAGATTCAGAACTGGGCAGACACATGGCAAATGACATTTAATAGAGAAAAGTGTAAGGTACTGCACGCAGGAAATAAAAATGTACATTATAAATATCATATGGGAGATATTGAAATTGGAGAAGGAATCTATGAAAAAGACCTAGGAGTTTTTGTTGACTCAGAAATGTCTTCATCTAGACAATGTGGGGAAGCTATAAAAAAGGCTAACAAGATGCTCGGATACATTGTGAAAAGTGTTGAATTTAAATCAAGGGAAGTAATGTTAAAACTGTACAATGCAATCGTAAGACCTCATCTTGAATATTGTGTGCAGTTCTGGTCACCTCGCTATAAAAAAGATATTGCTGCTCTAGAAAGAGTGCAAAGAAGAGCGACCAGAATTATTCCGGGCTTAAAAGGCATGTCATATGCAGACAGGTTAAAAGAATTGAATCTGTTCAGTCTTGAACAAAGAAGACTACTCGGCAACCTAATTCAACCATTCAAAATTCTAAAACGTACTGACAGTGTCGACCCAAGGGACTTTTTCAGCCTGAAAAAAGAAACAAGGACCAGGGGTCACAAATGGAGATTAGACAAAGGGACATTCAGAACAGGAAGTAGGAGACACTTTTTTACACAGAGAATTGTGAGGGTCTGGAATCAACTCCCCAGTAATGTTGTTGAAGCTGACACCCTGGGATCCTTCAAGAAGATACTTGATGAGATTCTGGGATCAATAAGCTACTAAGAACCAAACGAGCAAGATGGGTCGAATGGCCTCCTCTCGTTTGTAAACTTTCTTATGTTCTTATGTTCTTATGTTCTAATTGTAGACCATGTCATCAATTATGGCCTGTCAATGGCAGAGGCTGGGCAAAGGGTTTTTGAGAGGAACAGCAACAGAGTGAATGAGATAAGGTACAATCTATACAGGTAAGGCCTCTTGAAAGCACAGTAATTTCTTTACTTGCAATATTGCCTTGCTAACACTTACTTTAGGAATACAGTAACAAACAATGTTGCTTTACTATTGTATTGAATCTTTTCCAGAGAATAATGGAGCTGGAGGCCAATGAATCCCATCACGTGTTTGTGTATGTGGACTTGGCCAAAGTGTGGAGACGTGGGAGAAATATCATTGGTCACAGAGCCAAGTTGAATGTGCCAGGACAGAGTGGGGGAAACATTACAATGTGTGACGCAATAGCTGAAAATGGTGTAATTGCACACCTCCCCACTTTTGGACCATACAACACTGTTTGCCTTTTGGCATTTTTGGATGCTCTCTATGGCAAAGTAACCTGTGGCAAAGTGCCCTGCCCCTGTGTGTATTTTGTGTTGTATGTTGTATAATGTTGGTGTATAGTCATTGGTACATGGGATATAAACGAGTCTCTGTAACACGAGTGTTTAAGATGTATATTTGTATTTAGGCACGAGGATTGCACAGCATTTCACTTGCAAGTAAAAAGTAATAATATGTGAGTACGGGGAATTGCACTTTATTAATTCACGTGCAGTTGTACTTCGACTCCAATTGAATGATTGATTAGCAATCAAGTCTCAGTACAACTGCATAAAAGCAACATGTTTTCACTCACTCTGGGTTGTGTGTTCGGTGAGTGGAGAACGGGATTGGAGACAGAGGTAATAATCAAAGTAATAGTTAAAATATCAGCTCACCAGGTTTTGTCTGTGTAGTCCATTTTGTTTGTCTATTTATTTTGATGAAAGTGTAGTGTCCTGTGTTTTGTTTATCTTTACAGCCTTTTATTTTCTGTCTGTTCATTATTAAATGCTGAGCGAAACCAATCGCTCAGCTCCACCCAACTCCACCTCTGTTGTTTTTTTCCTGGTTCCTGTTTCTGGTCTGACGTCACACACTACAGCCGTCTTTGTGACACAGCCTTATACCTGTTGAGGAGAGGGAGCAAGTGAGGGCTGACTTGCCAGCCTATGTGGTGGTGTGGCACAATGTCAGTTTCCACCTCTCTGCTCTGGTGAGGCAGTGGTTTGAGGTACACCCTCGCATGATGATGGAATTCCTCCCACCTCACTCCCCCGTCCTGAACCCTACAAAGGTGTATGATAACCATCCCCACTACTAAATGTGACTGCTGGATGCAATGAATGCAGGCTGTGAAGCCATCACAGCAGAAGATTGCAGGGGATGGATGCATCATGCCAGACGATTTTATCCACGCTGCATTGCAAGGGAGAACTTTAAATGCAATGTTGACGAAAACCTGTGGCCAAACAGAGAGGAGAGAATGGCTGGTCCCTGAAGTCCCATTTGAATTCAAATAGAAATCTCTATTGTTCTTTTGTTTTTCTGTTCTGCAATATACTTTTTCCTTTATTGGATTTGAACAGAATTTACAGAATGCAATATTGTTTTTTCTTTCATTTACATACTGCACAATATGTAAATTGACATTGCTGGATGTAAAATATATGGAGCCTGGTTCCAAAATAAAACTTTTTTGTTGATATAAGATTGTGTGTGTAGTAACATGCTTACAGTATTTACAGTAACAGTTTCAAGTTGACTGCAGCATGAGCCAGCTTGTATTTAGGATTTCATGTCATATTGAAACTTATACTTAGTGTTTTTTTAGCCTTTGTTTAAATACTGACAAGGTGAGCTTTTCATTTTATGACATTGTTGTACTGTTTGATGTACTTTTTTGATTTTGAAACATGTGTACTATAGTTTGATAGTCTTGCAGTTGATATGTGTTGTTTTGCAAAATGCAATACTGTTGTGGGGTTTGTGTTAACTCTTTTGAAAATGTGAATAACGTTTCAGGAAATGTGTTTAAGCAATTGAAAAAAACTGTAAAACATTAATGGCCAGCTCACAAGGAACAAACATTGATGTTTCATATCACGAAGAAACAATTAACTTATTTTTTACAAAATGACCCAATTTCTTTGATGTGATTTACTCAGTTGAGATTTATTATATGAAAAAGTCACGTGACAAAGGTCCTATCCTCGTATGAAAACTGGGCTAAACCATATAAAAACTTGTGGAGACTGAGATGTGTTTGTCACAGTGTGCATGTAATATCACTGCTATCCGTTAGAGGGCAGTGTGGGTTCACAATGGCACTGCTTCTCTTGTAATCATCTCTTGTGTTAACTGCAGAAACCAAAGAGCTCTTCTGAACACGACCCAGGAGAGTATTTTACCGCACAGCATAAAAAAAAAAAAAAAGCTCTTACTGAAAATGACAAGGAAAGCCTTTTTAGTGACCTGAGTTTGTCATTTATCCCACAGAGCAAATATTATGAAAAATATAATGCCCCATTTCTTGGCTGGGTCTGTAAAATGATAACATGTTTATTAGCTGTATCAGTTTTTCCACTATGCTTGATTTCATAAGCATTAAACCTTAGAACATGTAGTTTAATACAGCAACAATCCCATAGCACACATATAAAGTATAATGTTTACTGTACTGACTTTTTTTCTTAATACATATGTTTATTTCGATTTAGAAATAAAATGCATTTAAAATATGTATATGTCAATAGTTACATATACAGGAACCCAGGCCAGTTATAAAGTTATACAAGAAGTGAGGCATTTAATAGTTACAGGGACCATCATTTTCAGAAATGAACGCTTGCATATAAAATATAAAATCCCTTGATATTCAGAAAACAATCAAAAGCGATTTCCTGAAATTATTTCCTGACACTATTACGAGCCATCGAGACAATGGTAGCACAGTGGGAACAATGCAATGCTATTAAGTGCAGCATCATGAAACCATATATAGTGATACCAGTACCAGTGCACCACTGTATCCTCTCTACAGGGAAATATTTTTTAAATTCCATCCTGGTAAAGCTGTAGTCCGCTAATGGGAATGACCATCTGTCTTCATGCTAATACCCTAAAGAACATTCTATGCATGTTTTAGCGGGCTTGAAAGCCCTGATTTTAGAGTTCTGGACACTATTTTACAATGGCAACTCTCCTGGAATCTATAGGTAATGTGTGACCAAAGCGCTACAGTAAAATCAGATCTCCCCGCAGAGTTACATGAAGGGATTTGTGGAAACGATGAGGTCATTTCAAGCTTTTGAAATATGAAATGTGTCTGCAATGGGAATGACCTCATCCACACAGCCGCTGCATTCAGGTTGTTTTTCAGTCCACAGAGATCCCTGTTAAAACACTTATCAGTGTGCTGTATGTCATAGGAAAAAATGTGGTAAATCACTGTGCTCTATGTCACAAATTGCTGGTGTGCGTGGGCTAATTCTGAAGCCATGGTAATGCACTGGTGCCCAAACAAAGTCGCTACGCCCTCAAACATACACAACATGCCCCCCCTCCCCCCCAAAAAAATCTCCCAAAATATATTCAGAAAAATATACCAATATGTGAAAGTCTTTGTATGTGCTTACTGTACAGAGCTCGCTGAAACTGGTCCTCTTTGGGTGTCTTTGTCAGCTGAAGATTCATTGTTTTCCTTTTTTTAAGCTTTTCATTTCTGAACACCCACCAGCATGCTTTTATATAAATAGAGTAAATGCATTTTGTGCGCCCTGCCATTTTTTCTCAGGGATCGCTTGTCAATATTTCAAAATGTAATTTCAATTACTCCTGGGTTTATAAAATGGAGGAGTACTAATTAAGCATACATTTAAAAACCTCTTTCTCAGGACTGGGCACTTCAACATAAATAGCATCTTATGTTTAAACCTGTTTCTTTCATCCATAGCCAACTTCTTCTCAAGCCTTTGCACATCACCGGGCCTGAATAACAGCAGCTCTTTTATTGTTGAACAGTTTTTTTAATGGGTCATCACAGTAATTGGAGACACTTAATGGAAAGTGTTGTCACAAATTTAACATTTAAACAATCTCATCAACAGTTTTAATTTTAGCGAAAGTTTAGTGCAAACTTACAATTTCTTTCTGCAAGAAGTAGAACATCTTTTAATGTTTCAAACTCTATTTCAATGATCGAGGGCCCCGAAGGACAGTATACAGTAAGTCCCGTCCTGTCCCCGTCCCCCCCAGGGGGGAGAACCGCATCAAAACAAGAACAACAACTCAGGTAAGACAACCATTAAATGTATTTCTCTAAATGCTAGAGGTATCAGAAACAAAATTCTAGAACTTGAAGCTACTGCACTAACAAGTAATTATGATGTGATAGGTGTTACAGAAACTTGGTTGTCTGAGAGTGATGGGGACGAATATAATATTTGTGGGTATACACTGTATAGGAAAGACAGGCAGGATAGAAGAGGAGGAGGGGTAGCGCTATACATAAGAAACAGTCTTGAAGCCCAGGTGTTAAACCTGGACAAAGAAAATAAAGCCGAATCAATATGGGTCAGAATAACGGACAAAAATTCAAAGGGCATAATAATAGGAGCATGCTATAGACCGCCAGATTCAGATGGTGAGCAAAATAATCTGTTATACAATGACATTAGAAATGCGTGTAGCAAAGGAGAAGCCATACTAATGGGGGATTTCAACTTCCCCCATATAAAATGGGAAAACCCGGTGGGTAGCACGATGGATGAAATTGAAATGGTGGAAATAACAAAGGACTGCTTCCTAACACAATTTGTCAAGGCACCGACTAGAGGGGAGGCATGCCTTGATTTAATCTTTTCAAATAATGAAGACAGAATAACTAAAACAGAGGTCAGAGAACCACTGGCAAACTCAGACCACAACATGGTCTCATTTGAAGTGGTTTTTAAATCCCCAAAAGTAAAGACTAAAGCTAAGGTTTACAATTTTAGAAAAGCAAACTATGAAGGTATGAAACAGAGACTAACAGAAGTAGATTGGAGTAAAATAGAGAAAACACCCACAGAAGAAGGATGGTTGTTCTTCAAAAATGTAGTACTAGAGGCGCAAAACAATTACATCCCTAAAGTAGACAAACCTAAATGTAAAACTAAATTGCCAAAATGGTTTAATAGATCAATTAAAAAAAATATTCAGCGAAAAATGCACTTTACTTATGTATGTTTAGTTGCACAATGCATAGAAGCAGAGGTTACTTATTTGTTTAATAATGATTGCTAAATGCAATTAAAGGTGAGTCATATAGCTCAGGTTCGTGTTCTGGCTGTGTGAAGTAGTACTTCACTGAGGACTCCAAAGGCAGTGTTACATAAGAACATAAGAACATAAGAAAGTTTACAAACGAGAGGAGGCCATTCGGCCCATCTTGCTCGTTTGGTTGTTAGTAGCTTATTGATCCCAAAATCTCATCAAGCAGCTTCTTGAAGGATCCCAGGGTGTCAGCTTCAACAACATTACTGGGGAGTTGATTCCAGACCCTCACAATTCTCTGTGTAAAAAAGTGTCTCCTATTTTCTGTTCTGAATGCCCCTTTTTCTAATCTCCATTTGTGACCCCTGGTCCTTGTTTCTTTTTTCAGGCTGAAAAAGTCCCTTGGGTCGACACTGTCAATACCTTTTAGAATTTTGAATGCTTGAATTTGGTCGCCACGTAGTCTTCTTTGTTCAAGACTGAACAGATTCAATTCTTTTAGCCTGTCTGCATATGACATGCCTTTTAAGCCCGGAATAATTCTGGTTGCTCTTTCTAGAGCAGCAATATCTTTTTTATAGCGAGGTGACCAGAACTGAACACAATATTCAAGATGAGGTCTTACGAGTGCATTGTACAGTTTTAACATTACTTCCCTTGATTTAAATTCAACACCTTGTTAGCCTTTTTTATAGCTTCCCCACATTGTCTAGATGAAGACATTTCTGAGTCAACCAAAACTCCTAGGTCTTTTTCATAGATTCCTTCTCCAATTTCAATATCTCCCATATGATATTTATAATGTACATTTT
The DNA here is from genome assembly GCF_017654505.1 of Polyodon spathula. Lineage (NCBI taxonomy): Eukaryota > Metazoa > Chordata > Actinopteri > Acipenseriformes > Polyodontidae > Polyodon > Polyodon spathula. The sequence goes on along the minus strand of NC_054567.1, from coordinate 1,393,724 downwards.
TATTTCCTGCGTGCAGTACCTTACACTTTTCTCTATTAAATGTCATTTGCCATGTGTCTGCCCAGTTCTGAATCTTGTCTAGATCATTTTGAATGACCTTTGCTGCTGCAACAGTGTTTGCCACTCCTCCTACTTTTGTGTCGTCTGCAAATTTAACAAGTTTGCTTACTATACCAGAATCTAAATCATTAATGTAGATTAGGAATAGCAGAGGACCTAATACTGATCCCTGTGGTACACCGCTGGTTACCACACTCCATTCTGAGGTTTTTCCTCTAATCAGTACTTTCTGTTTTCTACATGTTAACCACTCCCTAATCCATGTACATGTGTTTCCTTGAATCCCAACTGCGTTCAGTTTGAGAATTAATCTTTTGTGCGGGACTTTGTCAAAAGCTTTCTGGAAATCTAAATAAACCATGTCATATGCTTTGCAATTATCCATTATGGATGTTGCATCCTCAAAAAAATCAAGCAAGTTAGTTAGGCACGATCTCCCTTTCCTAAAACCATGTTGACTGTCTCCCAGTACCCTGTTACCATATAGGTTGCATTGGCTCTAGCTCTCCTATGAGTTAGGGAGGCAAAACCAGCAGTGTCTGTTTCTCCTCATCTCACTACAGCGAACTTGGCTGGCCAGGCACCCAGTGAGCACAAAGACGGACACCTGCAGGGCTGGCCTTTGTCCTCCAGAGGTCAGTAGCTTGCTGACAGCCACTCTCGAGTTCCTGGGTGAAGAAGGAAGCTGGCTTGGTTGTGGGATTGGAGGACTCCCTCTGATCTATTGGGTCTCCTGAGCCATGTGAGGAATTACTGCAGTGAGGCGGAAAGTGATTGGGCATTCCAAACTGGGAAAACATGGGGGGGGGGGGGGGGCACTACTTTAAAAAAAAAAATTAGCAAAACCCAAGAATCAGCTGTTTTGAACTGTGTTGTATGATGATAGGGTCGGTAGCGAGGAGTGGTTGAGATCTGCACATGCATCCCCTTGGTTAGCTGTTAGGAGTGGTTGAGATCTGCACATGTGACCCCTTGGTTAGCTCTCAGGAGTAGTTGAGAACTGTGCATACATCCCCTTGGTTAGCTCTCAGGAGTGGTTGAGATCTGCACATGCATCCCCTTGGTTAGCTCTCAGGAGTGGTTGAGATCTGCACATGCATCCCCTTTTTTATTGCATCATGGGGAAGAAGTCTGGAGAGTACAAGTTTTATAGTACATCAGTTTTAGAGTATTTTAAATTCAATCTGATTTAATTGTTTTCTATTTTGCTTATAATTGAAGATATCATTTTAAAAAGTGAAACCAGTCTTCTAGACTCACTGGATAAGTCTGCAAAATCTGGTGCTATTTTACTAATTAAAATAATATTGATTCTTGCATTACAGCTAAATCCACTGCATGGTAAAGTTCACTTTGCTGATTAAAATCTGCTGATAAAGGTTATTTTGTTTAGGTTTGGATGCCTGCCTGCATGGCAGAGCTAACATCAGTGTTGAGTTGCAAAACTGCACAGCATTCAGCAGATATGGATTAAGCTGTTTCTTTTGGAAAGTAAAAAAAAAAGACTGAAATGGAATTGAGAAAATATGCTTCTTAACATCTAAAAAGTATTAAAGACAGTAACAACAGGCTAAGGTTCTTTACATTATAACCTTTGGCAAATGTCTGTTAGACACAGTGAAGATGCATGGTTTCTATTAATTCAAATAGCAGTCCGAACAATGCAACTCTTTAAGGGTTTAATAGAGCTTTCCCCTTTTCTAATAATCTTGTTCGTTCGTGTTTTGTGCAATCCTTTTTCCAAATCAGGAAGGAGATTAACTGTAGCTTTAAATTACAGACTGAATGAGAATCCATAACTTAAAACATGTGGAGGTTTTGACAGCTGAACCAGTCCCTACACGGTCTTGCTCCTGCTTATATTGCAGAGAGGCTCATTCCATGCCCCTGGGCATGCCCTGCAGTCACAGAGTTCTGGTATATTGGTGGAGCATAGAGTTAGGGAGCATGTGCCTCTCAAACTGTATGCCTAGGATCTGGAACGCAATTACAAAAGGTATTAGGGATTCTGTTTAATCCATCAAAACTAACTTGAGGAGTTATTGATATAGTATGGCCTTTGCAACTGCCAGGGGCCTGTATCGTTTACTGTTATTGGTGTAGTTCTGTATTCAATATGCACAGAGCTCTGAGGTGTGTCTCACACGAAAAGCGCTTAAAAGTTTGTTGTCGTCGTTGTTATACTTGACTTACTGTACGTACCTGAAACCTTGATTTGATATCAAATGAAACAATCGTTATTGCAAACATATATTTTAATGGTACTGCATTAGGTTAAAGAACATTCTCAGTTTCGGATTGTTATTCTCAGGATTTCAGTTATACTTGCACTTCGTGGGTCAATTAATGAACAAGGGCATGCAGGTACTAAAATCTGACTCATTTTGGTTTGAAGATACTTGATAAAGAAAATTGCAAATAACTTATCTCTCTTCTTTAATTCACTTAAAGCAAACTGTGCTATAGTGTTGTGGATAAATGTCCACTAAGTTTCATTTGTGTCCTGAGCTAGATTCAAACCCATGTGTCCACCTGGCCCTTTCGTTTGTGTCCTGAGCTAGACTCAAACCCATGTGTCCACCTGGCCCTTTCGTTTGTGTCCTGAGCTGGAGTCAAACCCATGCCTCTATTCATCCACCACCTTGCCCTCACTCTTTCTTTGGACTGACCTAACAGGGGCTAGCTGCAGTAAGGTCATCTTTGGCCCCATGCATATTCACTTTAAACTAAGCTGCCCTAAATCTGCATGGTCTGATAGAAAGCCATAGCATCACTGCAACTACCCAGGGCCAAGACTGTCAACAGTTGATTCTCTCCATACTGGGCTAGGAGACGTAAGATGTGTTAAACTGCAGAGAGGCGAGTGTAATTCTACAGAATAGAGACTTCAGGCTAATATACAACAAAGACAAATCTTCCTGACCCTTTCTTATAATTAGTTAACTTCACTATATGGTCTGAACAATGTTGTCAGCTGCTTATAGAAAGTTAAGATGTACTCTTAAATTGTGGAAACATTTATTAAAGCTTGACTGACAGAAATATCAAAACTGTTTGCTTAGTTACTTCATTTGCAATAGATAGGGCAATGCCAAACTCTGATTCCTGCTGGCTACTTTCCCTAGTCGAGGGCAATGCCAAACTTTGATTCCTGCTGGCTACTTTCCCTAGTCGCGCTCCAGGGCTGGATCCTAACCATACTGGAATGATTGAGCAAAATGCAAGGGATTCTGCTGGTCCAAGCCTTCCCTCATTAACATCAGAAAAGTCTGAAAAATACCACTGGGCACCAGTGCTTTACCCTGAATATATACCATTGAGACACCATTATAATCACAGTGCTTTACCCTGAATATATACCATTGGGACACCATTATAATCACAGTGCTTTACCCTGAATATACACCACTGATACACCATTATAATCACAGTGCTTTACCCTGAACCACTGAGACACCATTATAATCATAGTGCTTTACCCTGAACCATTGGGACACCATTTTAGACGGCTACAATTTTTTAAATCACCTACCAATAGGCAGGAGTGTATGACATAACAATGTTTTGGTGGCCATCTTCGAATTGAAAGGGATCAATAGTTCCTCATACAACTTCTAAAAACTTGAACTTCTGGAAACTGCCGTGATTTAGTTATACAACGAGACACTAGTGATCCTTCGCTTGCAGCATCTGTGGAGTAGTGGTTAGAGCACTGTGCTCCTGACTGAAAGGTTGTGATTTCCATTACATGAGAGTAGATGTTGAACTTCATGATGATTTGAACTCGGCTCTCGCCAAGATAAGCACCAACTAAGATGTAGCTTTGTAGTAAACTAATGTGATCCATCTGCATCTCCATCTATTTGTGTTGTTTTCCATCTGATGATGTAGATGTCCTTCTGTCGGGTGTTGATTGCTGAAGTATAATGCTGGCTCCAGGGATCAGCTCATTTTGCCTCCCCAGAGCATCTGCACACACAACGGCTGTGATGCTGGCTCTGGGGATCAAACCAGTGCGGTCTCCCCAGCGCATCAGCAATGACAACCGTCTGGATTGAGCTAAGTAGGGTACATCTCTGGGGTCTTCAAGTGGGCACCTTCCATCCTCTGTGTTTCGTTGACTAGCCCACGACACCTCAAGAGGGCTCAACAGTGATTCTGGCATCCCAGCATCACCCCCCTCCATCCCCCACTCAGCTCAGTCCAGCTTACTTACCTGTACATCAGCGTTGCTTTCTTTCTATTGTGCTTGAGATCCCCATCCAGAATTTTTCCGTCTCAACCACAGCCAGTTGCAGCTCCTTTCTGCTGCTTCAGATAAGTTATTCACTGTGCGACGCAACTCTTGGCCACTGAACCCGACGTCTCTGAGAAACCGGGTTGTAGAGTGTGCCACAAATCTTCGACAACCCACCTCCACTGGGTACACTTGGACTCTCCATCCTCGCTGTTCCACTTCAGCAGCTAGTTGAGCATACCGAAGTTTCTTCCTCTCATACGCCTCATCCACAGCATCTTCCCATGGCTCTGTTAACTCTACCAGATGAACAAGGCGTGCTGATCCGGACCACAAGACAATGTCTGGTTGAAGGTTAGTGGTGGCAATCTCAGGTGGAAAAATAAGTTGACCAACATCTGCCAGCATCTTCCAGTCTCTAGCAGCTTCCAGTTGTCCTGAGCGAAGCTTGATTTTAACACTTTTTCTTAGTGGTTGCTCTCCTGGATGGAGGAATATTGTCTTTTGTGTGTAATGCTTTGATAGAACTGGTGGCAACTTATTGTTCAGGTTACGCTTGTCTTCCAATGCTAAAGCCAAACATTGCAGCACCTTGTCATGTTGCCAAGTAAACCATCCTTGGCTAAGACCCACCTTACATCCTGTCAAAATGTGCCTTAATGTTGCAGGTAATGAACACAAAGGACATGAGGAATCCTCACCCACCCAGAAGTTTAGGTTCTGTGGTGATGGGAGAACATCATATGCTGATCTGATGAGGAAAGTGATCCTGCTCTGTTCCATTGTCCATAGGTCTAGCCAGCCGATTTTACATTGTTCCACACTCTCCCATCTCATCCATTCTCCCTGCTTGGCCTGGGAAATGGCCTTTACACACCTGATCCTCTCCTCCTGCTTTTGCACCTCATTGACTACTAGCTTCCTCCATTGAGCCTGGGTTGCCTTGTGCCTTGTAGGATGAGCTGAACTGAGACCAAAACCTCCTTTTCCATGCTGAACTTGCCCCATAATATCTCCAATTTGAAGGGCAGCCTTAGCATCTTCCACAGCTTTCTTTGCCATCCATTTTCTTCCAGTTCAACACAGGTGCTGCTTCCCTTACGCATTTGTCGCGTGAATCTACTAATGTCATTTCCAGTTGGACTTTGGCGCACTTAAACCCCTCGGTTAGAGTAGAGATTGGTAGCTGCAGTATTCCTTTATCATAAAGTCCAACTCTGCTGAGGCAGCGTGGAACTCCCAACCATTTCCTGACATAGGAACTGATTAAAGCTTCCAGCTTCTCAACTGTTGTCAAGGAAATCTCGTACACAGTCAGTGGCTACAGCAGTCTTGGCAGTAGACCAAACTGAAAGCACCAGAGTTTCAGTTTGTCTGGAAAAGCGCTGCTGTCTATACTCTTCAACCCTTCCACTGCTTGTTGCCTAACTTCTCCCACATGAACTGTGTCCTTTAGATCCCTGTCGTACCATCTCCCTAGACTTTTCACTGGCTTTTTGGACACTGTTGGTATTTCCTGACCATTAATGTAGAACCTTTTATTTACTACTTTACCTTTAATTATAGAGATGCTCCTTGATTTAGTGGGCTTTAATTGCATTCGTGCCTGTGGCAAAGTGGCTAGTGGAGGGGAACAGGTATAACGGTGATGCGATGCAGGAGTGACAGGCAGACAACAGTTTCCAGTGAAAAGGTGCTTTTATTTATAATCCAGGTCTGGTGACCGTTAAATAATAAATCCCCGGCTATACACAACAATGTGTAAAGCACGGGGATAGCAATAACACAGACACAGTCCCGAACAAACGAACACACGGTCACCAGTCCTGGGTGAGTGCAGACGTGCTTGTGGTGGGTGAAGACACTGTATTTTGTGACGGTTCCGTGCAGTGGTGATCCGAATTGTGCTGACCCTGGTCGACAGCTCCGGATAGGTGAGTTAACTGTCTGGTGGTGCAAAACGCAGACAATTACAAACAAACACAACAAAACACAACACGTAATTCTCTGCAACAACGAGAGCTCCTCTCTCGATCCTTCTCTCTCCAAGCGTTTAACCCAAACGAAGGAGAAGATCAGCGTTACCCTGGCCCCTATATGTAATCCCGCATGATATCGAGATAAACGGTTGCAGCTGACTTATTACTTGCAGCTGCCTCTCGTTTATCTCTCAAATCAATACGGTCTTACAACAGAGTCGCGCTTCCCTCCAGGCTGACCCACTTCCCTGACCCGGAAACGAACTGTCAGGCCAGCCCTTCCAGATGCTTCTCCTCCCGTTCTTTAGCGCCCTCACAGGTTGGGAGGAAGATTCATCACCAGAACTCATCTTTCCGTCACAGTGCCTATTCAATGTTATTGGTTAATTTGCCCAATAACTGATTAGTGCAGGCTACTGTTGTAGTCATTGTTGTAATGTCATCCATGTATGCTCGAATTGGGGTATGCACTGAACCATATGCATTAGCCAAATCCAGGAATGTCACATGGAGCTCCTTCCTCTCCTTTTTTGCTGATTGAATTTGTTGCCAGATTACACTGATGTGTTCTAAGCATCCTGGGAAACCTGGAATGCCTGCTTTGTACTGAAGTGTCAATAAATCAGTTCTTTAATAGGTAGGTTGACAATCTCTGAGCAATAATGCTGAAGAAATTATTGCCTTCTACGTTAATAGGGAAATAGGATGAAACTGACCGATGCTTGTAGAAAAATTTTCTTTTGGTATAAAGACTCCACCTTCTCGGCGCCATGCTCTTGGTACAATCTGTTTTTTCCCTTAGTTGGTAGTGATGGCTTTCTGGATGAGGTATTCACTATGTTATTAATTGTAAGTTTTACATTATGTGTATGTGTGTCTTTTATAGTTAAGTTCTTTTTAATCATTATGTTTAAATTGTGTGTGAATGTTTTTATAGTCGTTTTAATGTGCTTACTAATTCAGTTGCTTTAATATGCTTTTATATTAAGGTTCTATACAGTATTGTGTAAGTTTCGAGTTCTTTCATTTCCCATTGGTAAAACCAGCTACATGCAGTTTTGCATAGCCTAACACGACTCACAGTCACAAATGGGTGTCTGAGCTAAACGCCAAAAGGTGCTTTCTGATACAAACGTATGCACTGAGCTGTACTGAGGCCTTGTCCGAAGTCAGTTTAAATCTCGTGCTTATATAATTGTATTGGAGGTATACCTTTCTTGTATATAAAGTGTTTTTGAATCAAAAACCATTTGTCAGCTTAATCTTTTTCACTACAAGTTACAGAACTAAACAGGACTTGACACATGCAGTGACAAATGGACCTTTGTCAGTTACCTTTATGAGCAGTTCAGTATGACATTACAATGAAGAGAGCTGTAACAGTGCATCTACAGTACCTCCAGGCTCAATTGATGGGATAATCAATGGGGCTGCCAGTTCTTCAACAATGTTGTGTTTTCCATCCTTATTGATAGGAAACCATGAAATACTTGCAATAGTTAACAGTATTAGAAATTGTTGACTGTTAATTAAAAATATAATTTAAAAAGCTCATTTCAATCAAAGGAGAAGGTGCTGCAAGTGAGTGAAAACTCGGCAAACTTTACACCAGTAACCAGTCCCCATGTGTTAGATTGAAATAAACTTACTGGGACCCAGTACAGCGCTGGCAGGCACACCAGCAGCAAGCTGTATTATTGACTCTGTAACTACCCTGAACTTCATACCCTCATTTCCATTTCACCAGCATCTGACCTCACTTCACCTGTCCAGTACCTGGGTAATGTGGGGCTGGGAAACAATCAGAAAATATTGCAACCCTTATGGATATTCTGGAATTCTCCCTATGGATATGCTGCAACCCTTATGGATATTCTGCAATTCTCCCTATGGATATTCTGCCACCCTCCCTCCCTATGGAAATTCTGCTGTGAGAGACTTGAGATAAAAGAAGAGATGACTGACAGAACAAAAGGACATTTTACCAAATCTAATCTCTCTGATACATACTCCACAAAATGTAATAAAAGGCAGTCTGCCTTAAAACTACTTTTTTGCAAATCATCTTCAGGACTGCTGTATTGGAACCATTAGATCATTTGAAAACAGGAATGAATATAAATCATCTCATTGAAATGTGTTGAAAAACACTGGCCTGTTCTCTTGAAAACTGGTAATGGTAAGTATTTATTTCTTGTTTATCGGGTGCTTATAGTACAGTACATGAATAAATAATGATAGACAAGCTTGGGGTCACTCCTACTGGGAGAATACCCTTCTTGTCTCTTCATATTTAAGCCCAGTAAACTTCTCTCAAAGACTATGGAACATGTTACAGGTGCTTCCAAATGAAAGTGAGTCTTTTGAACACAGTCAGTTTACTTCAGAACCGAAGTGGCTCCTGTTTTATCCTGGTCCCATCAAGGTGGAGGTTCCAGCTATGTACCCCTTCTCTCCACAGCTACTAAGGGTGGGCCTGACAGCTGTATACCTCAGACCCGCCTGTAATTGTGCACTGGATGAATCTTTCAGTTGAAAGTCATCCTGTAGAGATGAATAAGGAGTGTCTCCCTGTGCTGGAGTGTGAGTCCAGCTGACAGGCCTGGTTCAAAGAGGGGAACAAGCCACTGAGCCCCACCAACTGAGTGACTTGTCTTTTCCACTCTCAGTCAGTATAATACAGATTTTGTAATTTAGAAGGAGATTTACCACACCTGTCCTTTATATGGCTTTAAGAATAGGTTGATCTAATTATGATAACCTTCTCCTTGGATTCTCGTGCATTATTAGGAAAATATTTTGCAAATGCTTTTGTTGGCAGTTAATAAAGGCCCTCATCAGTGATTATATTTGCCTGAAATTCTTGAATCCAAGCCCTTTACTGGGGTTTAACTTTGCTTGTAGGTTTAATAAATATTCTTTGTGGCAGCGACTGCTGTTCAAGAATGCCCCATCAAAGACAATACAAACATTCCATATCCACTTCCTGTGTGTGTCTCTAGTCTCTGTTGACTGGAGATCAGAACTGTGCTTGTTGATGGAGCCACCCTTGATATTATCTTGTGCTGCTGAGTTGGGTTGCATGAATTTGTTATTCAGATAAAAAGAAAATAAGGTTCAGTGGTATACTTAAGAGAACCTAAAAACACTTACAAGATCAAAGAAGAAAAAAATGAAACAATAACACACTTTGCTTTTCTTGCATAAACATTCCCGAATTCCCGAAGCAAAGTAATGGCTTAGACGGACTGGAGCTAACACAGTAATTACACCATGTACATCCATTCACTACATAGGCTTCAAATGTGTAGTCGTGAAAAGAAACCTACCTAATACTACACAAGGTTAAAGAAACCTGTTAGCAAACATGCTTTCAGATAGCCTTGCACTTTCCTGATCACAGTAAAATTGTCCCCACCTTCAGGGTCTTCGTTTTTGACTTTGACATGCTTTGCAGTCAGTTATATGATTGACCCTGAAGAGATTGCTGAGGTGAAATGGCCGAGCAATGCAGTGAAGCAGGCCTACTGGAAAGCAAACTGAGGGCTTTCTTTTACCTGGTATAGTGTGTAGCAATTCCCATGCTACATAATGTGGGTGTAAGTCTCACACACCTGTCCCTGTGATTAGGGTCAGTAGCCTGGCCAGGTTAAAACATCATTTCCCACAGTTCCTTGCAACCATCCTATGTAGTATCTTCTTAGGGAGGACAGTGCAACTGCTTCTCAGTTGTGCAGAGTGATCGTTACAAGTGTTTGAAAATAGATGTGTTTCTTTTAAAACTGCATGTTTGAGACCTATCTACAAGGGAAATACACGACAGATAGGATTTACTATACTATTTTGATTCTAAAACCATTATAGCGAAAGTGATCTGATTATTTGCTTGTTGCAAAATATCGACATGAAAACCTGTCCTGTCTCAGCGGTGAAACACATCCCACAAGAACAAGCTAGAATGATGAAATTAATAAAAGATGTAATAAAAATATGTATGTGTGTATATATATATATATATATATATATATATATATATATATATATATATATATATATATATATATATATATATATATATAAATGCACTGTAATGACTGATTACAGTAATTTTATTATGTTATTAATAATTACCGTATTTTTTTTAACAAAAAACACCTTGCATTTTATAAAATGAGACATACCTTTACACAAGTGGTGTTTATAACATTATACAGCACTAAACAGTTATTCTTGCCTATTGGCATCTCCAGGTTTAATAACATGTTTCTGCAGTAGAGGGTATAATTAAACCCACTCCAGCTATCCGGCAGTGTATTCTTGATCAGACTCTGTTCTGGATCAGTCGTTATCACTGTAAGCTATACTTGGTGAATCCTGCGTTGTTCTACAGCAAAGGAAACACTATTCTGTAACTTAGCAGTTTTCCATGATTACAATGGGCCATATTCCAAAGTATTCTTTCCAGCCTTAATTAACTCCTGTTCTTTTTTAAACCCCATGCTAATATGTGTTTCAAGTGTGCCATTGTATCTCTACTGTTGTAAAAGTATAATGTAGCTCATGCCAAATTTTTCCCAGGCCATTTGTTGTTCACTGTTTTTGATGTTTAAATAACAAAGTAAAAAGAATGTTGCACACTGAAGTTCCAACAGCAGGAGACATTTCAATAATGTGAATCAGCCAACTCCCCCCCCCCCCCCCCCCAAGAGTCCAATTATGTCCCTTGGGTGGGCTGTTTCGGAGGGCGGTGGTGGGCGGGGTTCATGTCGGAGCCCCCAAGACTTCTTTGGTTGAGGGGGCCCTGGATCTCCAAGGTAATACGTCGACGGCGGTCCAGCTCCCTCTGGTGGCAGAGGCGGCGACGGCAGCGGACCCTCGGGAGGCCTAGAAAATAAAAAGGAGACACCAGCAGCCCCAGGCGATGCAGAGCAGCAGGCAACCCCAGGCGATGCGGAGCAGCAGGCAACCCCAGGAGATCCAAATGTGTCATCCCTGAGCGGTGCAAGGCAGGCATCCTTGGGCCATAGCTCCTCCCTTCTGGGCTCTGAGAGCGGCGGCTCCTCCCCTCTGGGCTCTGAGAGCGGCGGCTCCTCCCCTCTGGGCTCTGAGAGCGGCGGCTCCTCCCCTCTGGGCTCTGAGAGCGGCGGCTCCTCCCCTCTGGGCTCTGAGAGCGGCGGCTCCTCCCCTCTGGGCTCTGAGAGCGGCGGCTCCTCCCCTCTGGGCTCTGAGAGCGGCGGCTCCTCCCCTCTGGGCTCTGAGAGCGGCGGCTCCTCCCCTCTGGGCTCTGAGAGCGGCGGCTCCTCCCTCTCTGGCTCTCGGGACGGCGGCTCCCCCCTCTCTGGCTCTCGGGACGGCGGCTCCTCCCTCTCTGGCTCTCGGGACGGCGGCTCCTCCCTCTCTGGCTCTCGGGACGGCGGTTCACCCCTCTCTGGCTCTCGGGACGGCGGTTCACCCCTCTCTGGCTCTCGGGACGGCGGTTCACTCCTATCTGGCTCTCGGAAAGACGACTCACCCCTCTCTGGCTCTCAGGAAGGCAGCTCACCCCTCTCTGGCTCTCGGGAAGGCAGCTCACCCCTCTCTGTTGGAATGACTGGGCCATCTCCCATGTCTACCGTCAGGTAATTCACAACCATGAGGGCAACCTCTGGGAAGGACGCCAGGTGTTGTTGTTCCTCCCACTTTTCCCACCTCTCCCCATCTCGACGCCACAGCGTGTAGATAACTATGGTAACTAGATCTCCTGGGACGGTGGTGTAGGTGGTGGTGCTGGAGGTAGTGGGGTGGCCCCTGATGCCCAAGGTGAACACTGCACCTCTTCCTGGGCCTGATTGTAGGGGCATCCTGCCGCTGTCTGCTCTTCTTTCCCATAATAAAAAAAAATATTGTCCCAAAAAAAACAAAACAAAACACTGCAGTACTACTCCGAGCCTCCTGGAGGCGCTATATCCCACTGCTAACACCAAACGTAACAGGCTGGCGAGTGGATAGAGGCCCAGAGACAGACTGCAGTTCAAAAAATAACTCTTTTATTATAAATAAACACAACAATAAAAGTGCACAAGGGCAAAAAAATAAAGATATTTAAACACAAATAAAGCAAAAAGCAAAACCTACAAAAATACAGATTTCCAGGCTGGGCGATGCCACAACCACAACCACAACCACAACCACAACCACAACCACAACCACAACCACAACCACAACACAACCACAACCTGCTTCCTCAGCTCCCTCCTCCTAATAGGAAGCAGAGGCCTCCTCTTATGTCAGGTGGCTGGGCACTGATTGATCGTTAATTAAATTAATCATCTAATCAACTAATCAACCCCAGCCACCTGAACACAATCAACCCAGGCAGGTAGGGGACTTTAACCCCTTCCCTGCCAATTTCTAAAGGGCAGAGCTGTGCTCTACCAAACGGGCATTTCAAACTGGGGAGAGAACCGGGCTAAAAAGCACTGCCAACAACCCACATTTTTTAAAAGAATAAATAAATAAAGTTGTACATGTTTAATAAAATTTCTCATATATAAAAACAGAGACGATGTACCTGAAGAAGTCATTAGTGTGTGGCAGACTTCAAGAGGTGCTGAAGCTTGTGCATATACAGCTAATATACAGCCTTTATAAAAGTTATCAATGGTAAATCATGGAGAAACATATATACAGAAGTATAAGCATTGGAAATGCATTGCAAACTGCAAAAATGCAATGGTAAATATTGATCCAATATCACCAACTAAGATAAAACCAGTGCACCTTACACACTGACAGCTAAACAGTAAAGCTGCCTTTTGACACTAAAATCAATGTGACTATATATACATATATACATACACATATACAACATACACATACTCATACACATACACAGTGCCTATAGAAAGTGTACACCCCCTTGAACTTTTTGACATTTTGTTGTGTCAGTGCCTCAGAGTTTCATGCATTTAAATTAGGATTTTTTTTCCTCTTATCTACATACCATACTCCACACTGTTCAGGGGAAAAAAGTTTTTATTGAGAAAGAAAATATATATTAAAAATACAAGACTGAAAGATCATAATTGGATAAGTCTCCACCCCCCTGAGTTAATATGTGGTGGAAGCACCTTTGGCAGCAATTACAGCTGTGAGTCTGTTGGGATAGGTCTCTACCAATTTTTCACATCTAAGTTTGGCAATATTTGACCATTCTTTACAAAACTGTTCAAGCTCTATCAAGTTCCTTGGGGAGAGTTGATGGACAGCAATTTTCAAGTCATGCCACATATTTTCTATTGGATCGGAGCTCTGACTGGGCCGCTCAAGGACATTTACCTTTTTGTTCCTTAGCCACTCCAGTGTAGCTTTGGCTGTGTGCTTTGGGTCGTTGTCATGTTTCAGCTTTCTTGTAGAGGGCAGCAGGTTTTTCTCAAGGACTTCTATGAAAAAGACCTAGGAGTTTTTGTTGACTCAGAAATGTCTTCATCTAGACAATGTGGGGAAGCTATAAAAAAGGCCAACAAGATGATTGGATACATTGTGAAAAGTGTTGAATTTAAATCTAGGGAAGTAATGTTAAAACTGTACAATGCATTAGTAAGACCTCGTCTTGAATATTGTGTTCAGTTTCAGTCACCTCGCTACAAATAGGATATTGCTGCTCTAAAGAGTGCAAAGAAGAGCGACCAGAATTATTCCGGGCTTAAACGGCATGTCATATGCAGACCGGCTAAAACAATTGAATCTCTTCAGTCTTGAACAAAGAAGACTATGTGGCGACCTAATTCAAGCATTCAAAATTTTAAAAGGTATTGGCAATGTCGACCCAAGGGACTTTTTCGACCTGAAAAAAGAAACAAGGACCAGGGGTCACAAATGGAGATTAGACAAAGGGGCTTTCAGAACAGAAAATAGGAGGCACTTTTTTACACAGAGAATCATGAGGGTCTGGAATCAACTCCCCAGTAATGTTGTTGAAGCTGACACTCTGGGATCCTTCAAGAAGCTGCTTGATGAGATTCTGGGACCAATAAGCTACTAACAACCAAACGAGCAAGATGGGCCGAATGGCCTCCTCTCAATTGTAAACTTTCTTATGTTCTCATGTTCTTATAGTAAAGTGCAGTGAAAACATGGTAAAGCACAGTGAAAGCATGAGCACAGTGAAAGTATGGTAAAGTTGTGAAAGTATGGAGCACAGTGAGCATGGTAAAGTGCAGTGAAAGCATGGTAAAGCCCAGTGAAAGCATGAGCACAGTGAGCATGGTAAAGCGCAGTGAAAGCATGAGCACAGTGAAAGTATGGTAAAGTTCTGAAAGCATGGAGCGCAGTGAGCATGGTAAAGTGCAGTGAAAGCATGGTAAAGCACAGTGAAAGCATGAGCACTGTGAAAGTATGGTAAAGTTGTGAAAGCATGGAAAGCAGTGAGCATGGTAAAGTGCAGTGAAAGCACGGTAAAGCACAGTGAAAGCATGAGCACTGTGAAAGTATGGTAAAGTTGTGAAAGCATGGAGCGCAGTGAGCATGGTAAAGTGCAGTGAAAGCATGGTAAAGCACAGTGAAAGCATGAGCACTGTGAAAGTATGATAAAGTTGTGAAAGCATAAGGCCATATAAAAAAGCATAAAACATTAAAGGGAGTACAAATAAAATTGGTGGCTTGCCTTTTCACTTTTACTCTCCATTTTTAAGCACTGTTTCCATGAGTCAAACAGCAGAGTGCAGACAATTACTCTAATCCTAATAATGTCTGTGTATATTTGTGTCAGATCTAGCTCAGCTTATGTACACACACCAGACAAGACCCTCAAAATACTAATTTTAGTCGATCAACTGTCATGATTATTTGCTTTATACCCAAGTGCTGTTTATCACAAGCTGTCCAGTTTCTTTTCCAAGCACCCAGTCTACTACCATTAACCAACAAGAGCTGGGAATGCACACAGACTGGTCTTTTACTGGAGGAGCAGCTTGTATATAAAACCCCAGTGGAGGTGTGTCTTTCCAGTAGAGGCGCTGGGGGTGTGCTTTACAGCAGTGTAGTTCAGCAGTGGGTTCCACAGTTTTAAACGTACAGACAGCGGTAGAATCCTTTCTCTGGCCAGGCTGTAGTCTGTAGTCTGTAAGATGTTAGACAGTAATGAACCGTGTGACCGCCAGTGATTTATGTAGGTCCATAATGTAGAAACTGGCAACATGGAATAGTGAATGAAGTCATGTTTCCGTCTAATCTGTGATTGTTTGAAATTTGACTTCTTGTGCAAAAGGAATGAGTACAACAAGTACAGTATCCAGTAATTATTTTAGATTTCTAGTAATTGCACTTTTTACTGGAATGTATGTAATATCACATTCCAGAACAGTTTGCATTGCTTACCTTATTAAAGATGTTGTTGATTTCAATAAGCCTTTGCTGGTTAAATAAAGTTCAAATCAAAATAGACCTGTTGATATGTGTGCTTTAGCTCTTGCCAGATGCAGTGTTTCCTCTAAAAGAAAACAACACGAAGACTGCAAATCGATTGTCACCTTCACGGTGACATATTACAGCTCGGCCCCACAGTGTTGCATCACCCTATAGAATGAACTCATTTTGCTTTATAAAGTCAAATGAAACCTGCTGAATAGTGTTACCTTGTTAACATATTAAATTACATAGTGCCTTAATAGTGTTCCACATACTTAACAAAAAAATGACAAAAATTGAAAAATGGGACATTTTGAAATCTAACATGAAATACTGGGCAACTGTTATGGCTTCCGATAAACTTTTGCAAGAAATTTTGTAGTTTCTTTGCTTACAGATGTTAAATAAAAGATTGAAATGTTCATTTTGTTTTTTTCTTTAGTATGTCTCACTCCTTTGACTATAGCTGTACATCAAGGCCTCAATGTCTGCGTTGTTTACAGTCATACTATTAATAATTGAAACATGGAATTTAAAATAATAAGAAAAAAAACATTAATAAATACTGGAGCCGTGTCAGGAGAGTGTGTTCCTGTTAGTAACATAACTGAATTCAGAAATAAGTCATTTTTTATACACAAAGCAGATTCGGTCTGCATTCCTGCTTGGTACTCCAAACACGGCTTTCTGGAAACCACAGCTGATGAAGCTCACAAAGTCCGTTGTTTTTAGGAGACTGCGAAGGAGCGGTTCTAACTTTCCGTTCACTGCTTTTATCATTGACAAAAACTTTGTAATGGAAATGACTTTGCAAAACGTTTCACTGGTAAGGGGCTGGGATGGCGCAACTTTTCTTTGCCCAAGTATTAAAAGCAACTCCTTGTATATTTAGAAACTTTATATCTGAAAGATTATGTCTCCTGTGAGTAATGTGTCAAAGCCCTCTTGTTTTTAATTTGCTACGTGCCATTGTAACATTTTAGTTTATAGAATTTTGGCATAAAAGAAATAGTTGTACAGTTTATTCTGTTTTTCTAAAATAATTGGCTGTACCATAGTCCTTGGAATAAAAAACAGATGTACTGTTTCTTCACATTAGAGGCGATATGATATCAGTCGGCTTGAACACAGTATTTACTGTTTCTTCATCGTTTTGACACTTCAGAACTGGTGTGTGCATGCAAGGGTGCTCTTACTGGGGTGAATAGAGCAGGCTTGCTTGTGTAACTGCTCCACTTGGTAAACCTTCGTGGAGAATCATCCTTAGCTTTTGTTTGACAGTAGTAGAAATTGCAAAGAACAATAGCTTCCAAACCCATTGATTATTCTCATGAAATATTTGACGTTCATCTGTGCAGCCTGTGTGCACAACATCTGAGTAAAGCCATATAACCCTGAGTGAACCTGTCCAAACACTTTGACACAGGTCTGAATGGACCTGTCCAAACACTTTGACACAGTTCTGAATGGACCTGTCCAAACACTTTGACACAGTTCTGAATGGACCTGTCCAAACACTTTGTCACAGTTCTGAACGGAGCTGTCCAAACACTTTGATACAGTTCTGAATGGACCTGTCCAAACACTTTGACACAGTTCTGAATGGACTTGCCCAAACACTTTGACACAGTTCTGAATGGAGCTGTCCAAACACTTTGACACAGTTCTGAATGGAAATCCTTAACTTTACATAACTGTTATAATCTAGGACACTATATTCATCTTCAAATCCTTACGTCAAGTTTTGTTGTTTATTAATTTTAATGAAATCAAAGATCATTTATCCTATTAATACAAAACTGGGTTTCATCTTGGGGGAAACTGAAGACTGCTTTGGAAGTCAGTGGTTAATATGACTGCATGTAGAATCCTTTATGGGATAGGGAGCCCCTCTGTGGAATTGTATTTAAGTTCATATTGTATTCCACATTGAATTGTCATCACTGATTATAAACTGACATTCCTGCGTATTCTAAACGCTATAAAGGATTTGATCTGTAACCCTATTAGAATGAAATAACTTTACACAAGGACCACCATAGAATAGTTTCAGTGTCTTTTATAATGGGAATGGATATACATACTGTGTAAGGAATGAAGTCAATTATATTAGTTTAGAGTGTTGTTCTTTCCTATATTATTGTTTTAAATGAAGTTATATTCAGGTCTACAGTGTTGAAATTCCTTATCTACAGTTATAATTTTATTTAAACAATTTTGGGTTCTGTTTGTGACAAAGCATGGTGTGCCATGTTTTTTAAATATGCTTTAACAGTCTTTTCTGGGCTTTACAATACATATTCTGCTTTATCATACTTTCACTGTGCTTTATTACCCTTCTGCTTCTAGCATTATAAACTTGTTAAAGGGTCAGGCCAGCTCTGAAAAATATCCATGATGCTTTCACCAGAATACACAAGATAAACATACAGTAGCTTTATAACCCTGAACAGCAAGCAGCTGTGCTAACACTTATAGCATATGCATATAGGATAGAACCCAAACCCTTTTCTGATACAGTTGTGTACTTACATATATGGCCTACAAAAAGATTTACACATTAAGTACATTGTAACCAAGCATAATAACATTGTAATTCTGTGTAAGTTCACATGTATTTACTAGTAACTGCTGTGTAAATACATAGAAATTAGAAACTCTTATTGTAAAGTGTAACTGCAAGTTGTCCATTCCCACCCTCCAGGATGGCTGTATGAGTGTCAGTGTCCAATGAACAATGCAAATGCAGTGTAAGGAAATGCAATTCATGGCATGTTGCTGAGGGATGAACAGTGACTCGGAAACTGTGCTGAACAGCTGCCACTGGACTTATATCAATAAAGAAAAATGATTAAGTGCATCAAAGTGTTTATTTTAAACCTCTTTTACACCCTATGTTTGTGCCAGTGAGAATGGAAAAAGATCCATCATTGTGAAATGAGGCACGCTGAATGTTTGCCCAGCAGATCAAATGCAAGCCAGCAGAGATGGAAAAAGAAACATGCCTACAGAAGCCTTGCTTTCCTCTAGTGAAGAGCATGACCTGCACAATAGTACTGGGGGTAGCTAATGGTGCCATTGATACAGAGGCCTTGCTTTCCTCTAGTGAAGAGCAGAACCTGCACAATAGTACTGGGGTAGGTAATGGTGCCATGGGTACAACAAAAGCTATAGGATGCTTCTTAATAAAACTTGTATGGTTACCCAGTTACAGATATATATATATATATAATATATATATATATATATATATATATATATATCCTATATATATATATAGAGGACTTAGATTAAATGTTTCTACTGCAGAAACCAGTCAAATTCATTTATGTGTGTAGAAATGTAGTTGTTATTATTGAAATATTTTGTGAAGATTAGAGCTACGAAAGAAACTTAATGAATTCAATGACAAAACTAGACATCTTTCTCATTGTCTCCTTAAAAACATTTGTAATTCAATTTTATATTCATACAGTAAAACAAAGCCCATTTAACTATGTAGTTACAATGAGGAGCAAGTATATTGTGTTTTTACGCTCAGATGAAAATCTGTACATGATTCATTCCTGTATTACTGACTGCTAATATGTTTGTTTTCACTGTGCTAAATGTCAATGTTCCTTTGTTTTTGGGGAATTAATTGACTCAACAGCTGCTATTTGTTTACTGATGGAAATGTATCCCCAGTAATTAGTATAGTCAGCTAGCATTACAGATGGAAGGGCTGCACGCACAAATTACCTTGAGCTTTATAGCCATGTTACAAGTGCTTTTAATTAATAAAACAGGGTTGTTTATGTTTAAATATTGTCCCTGAACATGAAATAACAGCATAGAATGACTCCCCTTGCTGTGGCAGACTCAGTTGGTTATAATGGAGTTTAGCTTTAAATGAAAATAAAAATAATGTAAACATTGCAAAGGACTTGTCAAGACATTTGTACTAAAGGTAGCTGCTCCCCAGCCGATCTTGTTGTATGAAAAACATGTCCATGTGCACTATCTGGAGTGGAAAGGGTGCAGGAGGCAGTCGGAAAGGTGGAGAGCATTTCTTCCTCTGTGTGTGTAGTAAGGTCTTGTACGATTGAATCATCTGGTATGCAGCACAATAAAGAAGGTTAATTAATTTTACTCAAGCATTTTTACATGTATAACACTGATGGCCACAAGCAACACATTGAAGTAGTCATTTCCTCAGGTGTATCCCTTCCTTTTGTGTCGGGCAGTGTTGCGTGCCCGCTCGTGAGATCTTGCATAGCGGTTAAGAAGCTTGTGGTCGCTGGCTCGCACCCAGCTTCCGCCCGGTACTTTTGTTTTTATTTGCAAACATTGTGAATGATTGTTTCCCATATTGAAGGTTTTTATAAACTGTCTGTCATCTTGCTTGCCTGTGTTGTGTTTGCCTCATGGATAGTGTGACCTGTCCACTGTTCTCTCCATCTGCTTTTATGGTATAATACAAATACATGTATTAAAATGGACCTGCAGCTTTATATCTGTTAATAGAATATGACAGGTGGAATCAGAAGCGAGTTTGACCCATGCCGCTGCAGCACAATGTCCCAGGCTATTGCATTTAAAACATCACTTGATCTCCACTCCTCTTCTCATATAGCAACCACCACCTCACTAACCTATGGGCTGGATATTTAGATGCATTTTGTATTATTCACTATGGCAGTGTGTGGGTGAGGGTGGCAGATCATGTGTCTCATTGGGCTCCATATATATTATTGAAGCGTTTCACATTTTAAGATATAATTTAACATATTTCTTGCAGATGCCACTTTTGCAAAAATGAAAAACCCATTCAAATAGTGCTTATTATATAAACACCCCACGTGGACTCGGGCACAGCCCAAAATAACAAGACTAACAAATCACAGGGTTGAAGAGAGAATCACAAAAAGCCGCTGACTTTCAAAGTGAGTGCTTTTTTGACAAACAAAAGGTGCTCGAGGCGTGTCCAGCCACTAGAAGTGACTTGGAGCTCTGAGGAACAAAATGGAAGCTAAACTACTCTGAAGAAATTTGCAGAATCATGGGAGCATAATTGCTCGAACTCACAGTAGGCAAGGAAGAACCAATAATGGCTAAAATCATCTTCTTTGGTCAGATCTTTTTGTGGGTTTGTGGCAAAGTGCCCACCCATGTGTGTATTTTGTGTTTTGTGTTAATGTTGGTGTACAGTCATTGGTACACGGGATATAAAAGGGTCTGTGTCTGAATGTTTAAAATGTATATTTGTATTTAGGCACGAGGATTGCACAGGACTTCACGTGCAAGGAAAACGTAATAATATGTGAGCACAGGGAATTGCACTTTATTAATTCACGTGCAGTTGTACCACAACTTCAATTGATTGATTAGCAATCGAGTCACGGTACAGCTGCATAAAAGCTGCATGTTTTCACCCACTCGGGGTGGGGTGTTCGGTGAGTGGAGAATGGGATTGGAGATGGAGGTAATAAATAATTAAATAATAACGTAAAGTGAAAATATCTGCTCACCGTGTTTTGTGAGGTGTTAGTCCGTTTTGTTTGTCTCTTGTTTTGGTGAATGTGCTATGTCCTGTGTTTTTGTGTTTGTTACAACTGTTTATTTTCTGGATGTCTGTTCATTTATTAAATGCTGAATGAAACCATTCGCTCAGCTCCACCAAACTCCATCTCCCTCTGTCGTTTATTTCCTGTTTCTGGTCTGACGTCACCCACTGCAGCCGTCTTTGTGACACTTTGGTGTCATCGTGGGATTACCAGTGCCTCCTAGACGCAGACCAGAGCAGGAACCTCAATTTATTGTTTAAAAAAAAGGGAAGGTGTGGAGTTGGTCCTCTGCTACCTGGAGGCAGCTATAAACAGAACAGCAGCCCAGCAGCCCAGCAGCCCAGGTAGCCGGGTCTCCAGCATCCAGGCAGGGGGACCACGAGAGTCCAGCTCCCAGACGGGGGGACAGCAGGGATCCAAAGTCCGAGAGGGAGCTGTTCCCATTTCCACCAGCAGAGGGTGAGTGCCTACTGGTATCACTTCCCCTAGCGTTACCACCTGGAGGAGAGGAGCAAGTGCTTCCTCTGCCTCCATCACCTTCCCCTGCAAGTGAGGGAGAGCCTCACCAGTCCTCTGTAATAAGGGTAGACTACACGCCTCTCCCACCTCCACCGCCAGGAGACTACACGCCGCTCCCACCTCTGCCATCAGGAGACTACATGCCGCTCCCACTTCCGCCGCCAGGAGACTACACGCCTCCACCACCTCCATCAGCAGGAGCAGAGTAGCAGGAGCTGCCACTGCCTCCTCCACCTCCACCAGCAGAGGGTGAATGCCTGCTGGGTTCCTGTCCACCAGCAGAGGATGAATGCCTGCTGGTATCACTTCCCCCACCAGCAGAGGATGAATGCCTGCTGGTATCACTTCCCACACCATCATGAGGAGAGGAGCTGGAGCTGCCTCTGCCTCCATCACCAACAGGGGGAGAGGAGCAGGAGCTGCCTCTCCCTGCACCAGAAGGACCAGGACTAGATGCTGGCAGTCCTCAGCAGCCCTTGCATAGGCTGCTGAGGGAAGCACGGGGGAAGAACCGCCCAGCCGCAGCGGCCGGGAAGAAGGCCAACGCCCGCACCCCAGCTTGTCCTGACTCCCTGCCTCACTTCACCCAAGGATGCCTGTCTCGCTTCGCCCAAGGATGCCTGCCTGGCATCGCCTGGGGTTGCCTGCTGATCCGCATCGCCTGGGGTTGCCAGCTGTTCCACATCACCTGGGATTGCCTGTTGCTCCGCATCGCCTGGGGTTACCTGTTGCTCCTTATTGCCTGGGGATGCCTGTTGATCCGCATTGTCTGGGGTTGCCAGCCACTCCGTATTGCCTAGGGTAGCTGGAACTGCTTCACCAGGGGTCGCAGTCTGCTCTGCTTGGCCGCAGGGGTCAGTGTGGTCGGCGCCCCACCAGAGGGAGCTGCCGGCTATGAAAAAGGGGGGAGAGGTCAGGAGACCACCTTTCCCGCAGCAATTTCGCTGCAGGAGTTCTGGGGGCTGGAGTCCCCCCAGAGGGAACTGCCGACTATAGAGGGGGGAGAGGTCAGCAGACCACCTTCAACGGCAGCAGTTTCGCTGCTGGAGATCTTGGGGGAGGTCTGGAGACCACCAACCCCAGCAGCTTTTCCATGCTGGACTTACCCCAGCTGAAGGAGTCAGTCTGGGAGCTGTAGGCACATCTGCTGACAGCAGCACCATAGGCAGCATTTACGCTGCCAGTGGTACTGTGGGAGGAGAGATTCGCCCCACTTAGAGCACGTCTGCTGACAGCATGAACGGGTGTGGAGAGGAGGTAAAAACTAAGATTAACAATTGCTACGTGCTGGTTTACAAACAGCATGATACTTGTTTGTTCGTCCATCGTTTGTCTGTCTGTTCGTTTTGGCTACTGTGCCTTTTTATTTTACAAAGTGTTTTTCGTTTGTTCAACCTTTTATTTTCTGTTTATTGATTAAACTGCGCAACAGTGCAGTTCACATTTCACCTGGCAGTTCTGATTGTTTCTTCCGGGTCTGACGTCACCACACATGTCATCCTGTTACAGTGTTGCATAACTTTCTTAAATAAATAAATTAAATAAGTATCTTTTTGTTATTTGTTCAGTCAGAGTCCCTTTTATCTAATATTAGACTTTGATTGAAGATCCGATAACATTTAATGTCAAAAATATACTAAAATGCAGAAGATCAGACAGGGGTAAATACTTTTTCATGGTATTGTGTGTGATATATATATGTATATATATATATATATATATATATATATATATATATAGTGACCAGGCTTGGCCGTAGTTTGGGTTCATGCCCCTTTATCAATGTGACCCAGAGAAGAAAACTTTTCAGAGCTTCCGCACGCTTTTATTCACAATACAAACAAAGAAACGAAAACCTAGCTCTCATTGAGCACTCACTAAACATATGCAGGTCCCTGACTAACGCGCAGGACAGATAAGCTGTTTACCTGACATATAAAACCAGACGTAGGTTTTACACAGACCTTTCCGACTTCCAGTCGGGCTCTTCGTTCCACATCAGCAGCCTTGAACAGACTTACTGCTTCCCTTTTCTATCCTACACCTGGCTCTAATTTTTAATAATTGCCAGGTGCAAGTGATAATTAATAATTAAACAAAAGCCATTACTTTGGCAGGGAGGCTTTTACTGTCCCTGCCATAAACAAACCATTCTTCGGTTTATAGGGGCCAGTCCCGCTACTTGCATACACACACATACAGTGTGTATATATATATATTAAATATATATATTAAAAGCCGACTCACCACACAGGCTCACTCGGGTTCTTTTCCCTTTTAAAATCACGACCCAACACACAGGATTTGAAAGAACAGTGCTGGACGTGCACTTTTAATTATACAAAACAAACAAAATGAAAACAAACACCTAGCTCCTTCGGAGCTCTTATTACACATTTGATGCAGGTCCCTGACTAGCTCGTAGGACGGCGAAGCCCTTTACCTGCCAAATAAAAATAAACCACACCAGTTTAACACAGCACTTAGGGTTTCTATATGACTGCTCGGAAACAGAGGACACCTTCTGCTTCCTTCTACTCAGCAGCCCCGTGCAGACTGACAGCACTTCTTAAATACCCTGCACCTGGTTCTCATTTACAATGTGACCCATGTGCAGGTGATAGTTAACTATAAAACTATTAAATATTTAAAACAGTCTTCTAGTATAAATAATTAACTCTTTTAACACCACGAGTATGGTTATTGTTTATTTATCTTTGTTTTCAGCAGGTTATTCCAATACTGACAAACATGTACATTTTCTAAATGAAATAAAAATCAAACAACAAATGCCTACCTCCTTCATGGAGGACTAACTATACTTGTAAGAAACTAAACTCTATTCTCAGATGGCTAAGCTGTTTACCAAGTTGTAAAAACCTAGTGTAATTGTTTCTCCAAAAAGAACCACAATCGGAAAAAATACCTTCAACAGCAACACACCAGGTCTGGATGTAGGACCGAGCCTTGTCAAAGACATGTCATGTTGTTTCATCCTAGTTTATATACCTGTGCTAATTGCTAACAGGTGCCTAATCAAATCTGTTACTTATTCAATTAGATCCTGTCTTTCATGCTGGGAAGTGTAGTTCAGTAGGCCATGGACACTGAATTTTCCTTAGAGTCCAGGGTTAAATTGTACAAATCGGGGCTAAACGTATATTCCATCCATTACCTTGCCCGTACTTTGTTACAATACATACACACACATTTACAGTGCTCCCTCATTATTTCACGGTTCATCATTTGAATAAGTTGCTAAATTCACAGTTACAGTACTGTACGTTACTGTCCTTCACGACTTCACTGTTTTTCAACAGTGAAATAAAAAGGGAGCGACCTGCTTTCAACTTTTCGAAACTGTCATATACTCTTGAACAAACATTTGGCACTGTGTAATTCCCTCGTGTCAAGATGTTTTTTTTAAACGCTGCTCAGAAATTGCCTGTGGTATTTCAGAATGACCATTGTAAAGAGTGGGACATGCAATAGCAATTACCAATAGCCATAGTCATTCCCTGCGTGTATTTCCTGTTTTATTGAAGGAAGTTGATACTATGACTTAGTAAAAACATTTAACAGTACTAAAGACCTATCAGCATCCACCAGCCTTACTACATATAATAGCAACACAGCCGCTGAGATCAGAACAAAAGCACTTCAGATTTCCTCCTGCATCTGGAATTGCATCATTTTAAATTGAGTGACTCAGATCTGGGAAGTTTGATTCCCTGGGCAGGTTTGCCGTCATTTACAAAGTGAGTATTTAATAGTAGTTCATTGCAGTCCATCTGTTTTTATTGACTGGTAGCCAGAAATCGCTATTGCATTTCCAGCAAATAGGTAAGAGCTATAAGAAATCTGATGCTCTGCTGTGAGAGGTTAGTATCAAAGTTAGGAAACACAGACACATGCAGACATGGACACAGAAACACATGCACACACACGCACACACCATTTTAAATCTACTTGTGATGTAGGTCATGGGGCTAAACTCAAATCCAATGACTTAACCACTACTTAGCTGAGGGCCTTGCTACAAGAAATAATACCTATACACATAGCTAATGACTAAAATGCATCATTTTAACCCTTAACTACTAGGGCAAATTGGCAATAACAAACAGAACTGGACTTGCAATGATCTGTTCATGCCATGGCCTGTTTCACAGGCACTGATTAACACTAATGTGGGAATATCTAACGTTACCTTCATTAAGATTAGCGTTAATCAGGGTCTGTGAAAAAAACTTGCACACCATTGTGATGACCAAAGAAAAGCTCAATATTAAAGTGTGTGTCATGCTGCCCTGCCCCCACCAAATACACTCTTCTAGTTAATTTGGAATTATGATGGAAGACAGAGAGTATTTCACCAGGCTTAACAACCTTCTCACTTACCATAGACGCAAGATAACATGTATGGTATTAGAACATGGTTATAACAAGTGAGAGTAGTAGATACAATGATGAAACAGACCCACAAAGCTGCATGGCGTGAGTTCCCCATGCTTATATCATGCTTGGTTAACCAGGTTTTATTTTCAGTTGTTTAGCATGCATGTCTGTGATTGACGTTCCTTTGATCTTACTCTGCTTTTACCAGGTATATCACACAACATTTATAATTAAACCAACAACATTTCCTGACATATAAAATGTGTTATGGACTATCCTAGCAGGTCAATTAAAAGTATTATTATGATCAGATGGTTATGTTAATGTCTACATAGTTACGTCAATGTGTAGCTAGAAGATAATTTAGATGCACAGATATGGATAGATGGGGGCTATGCAATGACCTGATTTCTTCTTTAGAAACTTGTTATATTATTATCCATATTTCAACAGAGGCTCCAAGACAGGATTGGAACTTGACATTTATGTGTCTCAGCGTTCCTGAACCCAATTAATCTGTGACACATGAAACATGACTTCCAAACTTCATGAAGGGGTCCTATTGAACTCGGTGAGAGGCAGAAATGCAAAGTGTTGTGTTTCAATGCGTTACTGCAGTATTGCACTGTGTGTGTTTCTGTATTTAAATCTAGATTTAAATTTAGATAGGACCATTGTTGGGTTTGAGATTTTTAATGAGGCTGCTTTTATCGGCAAAAAGGAAATGAGGGAATAGTTTGTGAGCCAAGTCCAGAATCAAGCTCACTGCTTGGTGCTCAGTCACACCCAACTAGACACAGGAATCAACTCTGCTGTGAATTAGAAACACTCACACACTGACTGAATGATCAGCATTAAGAGGTGCACTGCTACGGGCTGGAAAACAGGATGATAAATGATGACTTTCACTTCTTGTAGTTGAGAAGAATGTTTGCTAACAATGACTTGTTCTTCTGGTGTATAAACACTTACATATATTGATTTGCTTATTTTGAGTAATTCCTTACTTTAAAAACAGTTGATCGTAATTTATGAGAAACTTTTAGACAAACTCAATGGTGAATGTCTTTGTGAGTTTTACAACATTGTTTAACGCTAATGATGGCATAGGAGTTATAGTTATAACTCAGGAAACATTAAGGGGAGTATGATGGTGATGACAATGATGAATGCTGCAATGCCTGAAAGCAATTAATAAATGCAGCTATGTGTTTTTTACATGGATGGAGTAAAACACCATCAGCTTGAGATTTCTATATTCAAAGATGCACATTGTTTTTAGGTTTTTACTCTTCATCTTTATGTTTTAAATTGGAGCTTTGCCCACAACTGACATATGACAGGAATTCAGGACACACTCACTGTACAAAGCAAAATGTGAACATCAGCATAAACAAGTCCGATTGAAGCGTCATATGGAAACACAATACATGAGAAGATTATGCCTTTCAAAGATAAATCCCACATCTAATAACTGTTACATGTGCTTTACAATGAGAATCCACAGGAACAGAACTACTATCCCACATGGGACAGAAGGATCCTGGAAAACAATAATATTTGGACACAGAGGCACACTGAAATTCAAGCAACAAAGAAGACCTGGAAATACAAATACTGGAAACTATGAACAACAGACACCCAAAATAAATTGATTGTAAACAAAAAAAAACAAGAAAACAGTCAAACATTAAAAAAGAGGGCACATACATTTGTTTCCAAACAATGCTGCTATGCATTATAGTGAAAAGGCAATAAACTGGAGTCCCACTATTTCCAAGAATTGCCATGAAGTTATCAATCAGAAAATGTATTTATGGCAGCAAAACAATGACACCTCAAGATGAGCGAGGCATTTAGTCTAAAACCATATTTTTATTTCTATGTGAATAGAACATCCCTACATGAAAAGATAGAAACAGTACATGCTCAGCAAGCGTGCACTGATTATTATAGAGCAAGCACTAAGCAATAAGATAATGCCAGACAAAAACAAACATGCAACTTGTTTTCATGATGCAATATTAATCGTGTAATACATCATTGCCTAAAAATAGAGCATATTTTCACATTTTTAATAGCTTAATGATTGCAAATGGTATAAATCACCAAGATGTGTAATGAAATGTGACGCAAATAAAATCGCTCCTACTTTCATTAGCAGTGCTGCTTGAGATGAGCCACGTGAAGTGACACAGCACACTGTCTTGCACGTTCTATAAACAAATTGCAAGCCATTGAATGCGAGGTAGCTGAATGACATGACAGCAGCTTTGTGGGTTGGAGCCATAATGAAAAACACTTTCTGAATCACTCTAAGTGACAGTCATTTCCAATACATACTTTAAACCTAGGAAAGATTCAATAATTGCAGTTAATACAATTGCATTGCTAGCAAGAGGACATTGTAACTAACTTGTGGATTTGTAAAAAATTAAAAAGAAGTTTTAGGAAGTCAGCCAATTGGATATTTAAAAACACAATTATAAGGAATTAAATGAGGACTGCACTCAAAATATCTTGAGTACAAACTCCTAGAGACCATTTAATTGATTTTT
The DNA here is from genome assembly GCF_017654505.1 of Polyodon spathula. Taxonomy (NCBI): domain Eukaryota; kingdom Metazoa; phylum Chordata; class Actinopteri; order Acipenseriformes; family Polyodontidae; genus Polyodon; species Polyodon spathula. The sequence continues at coordinate 1,365,040 of NC_054567.1, read as the reverse complement.
CATATTTTATTTCCAAGGTTAATGCCGTTCACATTCGTCTATATTAATAGAACTATATTACCAGTGGGGTCGTTCATGCTCATGTGTGGCTGTGCTTTCACTGATAGATTTAAAAGGCACCAGGGCAAGAACACTTTTCTTTCTTTGTTTCTTCTCTATACATTTTAGACTTACATTGGCAAAAACAAAATCAGCTTCTTTACAGAAGCTAATGTTCATGTGAACTGTAATAAATATTAAAAGGTGTGAGGTGTGATCAATAACCAATGCGATTACTTGCACAGAATAATTCCAGGAGTTTTCAGAAAGCTAGTTAGGATGAACGGTTTCATTGTTCGATTTCATTTTAAAACTGCACTTTTCCAAACCACTGTGTGCTGTAAATGTATGGCTTTAATATTTATTTTAATAAATTAAAATATATTGTTAAATATTTAAACTAGTCGTCCAGTTAACCAAGGCTTCGTACCTCCAATCAAGAGAACTGGCTAAACGTGCTATTATTAAACAAGCAGTTCAAGCACAATAACAACTGTAATTCTCTTGTTTCATTATTCTCACAGTAGCCTAATCCAAACTCAGATTTACAATTATTACAGGAAAGCACTGATTCCAGGCTATTACCATCAGAGTTACTCAATTTCTGTTCTGTTGCTTGATTAATCAACATTGAGAACCATGTTTTATTAATTATGCCTGGGAAAGTTAGCAATTTAGAAAGACAAAACACCACTGAGCCTCAAATAACTCTTGTATGTGTCTCATCCAGACAAAGCAGTGAGGTAGTGTCTAATTTCTGGAAAGAATGCTGTGAGTCATTAGAACAGGTTTAGAGGAATTTACAAGTTCCGAATTTAGAAGAAAAAGAATATTAGTCAAAATGTATTTGTGGGAAGTATATAATAAATACCCACCCCTGTATGTTACTATAGTTACATTTGTTTATGCATTCATGTTATTTTGTTGAATTGATATCATTATCATTTTAAGGAAGATGTCTCTGCTGACTTGTACTATTTGAATTAAGAGAGGCTCTTGTTTGCTTCCAAAGAAGGTGGGGCAGATGAGCAATACAGTGCAGAGCTCGTTCAGAGGAAGTTCTTGAGGTCGGTGAACACAGGAATGTTAAGCGAATATATTAAGTTCCAGCTGAAATTCTACTTGGACGACCAGACTGTAGCGGATGAGGTGCTTATTGACAAAATTAATGAAGCAGCCAGTTTTGAATGGGAAAGACAACAAAAGCAACAAAAAAAAAGATCTATGCAGTAAAACCACAAAAGTGAATGAATTGCAAACCAAAGTGCACATACATCAGCAAAGTAGTAACAGGACAGAGCATTCCAAGTCTCTTCAACAGGATGCACAGGACATGTCTCCAAGCAGTGACATGCCTCTACTGGAAAAAAGCAGAAAAGCAGTGGAAATGGATAAGAGGATGGATCCAGACTTTTACGATGTGGTGAAGCAGCTGAAGGAGGACATGGCGGAAATTTAAAAAATGGTCAGCCTTTCAATGGAGCACAGCCAGGGACCCAAACCACAAAGAGAGGACACAGGGCTTGTCAAGACACAGATGAAGGCGAGACATGCAACCATTGCTTTAAATGTGGTCAGCAGGGCCATCTCTCCAGAGGTTGTAGAGCACAAAACAACAGGGAAACAAGGGAAGTTTGCCGTCATGGGACAGACAGCAACCTGTTTCGAGCCAAAGTCCCATTGCTGCCAGTGGTGTAAAAAAAACAAAAAACAGTAAAAAAAAGTCACTCTGGTTTAAAAATGTTCAAGAACTGTGCGCTGTGTTCTACTGTTCAGAAGCGTGCCGGGAGCAACTCAAGGAACGCTCAACAAAGTATGTAATGGCATTCGTCAATTAGAATCCATGGAGGCAGAACAAGCAAAACAAGACTGTGATGAGTCAAAAGGGTTTCGGTCTGTGATTCAGCCTCCCAACAGTAGAAGGCATCAAACCAACTCGGGACTTCCCTTACCAAGATCTCGTGACCATGGCAAAAGTCATCTTTTTGTGGGGCGGCACCTTGGTGAGGGGCGGAAGTACGAGTATGTACATTCCAGCCACTGGAGTCAAGTGAAGGATAAGGACAGTTGTCAGTTTGGGGATTGGTGTTCCACTGACTATAGAGGCAGGACATTGCATACTAAAGGGAACGTACTACTGTGTTCGGGGTTGGTCCGAAAGAAAAATAGGAGGAGTATCGGAGTAACAAAATTTGAGCAGCTGGGTTTTTGAATTGGGAAGTGAAAATTTTACTAATATTTCTTCTGTCTTTTTTTGTTTATGTCCGGGGATGCAGAGAAGACGATTAAGGACATTTTTCACTACCTGTTTTGGGGATTATTACTCCAGCACCCCCCCCCTCACGCCACCCCTCACCCTTTGCTATTTGTTTTATTTTGTGTAGAGAAAATAATAATAAATCAATTTATTTCTTTACACACAAATTACTGTCTGGACATTCCATTAATACACTCTCGCCTCACAAAGACAATAAGAACAAACTCTCAGGGTGCTACATTAGCCACATCACACCAAAATGTCAGTCATAGCTGCTTAACTTAATTGGGAGGAAATGTTTAATCTTGTGTTTCTTAGATGGCATTGCCACACAAGCATGATGGGACACTGGATCCCAGGTCTGCCTCATTAATGAAGAGTGGAGAAATAAACACCTACACGGCACCAAAATCAGGGCTGTTGAAGACATCTTAGGGCCTGGTTCACTAATCAGACAAATATTCAATTTTCTGGATGGATTGAAGTAAAATTCCAGCTTGGAACAAAAAGTAGGTCAAAACCTTAATTCAGAGTTCCTGTCCTTGAGTCCTGTGAGCCTAGTGTGGCAGAAGAACCAATCGTTGGCTACAATGTGACTGAAGCACTAGTCAACCTTGACAGGGAGGCTGAACCATCTGCAGACATCATCATTGACACAATGAGTTCAGCCTTCTCTTGTGACTCTAAGAAAGCAGAGGCACTGATGAAGCTGATTAAAAGCAATGATCCTGACAGCAGTGTGTGTGCAGTTAGAGTGGAGAGACAGAGAGTGCTTATCCCAGCAGGCCAGACCATTGCTGTTTGATGCTGTGTGCACACAACGCCACTTTAAGGGAACAAGGAAGTGCTCTTCATACCAGATAAAAACCAAAGATAGCCATTGTTAAAACTCTTCTTTGTCTTCAGAAGTGCAGCTTGTCTAGAATAATAATTCCTGTTACTAATGATACATGTCATGATCTCACCATAATCAATGCTCTCTCTTAGGACACATTCGGCTGGTGAAAGCAGTTTATCCTGCTGCAGCCAAACCCATAGAACCCATTCTAAACCAGCCTTCTACATGTAAAAATCAGCTGACCAACTGTTACCGTGTTTCAGAGAAGTCCATTAACAAAAGAACAAAGACAGCCCGACCCAGAAGGACAATTGTGTTGCCTTGTGAGACCCTCCAGTTTCAGTGGACCATCTGATGACTGAACAGCAGGTCAGAAAAATGGTAAGAGAAGAATGTGGCGCATTTTCTAAGAATGACAAAGACAGAGACTGTATTCCCTCTCTACAGTTACAGATCAGACAGAAAGATGACACTCCAGTGAAGAAAACTTATATCTCTGTTCCCAAGGCGCTACACAATGAGGTCAAAGAGTATCTTGAAGACTCGCTGAACCAGGGGTGGATCACCAAATCAAAGTCACTGTATTCCTCACCAGTTGTTTGCTTGCAGAAGACGGGAGTCTATGGCTGTGCTGCGATTACCTTGAGCTTAATGAGAAGTCCATTCCAGATCGCCACCTTATTCCCAGAATTCAGGATATGCTAGACACATATGCTTGTGGTCATCGCTTATGGCTCAAGAACACCGACGCTACCAGAAAAGTACTGTCACATTCATGCCGGCAAACTGGAGTTTTTAGCAATGAAGTGGGCCATATGTGAAAGATTTCATGATTCTCTGTACTTTATCCCTCATTTGTCATCTACACAGACAACAACCCACTCACCTATGTCTTCTCCACAGCTAAGCTAAACGCTACAGGGCACAGGTAGGTTCAACTGGCGGACCTTAACTTTACAATTAAGTATCATCCAGGGAAGACAAACTATGATGCTGATGATCTGTCCTGCATGCCATTGGACATTGAACATGCAGCAATGCTCACAAGAAGTCCATGAAGCAGTAGCACAGGACAACGGTGGCAACTTACCACCTTCAGTTGCTGTGATAACCAAAGAAGCCATGAGAAAGGCTCAAGAAGGTGACCCTGTAATCAGAAAGGTTTTGTGGTTCAAAACCAAGAAACAGCATCCACCAGAAAGAAAAAAAGGGTGTGCCAGATGACACTGCAGCACTTATGAGAGTGGAACAAACTGTCGATGAGAATGGGATCCTTCACCAGAAAACAGACTCCTGATCCCAGTTGTACCAAAGAAATTCCACCATGACATTTACAAATAGCTTCATGAGGACATAGGACACCTGGGGTGGAAAAAAAAACATACATTTAGTAAGGGACCAATTCTACTGTCCACACATGTAGAAGGATGTGGAGCATTATGTCACCAAACTATGCACTTGTCTCAAGCAAAAACAACCAAACAAGCCAACCAGAGCGCCACTATCAAACACCACCTACCATTTGAGATGATCTCTGTAGACTTTTTGCATCTTGAACAGTTCAGGGGGGTATGAATACAATTTAGTCATGATGGACCATTTCACTCCCTTTGCCCAAGTATATGCAACCACGAATAAATTTGCAAAGACAGCAGCAGAGAAAATCTTCAATGACTTTGTGCTTAAATTTGGTTTTCCCACAAAGTTGCATCATTATATGGGGAGAGAGTTTGAGAATCTACTGTTGGGTAGATAGGTCTAGGCATGAGAAGTGCTGCAGAGTCAGAGGTTCACACACTACCCCATATCACCCCCAGGGCAACAGAACTCTTCTGAGTTTGCAGAGGAGCCCAAAACACTGACTTATGACAGTCTGGGGCAGCCCAAGATTGTGCCAAGAGACTTTTGACATGGACTGTTACCAGTTTATGAACTATACTGAACTGTTGACTCCACTGCACTATGGACTGTTGAACTGTGAACTGCTGAAAACTATATGCAGTTAAATGTTAAAATTGTTTTATGAAGGGGTTAACTAATGTTGTTGCAAAGGGGGTCAAGTGGAAAGCAATACCACGCACCTTTTATAATGGATCAGGTAGTTGGGTTCAGGTAAAAGGTAAATGAGACCCACCTAGGATCCGTTATTCTGTGATTCAAGGTTGAAGTGTAAACCACTTACCTTTGTGGACATAATTCCCTGCATAAAGTGGCAGAGGAGACAACTAGATATCATAGTGCATATGGTACTGGGTGTTCAAAAACAAAACTGTTGTAACACAGGAAGTGTTCAATAACTGCCAATGACTCACCCCAGTCTGAGGACAAATTTGAGAAATTTGAGAATGAGGAGTCAACATTAATTTAGTGGGGAAGAGTGCAGGTGGTATGTAAAATACCCACCCCCATATTTTTTGTAAATGTCTTCATGCATTCATGTTTTTTTGGTGAATTGCAAATGCTTCAAAAATAGTGTGGTTTGCTGGAGTACAGTCCAACTGCGTCAGTAGAGGGAGCTACAGGATGGCGTACAGCTACTGCTCTGATCAGTCGTGTATGCTGCCTGTAATAGGAAAGACACTGATAAATGTGGTGCTGTACTAAAGCAGTGTATTTTATGATTTGCAGGTAAGCAAACCGCTCCTAATTAATCGCCGTTACCATTTAAATTGTTAGGAATATGTGAAGTAATAGAAATGCGGTTTATTTGAATGAATAAATATTTGCATACACAATATTCTGACTGCATGGAAGACCAAATGGTTCCTATTAGCCTGCGTTTAGATTGCATGAATGATAAAAGGGCCTTTCTTTACATTTGCTTGTCTTTGTTTATTTTGCCAGTTTATTTTAAGTCCTTGACGAACATGCCCTAATGTGATTAATTGCGTCATTATTGAGTTTGTATTTATATAGAATTGTGGCAGGCTAGCCAGGAGGACAGAGACTCGGAGACAGTAAAACTGCAGTGAAAGCACTTCTGCGCTGTTTTAATCCACAAAAATGTCAAACAAAACACAAATCTCACACACAATGCACTTACAAAATAACTGGCACAAAGGCCCAAACAAAAGTTTAAACAAAACTGTTGAGGCTGGGCAAAGTCTTCACTGAACTTCGTAACAAATAAACACAGTAACACTCACCCCAAATCACCTCCACCAAACAAAGTAATTTCCCCCTTTTTATAGCATGTGGCTGGAGCCTAATTATCAATTATTCAATTAGCTCCAGCCACATTCTCACATGTATTTTGGCAGGGAAAGGAAATTAACCCTATCCCTGCCAACCACCACCAAATCACCACAGCACAATATTGAATAAATATTTGCATACACGATATTCTGACTGCATGGAAGACCAAATGGTTCCTATTAGCCTACGTTTAGATTGCATGAATGATAAATGGGCCTTCCTTTATGTTTGCTTGTCTTTGTTTATTTTGCCAATTTATTTTAAGTCCTTGATGAACATGCTCCAATGTGATTAATTGCGGCATTATTGAGTTTGTATTTATATAGAATGTTCGCCGATTAGAATTACGACGGTCGCATATGCTGTCTGTAATGGGAAAGACACTGATAATATGGCGCTATACTAAAGCAATGGATTTTATGATTTTCAGAAATAAACAGAGAGGTTTATTTTCTATAACACGCATGAGTTGTTTTTATTTCAAGGTGCAACAAAAATTGACGAGCCAACCCAAGAGAAGATATACCTGTGAGCCTGAAAAAAAAGAAAGGGACGTTTCTGCTCTTTTAAAGCAAACCTGAGAAAAAAAGGAGAACTGCATGGTAATCTGTTGTTGAGAATACACCACGGAACTGGAAAAACTACAGGACAGGGTGAGTGAAAGCCTGAAAAACTCCAAACTCCAAACAGAGAGGTTTATTTTCTACAACATGCTTGAGTTGTTTTTATTTCAAGTGTGCAAAATATTCATTCTTTCACAGCCTGAAAATGTATTAATTTCAGTCTGGGATTTATGTAGTCTGCGGCAATCTGCCTGTTTCCTGATCGAGGCCCAGGTGGAAGCCTCAATCAAATGCGTTAAATCATGATGTCATCCATCCAGTGGTTTAGTTAGCCAGGGGTTCAGCGGGTTTGGGGTACATATATGCAACTATCCCCATTAGAGGAAACAGTGAATGCCCTTTTATAAAATCATTTAAAATCCAGAGTGGCAACCCTGTGGTTTTAGTTAATGAATCAGTCCTTTAAGTGTTGCTGGTTTTATTCAAATATATGAAGAAATGCTTTTCAATGACAATACATATTTTACCACAGGAAGCAAGCCCTTCCCTGAGTCATGTGATTATGTGACTCCTGTGATTTGTAACAACCAAGGATATTAAAAAGAAGGATCGGACAGACTCCCATAAGTCGAAGCGAGTTTACCCATAATGCAGTGCATTTAAAATTACAGGTACCATTGTTGGAGCCCAGAATGTAGTAGTAAATTGGTAATCACCATAGCTCCACATTTGTTTTGCAGTAAGATGGGAGAAATTGTTTGTGGTGCCACAACAAGATGGTCAAATAGCGGGAACATACAACAGAGAAAAATAACTTTGCTTCCTCAAAGATGCTAAAATACATATGAAATGGATAAAAGCAATTAAGAGAGCATGACCAGGCAGAGTTAAGCTCTGGACACCTACACCAGGATCTAGGCTATGTGAAGTGAGTATCTTCTGGAAATGGACATCCTAAAACAGCTTTTGGTTAAAAATTTTTTTGTTATAATTAACTTTTTTTAAATGCGTCTTTTAAATATATACTGTTGCTATTGAATGTATTGGCACCCCTCATTGGAAATAATGTTATTCTCTGAGTTATTTAGTATAATAAATATTGTACTTCTTGATAATAGAAACAATAGTTGAAACTGGGATATTCAGGTGCTTGGAAATCTTCTTGTATCCTTCTCTAGCTTTATGACAATAAATCATTTTCTGCACAAGGTGTTCAGATAGCTCTTTACTTTTCGCATATTTCCCATTGTTCTGTCATGTGATTATCTTGTTTTTTATTATTTATTTGTACATTGTAATACAGTGGGACAACCTACATAACCAACACTATTGTGAAGTGGAAACTTCTGACTTTTAATTTTATTTAAAATTACCAAATTGATTTTAAAAGATATTGTTTACAATTAAGGAATATATAACCAGTACTCGTGAATGCTTTGTTTTATTTAGATGTTTTCAAGTTCTAAAAAATAATTTATAAAAATGAGATTAATTGCAATTCATTTTTTTAATTGCTTGACAGCCCTGAGAGAGAGAGAGAGAGAGAGAGAGAGAGAGAGAGAGAGAGAGAGAGAGAGAGAGAGAGAGAGAGAGAGAGAGAGAGGTAGGTAACTGAATGATGGCACAGTAAGGACATCCTCCTACGTGTATATTGGTGTATGTTTCTGGTTTGATATTAATATGGAGCAGGTTATTGAGTCACGTTGGTTCAGGTCTTAAGCCCATAAGAAATAATGTAGGCACAGCTGCTCAGTTTGATTTGCATTGGCTTCCCTTTGCATGGTCCATCTTACCATCTTAGATGACTCAATAATCTAGAAGCTATATTATCTTACAGCCAATTAGAGAACAGCACATGCCAATTATTGTGACACTCCCTATGTCGTCTTGTTACCCCTCTCCCCTCTCCGCCTAACTACATTCATGCATTGTAATAGAAAAAACAATATCTATCCCTTTTTAATTTCCTGAAGGAAATACTGAAACTGCAGGTGACAGTCTGTGGGTTACCCAGAAGAAACGTCAGCACAGCTGTTAGCAGACCAGCTATGGGATTTGGAATTTGAAAATATATAAATAGCACAGACCCTCATGCAGATCCATTTTACATTGCAGCCACCATTTCCTTAAAACGGTAACACTTCAAGCACAATGCATTATCAACAGTGGATTCATGAGAACCCTCAGGATCAGTGCACAAAATGTCAAAACTGTTGTATGGAGTGACCACACTATTACAGAGGCTGATTCAGCACCTCTACAGTCTCATCAAGATAAACAAATAAAGCTTACTGGCCAATTTAATTTCAAATTTGAAAGCTCCACATATCTTCATTCTGTTGGAATATAGATCAATACATATAGATATATACGGAATATAGATCAATGCTCTGAAAACAGAAGGCTTAAAATGGACCAAAGAGCACAGTGAGAGGGTTTAACAACAAGGTAAACTTTGTGGGTTCTATCATTAGAAACCACACTCAGCACAGCTGCAATCCTATTATTAGAAACCACAGCTGCAATCCTATCATTAGAAACCACACTCAGCACAGCTGCAATCCTATCATTAGAAACCACACTCAGCACAGCTTTTAAAAAACAATGGTTCTGTTACTGTAAATTGTGAGCAAGCAAAACAGATAAATAAACACATAGGCCTGATCTTCGATCTTCACGCAATCCCCTCACTAAATTTGTTCCTCGCATAAAAATAGTGCTTTGGCACAAAATGAGAGATATTCCAAAATGGCACAAAGCAGTTGCAAGACATTGGAATATAGCAGTTTTTAGAGCAATTCGCAAATTGTTTGTGCCTCACAAAACCATCTGCACATTCGCTATCAATATAGCAACTGCACACAATAGCCAAGCGAGAATGCAGAATGATGGACAGTCACCATTAGTAATGGCATTACCCCGACAAGCTGCTATCATTGGTGTTGCCACAGTATGTACCGATATGACAGCAGACAAGACCACACAATATATCGTACACACATACATACGGACCATTCAAATACACAATTGGCTCCATAGCGAGATGCCGCGTTTTCAAATTAATGAACTGATAATGCCACTGTTTTATTAAATATGGACAGTATTGTATCATGAGTAAATACTATATAGGTTTCTTTAAAGGCCAGCTAATCCTATATAGCTGTATGTTTTTGAAGTAAAATTCGCCTGCAAAGTAAACATCAATCAAGCATTTTTATATACACAATACACAGAAATGCGTTATGTTATTCGTTCTACTCACCCAGTTGAACATCATAAGAACATAAGAAGGTTTACAAATGAAAGGAGGCCATTCTGTCCATCTTGCTCGTTTGGTTGTTAGTAGCTTATTGATCCCAGAATCTCATCAAGCAGCTTCTTGAAGGATCCCAGGGTGTCATGGTTAAGCCCAGTTTGTAAGGTTTTGAGTGTCGCCGGGAATAGATTTTTTTCGTTATGAAATTTTTTTTGTAAGAATAATAATTAATTCCAAATACACTCCTAAAATGTTAATTGTAGCCTACTATGATTTCTCAGTAAATGATTAGTCTCTGTACAAATAACGACATTCAGCATACTGGACAGCTGCATAAAAACGGCCAGAAATTACAGTTAACAAAACTGTTTGTCCCGCCTCAGCTAACTAAATACAGGTCTTTGATTGGTTGATTGTATCACCGGTCTGGCTTTAGGAAAATGTTAGCATGCCTTTCACAGCAAGAGTGCCATGACTGTGATTGGCTCTCCAAACTGCAGCTGCCCTCCCCTCACACATAATACACAGCAACCTATGGAACAGCCAAATAAAGCAACGGGCCACAAGATGGGTGTATGATGAATTTATACAATTCATTTACAGATGTGTGTCAACACACAGCAAAGATAACAGACAGGACTCCCCTTCCCTCTTCATCCTTCTCTCAATCTACATTTCCATACTTTGATGGTACACACTGGATGCCGATATCCCTGTGGAGCAGTGAAGAACACATATAATTGCATATGTAAACACACTACCGCTGTCCATCATATCAATACTCAATGATAAAGCACATAGCTGAACTGCCCATCCAGTGTGTGTGGATTTGGGGAGGGGGGGTTGGGGTTCTGTACTATTGAACGTTCAACACTGCATCGCAGTTCTCCCCCCCCCCCATACTGTATAGGTACCCAACTCCAGAGTGGACTGTTACTCCGACACTATTTGAGCCAGCGGTGCGCTGTTATTGGAAATAGCGGTGCACAGTTATTGGAACTAGCGCATCGCAATTATCGTGCCGATATTGGTATATTCAGACGAATTAGGGCTTTTGCCCAATTCAAATTTGATTGCACTATGTGCATATTGAATGTCCACCTGTAAAACATTTGCATCACATGTTTCTAATTACCGATGCATTACCATATGCTAATA